>NW_027363339.1:600000-1031235 GCF_046119375.1 Phyllobates terribilis
ATGCACCTATCTTGGTGATGGATAGGACAGCTTGAGGGGATATGGAGGAGGCTGTTTTTTTGATAGGTGTCATTTAAACATTTTGCTAATAATTTATGGAAAGTATCATATTTTTCTAACTATTGAACTCACCTTAATTTAAAACACACCCCAGGTTAAAGTTCCTTTATGTGTAAATTTGTGGAGGATTTGATAATACTACCTTTAATGGGATGGGCCAGATACAGGACGGAACAGGCCAGATACGGAATGGGCCAGATACAGGACGGGCCAGAGTCAGGACCGGACGGGACGATCCAGAGACATCACAAGACGGGCCAGAGACATTACGGGACGGGCCGGAGATAGGACGGACTGAGGCGTGCCAGAGACAAGACTGGACGGGCTAGAAACGGGGCGACAGATACAGGACAGGACGGTCCAGATACAGGACAGTCCAGGGATGGGACGGGACAGAGCAGTACGGGACTGGTCTGAGGTAGGACAGGACAGGTCGGGCCAGAGACAGGAGGGGACGGGCAAGAGAGAGGACGGGACGGGCAAAAGAGAGGACGGGACGTTCCAGAGACAGGACGTGATGGGCCAAAGACAGGACGGGACGGACCAGAGATGGGACAGGCAAGAGACAGGATTGGACAGGCCAGAGGTAGCACCGGACGGGTCAGAGACAGGACGGGACAGGCCAGAGACAGAACGGGACAGGCCAGAGACAGGACGAGATGGGAAGGGACTGGCCAGATACAGGAAGGGACAGGCCAGATATGGGACAGGACAGGCCAGATGCGGGACGGGCCAGATACGAGATGGGACGGGCCAGATACAGGACGGGACGAGCCAGAGATAGGACAGGACGGGCCAGAAACAGGACTGGACGAGCAATACATTATGGGACGGGAAATAGACAGGATGGGACGGGCCAGAGACGGTACGGGACGTGCCAGATACAGGACAGGACGAGCAAGTGACAGGACGGGACGGGCCAGAAACAGGACAGGACATGCTATACATTATGAGACCGTCCAGAGACTGGACGGGACGGTCCAGATACAGGAAAAGACGGGCCAGAGACAGGATGGGATGGCCCAGATACAGTACAGGGTGACCAGATACAGGACGGGACGGTTCAGATACAGGATGGGCCAGGGACGGGACGGACCAGAGCAGGACGAGACTGGCCAGAGGCAGGACTGGACCGGTCAGGCCAGAGACAGGACGGGACGGGCCAGATACAGGAAGGGACGGGCCAGATACGGGACGGGCCAGATTCAAGACGGGATGGGCCAGAGATAGGACGTGATGGGACGGGCCAGATACAGGAAGGGACGGGCCATATACTGGACGTGCCACATTCAGGACGGGACGGGCCAGATACAGGACGGGACGGGCCAGATACAGGACGGGACCGACCAGATACAGGACGGGATGGGCCAGAGACAGGACGGAATGTGCTAGAGACATTACGGGACAGGCCATAGACAGGACGGGTCGGGCCAGAGACAGGATGGGACAGGCCAGATTCATGACGGGATGGGCCAGAAACGTGACGAGCCAAATATGGGACGGTATGGGACAGATATGGGACAGCCCACATACATTACGGGACGGGCCAGATACAGGACGGTACGGACGAAATACGTGACGGGACGGGCCAGATACGGGACGGGTCAGATGCGGGACGGGCCAGATACGGGACAGGCCAGATACAGGACGGGCCAGATACGGGACAGGCTGGGCCAGGGACAGGACGTGCCAGATACGGGACAGGCCAGATATGGAACGGGCCAGATACTGGATGGGATGGGCCAGATACAGGGCGGGCCAGATACAGGACGAAACGGACCAGAGCTGCGCCAGAGACAGGAAGGGATGGGCCAGAGACAGGACAGGACGGGCCAAAGACTGGACCGGACGGGCCAGAGACGGGACGGGTAAGAGACAGGATTGGACATGCCAGAGATAGCACCGGACGGGCCAGAGACAGGACGGGACAGGCCAGAGACAGGACAAGATGGGAAGGGACTGGCCAGATACAGGAAGGGACAGGCCAGATACGGGACAGGACAGGCCAGTTGCGGGACGGGCCAGATACGAGACGGGATGGGCCATATATAGGACGGGATGAGGCAGAGATAGGATGGGACGGGCCAGAAACAGGACGGGACGAGCTATACATTATGGGACGGGAAATAGACAGGACGGGACGGGCCATAGACGGTACGCGACGGGCCAGATACAGGACAGGACGAGCCAGAGACAGTACGTGACGGGCCAGAAACAGGACGGGACAAGCAATACATTATGGGACGGGCCATATACAGGACGGGACGGGCCAGAGACAAGACGGAACGGGACAGATACAGGAAAAGACTGGCCAAAGACAGGACTGTACGGGCCAAATAGTGCGCAGCCTGCATTGGTGGGTAAGTCGGCTCTCTTGCATGGTGTGAGATGGGAAGCCATGCCACAACGCCGCCATGGATGTTACAATTAAGTAGTGTAGGTCAGGCATAGAGAAAATGGAAGTTTTGTAAATAAATATTACAACTATTGTTTACTAGGCAAACATCACATGTAGAGTTTGCATGATATACCTTCCTAGTGCTTTATCTAAATTAGAAGCAAATTGTTTGAAGATTACTTCTACCTAAATGGTAGAAAATGCACCTATCTTGGAGATGGATAGGACAGCTTGAGGGGATATGGAGGAGGCTGTTTTTTGATAGGTGTCATTTCAACATTTTGCTAATAATTTATGGAAAGTATCATATTTTTCTAACTATTGAACTCACCTTAATTTAAAACACACCCCAGGTTAAATTTCCTGGAGGTTTAAATTTGTGGAGGATTTGATAATACTACCTTTAATGGGATGGGCCAGATACAGGACGGGACAGGCCAGATACGTGACGGGATGGGCCAGATGCAGGACAGGCCAGAGACAGGACCGGACGGGACGTGCCTGAGAAAGGACGGGACGGGCCAGAGACGAGGCGACCAGATACAGGACGGGACGGTCCAGATACAGGATGGGCGAGGGACGGGACGGACCAGAGCAGGACGGGACTGGCCAGAGGCAGGACAGGAACAGTTAGGCCAGAGACAGGTCGGGACGGGCCTGATACAGGAAGGGACGGGCCAGATACGGGACGGGCCAGATTCAAGACAGGATGGGCCATAGACAGGACAGGATGGGACGGGCCCGATACAGGAAGGGACGGGCCAGATACGGGACGGGCCAGATTCAGGATGGGACGGGCCAGATACAGGACGGGACCGACCAGATACAAGACAGGATGGGCCAGAGAGAGGACGGAATGTGCTAGAGACATTAAGGAATAGGCCATACACAGGACGGGTCGAGCCAGAGACAGGATGGGACGGGCCAGATACATGACGGGATGGGCCAGAAACGTGACGAGCCAGATATGGGACGGGCCGGCCAGATGCAGGACGGTACGGACCAAATACGGGACGGGACGGGCCAGATACGGGACGGGTCAGATGCGGGACGGGCCAGATACGGGACAGGCCAAATACAGAACGGGCCAGATACGGGACAGGCCGGGCCAGGGACAGGACGTGCCAGATACGGGACAGGCCAGATATGGAACGTGCCAGATACTAGACGGGATGGGTCAGATATGGGACAGCCCAGATACATGATGGGGCGGGCCAGATACGGGATGGGATGGGCCAGATACTGGACGGGTCAGATGCGGGATGGGTCAGATACGGGACAGGCCAAATACAGGACGGGCCAGATACGGGACAGGCCGGGCCAGGGACAGGACGTGCCAGATACGGGACAGGCCAGATATGGAACGTGCCAGATACTAGACGGGATGGGTCAGATATGGGACAGCCCAGATACATGATGGGGCGGGCCAGATACGGGATGGGATGGGCCAGTTACTGGACGGGTCAGATGCGGGATGGGCCAGATACGGGACAGGACAGATACAGGACGGGCCAGATACGGGACAGGCCGGGCCAGGGACAGGACGTGCCAGATACGGGACAGGCCAGATATGGAACGTGCCAGATACTAGACGGGATGGGCCAGATATCGGGCGGGCCAGATATGGGACGAGACGGGCCAGAGCTGGGCCAGAGACAGGAAGGGATGGGCCAGAGACAGGACGGGACGGGCCAAAGACTGGACCGGACGGGCCAGAGACGGGACGGGCAAGAGACAGGATTGGACAGGCCAGAGATAGCACCAGACGTGCCAGAGACAGGACGGGACAGGCCAGAGACAGGACGAGATGGGAAGGGACTGGCCAGATACAGGAAGGGACAGGCCAGATACGGGACAGGACAGGCCAGATGCGGGACGGGCTATATACGAGACGGTACGGGCCAGATATAGGACGGGACGAGGCAGAGATAGGATGGGACGGGCCAGAAACAGGATGGGACGAGCTATGCGTTATGGGACGGTAAATAGAAAGGACGGGACGGGCCAGAGACGGTACGCGATGGGCCAGATATAGGACAGGACGAGCCAGAGACAGTACGGGACGGGCCAGAAACAGGACGGGACACGCAATACATTATGGGTCGGGCCAGAGACAGGATGGGACAGGCCAGATTCATGACGGGATGGGCCAGAAACGTGACGAGCCAAATATGGGACGGTATGGGACAGCCCACATACATTACGGGACGGGCCAGATACAGGACGGTACGGACCAAATACGGGACGGGACGGGCCAGATACGGGACGGGTCAGATGCGGGACAGGCCAGATACGGGACAGGCCAGATACAGGACGGGCCAGATACGGGACAGGCTGGGCCAGGGACAGGACGTGCCAGATACGGGACAGGCCAGATATGGAACGGGCCAGATACTGGATGGAATGGGCTAGATACAGGGCGGGCCAGATACAGGACGAGACGGACCAGAGCTGCGCCAGAGACAGGAAGGGATGGGCCAGAGACAGGACAGGACGGGCCAAAGACTGGACCGGACGGGCCAGAGACGGGACGGGTAAGAGACAGGATTGGACATGCCAGAGATAGCACCGGACGGGCCAGAGACAGGACGGGACAGGCCAGAGACAGGACAAGATGGGAAGGGACTGGCCAGATACAGGAAGGGACAGGCCAGATACGGGACAGGACAGGCCAGTTGCAGGACGGGCCAGATACGAGACGGGATGGGCCATATATAGGACGGGATGAGGCAGAGATAGGATGGGACGGGCCAGAAACAGGACGGGACGAGCTATACATTATGGGACGGGAAATAGACAGGACGGGACGGGCCATAGACGGTACGCGACGGGCCAGATACAGGACAGGACGAGCCAGAGACAGTACGTGACGGGCCAGAAACAGGACGGGACAAGCAATACATTATGGGACGGGCCATATACAGGACGGGACGGGCCAGAGACAAGACGGAACGGGACAGATACAGGAAAAGACTGGCCAAAGACAGGACTCTACGGGCCAAATAGTTCGCAGCCTGCATTGGTGGGTAAGTCGGCGGTCTTGCATGGTGTGAGATGGGAAGCCATGCCACAACGCCGCCATGGATGTTACAATTAAGTAGTGTAGGTCAGGCATAGAGAAAATGGAAGTTTTGTAAATAAATATTACAACTATTGTTTACTAGGCAAACATCACATGTAGAGTTTGCATGATATGCCTTCCTAGTGCTTTATGTAAATTAGAAGCAAATTGTTTGAAGATTACTTCTACCTAAATGGTAGAAAATGCACCTATCTTGGTGATGGATAGGACAGCTTGAGGGGATATGGAGGAGGCTGTTTTTTGATAGGTGTCATTTAAACATTTTGCTAATAATTTATGGAAAGTATCATATTTTTCTAACTATTGAACTCACCTTAATTTAAAACACACCCCAGGTTAAATTTCCTGGAGGTTTAAATTTGTGGAGGATTTGATAATACTACCTTTAATGGGATGGGCCAGATACAGGACGGGACAGGCCAGATACGTGACGGGATGGGCCAGATGCAGGACAGGCCAGAGGCAGGACCGGACGGGACGTGCCTGAGAAAGGACGGGACGGGCCAGAGACGAGGCGACCAGATACAGGACGGGACGGTCCAGATACAGGACGGGCCAGGGACGGGACGGACCAGAGCAGGACTGGACTGGCCAGAGGCAGGACAGGACCAGTTAGGCCAGAGACAGGTCGGGACGGGCCTGATACAGGAAGGGACGGGCCAGATATGGGACGGGCCAGATTCAAGACAGGATGGGCCATAGACAGGACAGGATGGGACGGGCCCGATACAGGAAGGGACGGGCCAGATACGGGACGGGCCAGATTCAGGATGGGACGGGCCAGATACAGGACGGGACCGACCAGATACAGGACGGGATGGGCCAGAGAGAGGACGGAATGTGCTAGAGACATTAAGGAATAGGCCATACACAGGACGGGTCGAGCCAGAGACAGGATGGGACGGGCCAGATACATGACGGGATGGGCCAGAAACGTGACGAGCCAGATATGGGACGGGACGAGCCAGATACAGGACGGTACGGACCAAATACGGGACGGGACGGGCCAGATACGGGACGGGTCAGATGCGGGACGGGCCAGATACGGGACAGGCCAAATACAGGACGGGCCAGATACGGGACAGGCCGGGCCAGGGACAGGACGTGCCAGATACGGGACAGGCCAGATATGGAACGTGCCAGATACTAGACGGGATGGGTCAGATATGGGACAGCCCAGATACATGATGGGACGGGCCAGATACGGGATGGGATGGGCCAGATACGGGACGGGTCAGATGCGGGATGGGCCAGATACGGGACAGGACAGATACAGGACGGGCCAGATACGGGATAGGCCAGATATGGAACGTGCCAGATACTAGACGGGATGGGCCAGATATCGGGCGGGCCAGATATGGGACGAGACGGGCCAGAGCTGGGCCAGAGACAGGAAGGGATGGGCCAGAGACAGGACGGGACGGGCCAAAGACTGGACCGGACGGGCCAGAGACGGGACGGGCAAGAGACAGGATTGGACAGGCCAGAGATAGCACCAGACGTGCCAGAGACAGGACGGGACAGGCCAGAGACAGGACGAGATGGGAAGGGACTGGCCAGATACAGGAAGGGACAGGCCAGATATGGGACAGGACAGGCCAGATGCGGGACGGGCCACATACGAGATGGGACGGGCCAGATACAGGACGGGACGAGCCAGAGATAGGACAGGACGGGCCAGAAACAGGACTGGACGAGTAATACATTATGGGACGGGAAATAGACAGGATGGGACGGGCCAGAGACGGTACGGGACGTGCCAGATACAGGACAGGACGAGCAAGTGACAGGATGGGACGGGCCAGAAACAGGACCGGACATGCTATACATTATGAGACCGTCCAGAGACTGGACGGGACGGTCCAGATACAGGAAAAGACGGGCCAGAGACAGGATGGGATGGCCCAGATACAGTACGGGGCGACCAGATACAGGACGGGACGGTTCAGATACAGGATGGGCCAGGGACGGGACGGACCAGAGTAGGACGGGACTGGCCAGAGGCAGGACTGGACTGGTCAGGCCAGAGACAGGACGGGATGGGCCAGATACAGGAAGGGATGGGCCAGATACGGGACGGGCCAGATTCAAGACGGGATGGGCCAGAGATAGGACGTGATGGGACGGGCCAGATACAGGAAGGGACGGGCCATATACTGGACGTGCCACATTCAGGACGGGACGGGCCAGATACAGGACGGGACGGGCCAGATACAGGATGGGACCGACCAGATACAGGACGGGATGGGCCAGAGACAGGACGGAATGTGCTAGAGACATTACGGGACAGGCCATAGACAGGACGGGTCGGGCCAGAGACAGGATGGGACAGGCCAGATTCATGACGGGATGGGCCAGAAACGTGACGAGCCAAATATGGGATGGTATGGGACAGATATGGGACAGCCCACATACATTACGGGACGGGCCAGATACAGGACGGTACGGACCAAATACGGGACGGGACGGGCCAGATACGGGACGGGTCAGATGCGGGACGGGCCAGATACGGGACAGGCCAGATACAGGACGGGCCAGGGACAGGACGTGCCAGATACGGGACAGGCCAGATATGGAACGGGCCAGATACTGGATGGGATGGGCCAGATACAGGGCGGGCCAGATACAGGACGAGACGGACCAGAGCTGCGCCAGAGACAGGAAGGGATGGGCCAGAGACAGGACAGGACGGGCCAAAGACTGGACCGGACGGGCCAGAGACGGGACGGGTAAGAGACAGGATTGGACATGCCAGAGATAGCACCGGACGGGCCAGAGACAGGACGGGACAGGCCAGAGACAGGACAAGATGGGAAGGGACTGGCCAGATACAGGAAGGGACAGGCCAGATACGGGACAGGACAGGCCAGTTGCGGGACGGGCCAGATACGAGACGGGATGGGCCATATATAGGACGGGATGAGGCAGAGATAGGATGGGACGGGCCAGAAACAGGACGGGACGAGCTATACATTATGGGACGGGAAATAGACAGGACGGGACGGGCCATAGACGGTACGCGACGGGCCAGATACAGGACAGGACGAGCCAGAGACAGTACGTGACGGGCCAGAAACAGGACGGGACAAGCAATACATTATGGGACGGGCCATATACAGGACGGGACGGGCCAGAGACAAGACGGAACGGGACAGATACAGGAAAAGACTGGCCAAAGACAGGACTGTACGGGCCAAATAGTGCGCAGCCTGCATTGGTGGGTAAGTCGGCTCTCTTGCATGGTGTGAGATGGGAAGCCATGCCACAACGCCGCCATGGATGTTACAATTAAGTAGTTTAGGTCAGGCGTAGAGAAAATGGAAGTTTTGTAAATAAATATTACAACTATTGTTTACTAGGCAAACATCACATGTAGAGTTTGCATGATATACCTTCCTAGTGCTTTATCTAAATTAGAAGCAAATTGTTTGAAGATTACTTCTACCTAAATGGTAGAAAATGCACCTATCTTGGTGATGGATAGGACAGCTTGAGGGGATATGGAGGAGGCTGTTTTTTGATAGGTGTCATTTAAACATTTTGCTAATAATTTATGGAAAGTATCATATTTTTCTAACTATTAAACTCAGCTTAATTTAAAACACACCCCAGGTTAAATTTCCTGGAGGTTTAAATTTGTGGAGGATTTGATAATACTACCTTTAATGGGATGGGCCAGATGCAGGACAGGCCAGAGACAGGACCGGACGGGACGTGCCTGAGAAAGGACGGGACGGGCCAGAGACGAGGCGACCAGATACAGGATGGGACGGTCCAGATACAGGACGGGCCAGGGATGGGACGGATCAGAGCAGGACGGGACTGGCCAGAGGCAGGACAGGACCAGTTAGGCCATGACAGGTCGGGACGGGCCTGATACAGGAAGGGACGGGCCAGATACGGGACGGGCCAGATTCAAGACAGGATGGGCCATAGACAGGACAGGATGGGACGGGCCCGATACAGAAAGGGACAGGCCAGATACGGGACGGGCCAGATTCAGGATAGGACGGGCCAGATACAGGACGGGACCGACCAGATACAGGACGGGATGGGCCAGAGAGAGGACGGAATGTGCTAGAGACATTAAGGAATAGGCCATACACAGGACGGGTCGAGCCAGAGACAGGATGGGACGGGCCAGATACATGACGGGATGGGCCAGAAACGTGACGAGCCAGATATGGGACGGGCCAGATACAGGACGGTACGGACCAAATACGGGACGGGACGGGCCAGATACGGGACGGGTCAGATGCGGGACGGGCCAGATATGGGACAGGCCAAATACAGGACGGGCCAGATACGGGACAGGCCGGGCCAGGGACAGGACGTGCCAGATACGGGACAGGCCAGATATGGAACGTGCCAGATACTAGACGGGATGGGTCAGATATGGGACAGCCCAGATACATGATGGGACGGGCCAGATATGGGATGGGATGGGCCAGATACGGGACGGGTCAGATGCGGGATGGGCCAGATACGGTACAGGACAGATACAGGACGGGACAGATACGGGACAGGCCGGGCCAGGGACAGGACGTGCCAGATACGGGACAGGCCAGATATGGAACGTGCCAGATACTAGACGGGATGGGCCAGATATCGGGCGGGCCAGATATGGGACGAGACGGGCCAGAGCTGGGCCAGAGACAGGAAGGGATGGGCCAGAGACAGGACGGGACGGGCCAAAGACTGGACCGGACGGGCCAGAGACGGGACGGGCAAGAGACAGGATTGGACAGGCCAGAGATAGCACCAGACGTGCCAGAGACAGGACGGGACAGGCCAGAGACAGGACGAGATGGGAAGGGACTGGCCAGATACAGGAAGGGACAGGCCAGATACGGGACAGGACAGGCCAGATGCGGGACGGGCTACATACGAGACGGGACGTGCCAGATATTGGACGGGACGAGGCAGAGATAGGATGGGACGGGCCAGAAACAAGACGGGACGAGCTATACATTATGGGACGGGAAATAGACAGGACGGGACGGGCCAGAGACGGTACACGACAGGCCAGATACAGGACAGGACGAGCCATAGACAGTACGGGACGGGCCAGAATCAGGACGGGACAAGCTATACATTATGGGACGGGCCATAGACAGGACGGGACGGGCCAGAGACAAGACGGAAGGGGACAGATACAGGAAAAGATGGGCCAAAGACAGGACGGGATGGCCCAGATACAGTACAGGACAGGCCAGATACAGGACGGTACGGACCAAATAGTGCACAGCCTGCATTGGTGGGTAAGTCGGCGGTATTGCATGGTGTGAGATGGGAAGCCATGCCAGCACGCCGCCATGGATGTTACAATTAAGTAGTGTAGGTCAGGCATCGAGAAAGTGGAAGTTTTGCAAATAAATATTACAACTATTGTTTAATAGGCAAACGTCACATGTAGAGTTTGCATGATATACCTTCCTAGTACTTTATCTAAATTAGAAGCAAATTGTTTGAAGATTACTTCTACCTAAATGGCAGAAAATGCACCTATCTTGGTGATGGATAGGACAGCTTGAGGGGATATGGAGGAGGCTGTTTTTTGATAGGTGTCATTTAAACATTTTGCTAATAATTTATGGAAAGTATCATATTTTTCTAACTATTAAACTCACCTTAATTTAAAACACACCCCAGGTTAAATTTTCTGGAGGTTTAATTTTGTGGAGGATTTGATAATACTACCTTTAATGGGATAGGCCAGATACAGGACGGGACAGGCCAGATACGGGATGGACCAAATACAGGACGGGCCAGAGACAGGACCGGACGGGACACGCCAGAGACAGGACGAGACGGGCCAGAGACTGGACGGGACGGGCCAAAGACAGGATGAGACTGGCCGGAGATAGGAAGGACCGAGGTGTACCAGAGGCAGGATGGGACGGGCTAGAGACGGGGCGACCAAACACAGGATACAGGATGGTCCAGGGACGGTATGGACCAGAGCAGGACGGGACTGGCCAGAGGCAGGACAGGACGGGCAAGAGAGAGGATGGGACGGGCCAAAGAGAGGACGGGACGGGCCAGAGACAGGACGGCACGGGCCAAAGACAGGAAGGGACGGACCAGAGATAGGTCTGGCAAGAGACAGGATTGGACAGGCCAGAGACAGCACCAGACGGGCCAGAGACAGGACGGGACAGGCCAGAAACAGGACGGGACGGGCCAGAGACAGGACAAGATGGGAATGGATTGGCCAGAAACAGGAAGGGACAGGCCAGATACGGGACAGGACAGGCCACATACGGGACGGGCCAGATACGAGATGGGATGGGCCAGATGCAGGACGGGACGAGCCAGAGATAGGACGGGACGGGCCAGAAACAGGACTGGACGAGCTATACATTATGGGACGGGAAATAGACAGGATGGGACGGCCCAGAGATGGTATGGGACGGTCCAGATACAGGAAAAGACGGGCCAGAGACAGGACGGGATGCCCCAGATACAGTACGGGACAGGCCAGATACAGGACGGTACGGGCCAAATATTGGACAGGCCAGATACAGGACGACATGGGCCAGATACGGGACGGGCCAGATATGGGAAAGGACAGGCTAGATATGAGATGAGCCATGGACAGGATGGGATGGGCCAGATACGGGACGGGCCAGATACTGAATGGGCCTGGCCACATACGGGACGGGCCAGATAGGGACTGGTTGGGTCAGATACGGGACAGGAAGTGCCAGAGACGGGAAGGGACGAGGCGGGACAGATACGGGATGAGATGGGCCAGATAAGAGATAGCCAGATACGGGACGGGATGGTCAGATACGGGACCAAACGGGTCAGATATGCGACTGGACGGACCAGATACGGGACGGGGCGGGTTAGACATTACAGGACGGGCCATAGACAGGATTGGAGGGGCCAGGGACAGGCTGGGACGGGCCAGAGACAGGATGGGACGGGCCAGAGACGGGACGGGCCAGAGACGGGATGGGTCAGATATAGTACTGGGGACACATTAGGAATGCGTGCACTGTTCCTTTAAGAATCAGGAAGTGCTGCTGCTACCGCCCTCAAAAAGCAGCCAAGACACATGCACACAGCCAGCATAGGAACATAGTGCGTAGCATTGATGGGTAAGTCGGCGGTCTTGCATGGTGTGAGATGGGAAGCCATGCCAGCTTGCCGCCAGGGATGTTACAATTAAGTAGTGTAGGTCAGGTGTAGAGAAAATGGAAGTTTTGCAAATAAATATTACAACTATTGTTTAATAGGCAAACGTCACATGTAGAGTTTGCATGATATACCTTCCTAGTACTTTATCTAAATTAGAAGCAAATTATTTGAAGATTACTTCTACCTAAATGGCAGAAAATGCACCTATCTTGGTGATGGATAGGACAGCTTGAGGGGATATGGAGGAGGCTGTTTTTTTGATAGGTGTCATTTTAAACATTTTGCTAATAATTTATGGAAAGTATCATATTTTTCTAACTATTGAACTCACCTTAATTTAAAACACACCCAGGTTAAATTTCCTGGAGGTGTAAATTTGTGGAGGATTTGATAATACTACCTTTAATGAGATGGGCCAGATACAGGACGTGACAGGGCAGATACGTGACGGTATGGGCCAGATGCAGGACAGGCCAGAGACAGGACCGGACGTGACGTGCCTGAGAAAGGATGGGATGGGCCAGAGACGGGGCGACCAGATACAGGACGGGAAGGTCCAGATACAGGACGGGACGGACCAGAGCAGGACGGGACTGGCCAGAGGCAGGACAGGACCGGTCAGGCCAGAGACAGGATGGGACGGGCCAGATACAGGAAGGGACGGGCCCGATACGGGACGGGCCAGATTCAAGATGGGATGAACCAGAGACAGGACGGGATGGGACGGGCCAGATACAGGAAGGGACGGGCCAGATACGGGACGACCCAGATTTAAGACGGGACGGGCCACATACGGGACGGGACCGACCAGATACAGGACGGGATGGGCCAGAGACAGGACGGAATGTGCTAGAGACATTAAGGGACAGGCCATAGACAGGACGGGTTGGGCCAGAGACAGGATGCGACGGGCCAGAAACGTGACGAGCCAGATATTGGACGGTATGGGCCAGATATGGGACAGCCCAGATTCATGACGGGACGGGCCAGATTTAGGACGGTACGGACCAGATACGGGACGGGCCAGATACGGGACGTGTCAGATGCGGGATGGGCCACATACGGGACAGGCCAGATACAGGACGGGCCAGATACGGGACAGGCCGGGCCAGGGATAGGATGTGCCAGATACGGGACAGGCCAGATATTGAACGGGCCAGATACTGGACGGGATGGGCCAGATTCATGGCAGGCCAAATACGGGACGAGACGGGCCAGAGCTGGGCCAGAGACAGGAAGGGATGGGCCAGAGTTAGGACAGGACGGGCCAAAGACTGGACGGGACGGGCTAGAGACGGGACGGGCAAGAGACAGGATTGGACAGGCCAGAGGTAGCACCGGACGGGCCATAGACTGGACGGGACATACCAGAGACAGGACGATATGGGAAGGGACTGGCCAGATACAGGAAGGGACAGGCCAGATACGGGACAGGACAGGCCAGATACGGGGCGGGCCAGATACGAGACGGCACGGGCCAGATATAGGACGGGACGAGGCAGCGATAGGATGGGACGGGCCAGAAACAGGACGGGACGAGCTATACATTATGGGACGGGAAATAGACAGGAGGGGTCGGACCAGAGACGGTACGGGACGTGCCAGAAACAGGACGGGACAAGCTATACATTATGGGACGGGCCATAGACAGGACAGGACGGGCCAGAGACAACACGGAACGGGACAGATACAGGAAAAGACGGGCCAAAGACAGTACCGGACAGGCCAGATACAGGACGGTACGGGCCAAATAGTGCGCAGCCAGCATTGGTGGGTAAGTCGACGGTCTTGCATGGTGTGAGATGGGAAGCCGTGCCAGCACGCCGCCATGGATGTTACAATTAAGTAGTGTAGGTCAGGCGTAGAGAAAATGGAGGTTTTTCAAATAAATATTACAACTATTGTTTAATAGGCAAACATCACATGTAGAGTTTGCATGATATACCTTCCTGGTACTTTATCTAAATTAGAAGCAAATTGTTTGAAGATTACTTCTACCTAAATGGCAGAAAATGCACCTATCTTGGTGATGGATAGGACAGCTTGAGGGGATATGGAGGAGGCTGTTTTTTGATAGGTGTAATTTAAACATTTTGCTAATAATTTATGGAAAGTATTATATTTTTCTAACTTTTGAACTCACCTTAATTTAAAACACACCCCAGGTTAAATTTCCTGGAGGTGTAAATTTGTGGAAGATTTGATAATACTACCTTTAATGAGATGGACCAGATACGTGACGGGATGGGCCAGATGCAGGACAGGCCAGAGACAGGACCGGAAGGGACGTGCCTGAGAAAGGACGGGATGGGCCAGAGACAGGGCGACCAGATACAGGACGGGACGGTCCAGATACAGGACGGGCCAGGGACGGGACGGACCAGAGCAGGACGGGACTGGCCAGAGGCAGGACAGGACCGGTCAGGCCAGAGACAGGACGGGACGGGCCAGATACAGGAAGGGACGGGCCAGGTACATGACGGGATGGGCCAGAAACTTGATGAGCCAGATATGGGACGGTATGGGCCAGATATGGGACCGCCCAGATACATGACGGGATGGGCCAGATACAGGACGGTACTTACCAGATACGGGACTTGACGGGCCAGATACGAAACGGGTCAGATGCGGGACGGGCCAGATACAGGACAGGCAGGGCCAGGGACAAGACGTGCCAGATACGGGACAGGCCAGATATGGAACGGGACAGATACTGGACGGGATGGGCCAGATACAGGGCGGGCCAGATACGGGACCAGACGGGCCAGAGCTGCGCCAGAGACAGGAATGGATGGGCCAGAGACAGGACAGGACGGGCCAAAGACTGGACGGGAAGGGCCAGAGATGGGACGGGCGAGGCAGAGATAGGACGGGATGGACCAGAAACAGGACGGGACGAGCTATCCATTATGGGACGGGAAATAGACGGGACGGGCCAGAGACGGTACGCGACGGGCCAGATACAGGACAGGACGAGCCAGAGACAGTACGGGATGGGCCAGATACAGTACGGGACAGGCCAGATACAAGACGGAACGGGGCAAATAGTGCGCAGCCTGCATTGGTGGGTAAGTCGGCGGTCTTGCATGATGTGAGATGGGAAGCCATGCCAGCATGCCGCCATGGATGTTACAATTAAGTAGTGTAGGTCAGGGGTAGAGAAAATGGAAGTTTTGCAAATAAATATTACAACTATTGTTTAATAGGCAAACATCACATGTAGAGTTTGCATGATATACCTTCCTAGTACTTTATCTAAATTAGAAGCAAATTGTTTGAAGATTACTTCTACCTAAATGGCAGAAAATGCACCTATCTTGGTGATGGATAGGACAGCTTGAGGGGATATGGAGGAGGCTGTTTTTTGGATAGGTGTCATTTAAATATTTTGCTAATAATTTATGGAAAGTATCATATTTTTCTAATTATTGAACTCACCTTAATTTAAAACACACCCTAGGTTAAAGTTCCTTTATGTGTAAATTTGTGGAGGATTTGATAATACTAATAATACTACCTTTAATGGGATGGGCCAGATACAGGACAGGCCAGGCCATATACAAAATGGGCCAGATAAAGGACGGGCCAGAGACAGGACCGGACGGGACACGCCAGAGACAGGACGAGATGGGCCAGAGACAGTACGGGACGGGCCAAAGACAGGATGAGACTGGCCGGAGATAGGACGGACCGAGGCGTGCCAGAGACAGGACGGGACGGGCTAGAGACAGGGCGACCAGATACAGGATACAGGACGGTCCAGGAACGGGACGGGCCAGAGCAGGACGGGACTGGCCAGAGGCAGGACAGGACCGGCAAGAGAGGACGGGTCGGGCAAGAGACAGGATTGGACAGGACAGAACGGGATGGACCAGAGACGTGACGGGATGGGCCAGAGACAGGATGAGATGGGAAGGGATTGGCCAGATACAAGAAGGGACAGGCCAGATACGGGACAGGACAGGCCACATGCGGGACGGGCCAGATACCAGATGGGACGGGCCAGATACTGGACGGGACGAGCTATACATTATGGGACGGTCCAGATACAGGAAAAGAGGGGCCAGAGACAGGAGGGGATGCCCCAGATACAGTACGGGACAGGCCAGATACAGGACGGTACAGGCCAAATATGGGACGGGCCAGATACAAGACGACATGGGCCTGATACGGGACGGGCCAGATATGGGACAGGACAGGCTAGATATGGGATGTGCCATGGACAGGATGGGATGGGCCAGATACGAGATGGCCAGATACGGGACGGGCCAGATACTGAATGGGCCTGGCCACATTTAGGTCGGGCCAGATAGGGACTGATTGGGTCAGATACGGGACAGGACGTTCCAGAGACGAGAAGGGATGAGGCGGGCCAGATACGGGATGAGATAGCCAGATACGGGATAGGATGGTCAGATACGGGACTAAACGGGTCAGATATGGGACTGGACGGACCAGATACGGGACGGGGCGGGTTAGACATTACAGGACGGGCCATAGACAGGATGCGAGGGGCCAGGGACGGGCCAGAGACGGGACGGGTCAGATACAGGACTGGGGACACATTTGGAATGCGTGCACTTTTCCTTTAAGAATCAGGAAGTGCTGCCGCTACCGCCCTCAACAAGCAGCCAAGACACATGCACTCAGCCAGCATAGGAACATAGTGCGTAGCCTGCATTGGTGGGTTAGTCGGCGGTCTTGCATGGTGTGAGATGGGAAGCCATGCCAGCACACCGCCAGGGATGTTACAATTAAGTAGTATAGGTCAGGTGTAGAGAAAATGGAAGTTTTGCAAATAAATATTACAACTATTATTTATTAGGCAAACGTCACATGTAGAGTTTGCATGATATACCTTCCTAGTACTTTATCTAAATTAGAAGCAAATTGAAGATTACTTCTACCTAAATGGCAGAAAATGCACCTATCTTGGTGATGGATAGGACAGCTTGAGGGGATATGGAGGAGGCTGTTTTTTGATAGGTGTCATTTAAACATTTTGCTAATAATTTATGGAAAGTATCATATTTTTCTAACTATTGAACTCACCTTAATTTAAAACACACCCCAGGTTAAATTTCCTGGAGGTGTAAGTTTGTGGAGGATTTGATAATACTACCTTTAATGGGATGGGCCAGATACAGGACGGGACAGGCCAGATACGTGATGGGATGGGCCAGATACAGGACGGGCCAGATACAGGACGGGCCAGAGACAGAACCAGACAGGATGTGCCTGAGAAAGGACGGGACGGGCCAGAGACGGGGTGACCATATACAGGACGGGACTGTCCAGATACAGGATGGGCCAGGGACGGGACGCACCAGAGCAGGACGGGACTGGCCAGAGGCAGGACAGGACCGGTCAGGCCAGAGAAAGGACGGGACGGGCCAGATACAGGAAGGCACGGGCCAGATACGGGACGGGCCAGATTCAAGACGGGATGGGTCAGAGACAGGACAGGATAGGACGGGCCATATACAGGAAGGGACGGGCCAGATACGGGACGGGCTAGATTCAGGACGGGACTGGCCAGATACAGGACGGGATGGGCCAGAGACAGGACGGAATGTGCTAGAGACATTACGGGACGGGCCATAGACAGGACGGGTTGGGCCACAGACAGGATAGGATGGGCCAGATACCTGACGGGATGGGCCAGAAACGTGACGAGCCAGATATGGGACAGCCCAGATACATGAAGGGACGGGCCATATACAGGACGGTACGGACCAGATAGGGGACGGGACGGGCCAGATATGGGACGGGTCAGATGCGGGATGGGCCAGATACGGGACAGGCCAGATACAGGACTGGCCAGATACGGGACAGGCCGGGCCAGGGACAGGACGTGCCAGATACGGGACAGGCCAGATATGGAACGGGCCAGATACTGGACGGGATGGGCCAGAGACAGGACAGGACGGGCCAGAGATGGGACGGGCAAGAGACAGGATTGGACAGACCAGAGATAGCACCGGACGGGCCAGAGACAGGACGGGACAGGCCATGGACAGGACTAGATGGGAAGGGACTGGCCAGATACAGGAAGGGACAGGCCAGATACGGGACAGGACATGCCAGATGCGGGACGGGCCAGATACGAGAGGGGACGCGCGAGAAATAGGACGGGACAAGGCAGAGATAGGATGGCACGGGCCAGAAACAGGACGGGACGAGCTATACATTATGGGACGGGAAATAGACAGGACGGGACGGGCCAGAGACGGTACGCGACGGGCCAGATACAGGACAGGACGAGCCAGAGATAGTACGGGGCTGGCCAGAAACAGGACGGGAAAAGCTATACATTATGGGACGGGCCATAGACAGGACGGGCCTGGTTTAGGACGGGACGGGCCAGATACAGGACGGGACCGACCAGATACAGGATGGGATGGGCCAGAGACAGGACGGAATGTGCTAGAGACATTATGGGACAGGCCATAGACAGGACGGGTCGGGCCATATAAAGGATGGGACGGGCCAGATACATGACGGGATGGGCCAGAAACGTGACGAGCCAGATATGGGATGGTATGGGCCAGCTATGGGACAGCCCAGATACATGACGGGATGGGACAGATACAGGACGGGACAGGCCAGATACAGGACGGGCCAGAGACAGAATCGGACGAGCCAGAGACTGGACGGGACGGGCCGAAGACAGGATGAGGCTGGCCGAAGATAGGACGGACCGAGGCATGCCAGAGACAGGACGGGATGGGCTAAAGACGGGGAGACCAGATACAGGACGTGGCGGTCCAGATACAGGACGGTCCAGGGACGGGACGGGCCAGAGCCGGATGGGACTGGCCAGAGCCAGGACAGGACCGATCGGGCCAGAGACAGGACGGGACGGGCAAGAGAGAGGACGGGACGGGCCAAAGAGAGGACTTGACGGGCCAGAGACAGGACGGGAAGGGCCAAAGACAGGACGGGAAGGACCAGAGATGGGACGGGCAAGAGACAGGATTGGACAGGCCAGAGATAGCACCGGACGGGCCAGAGACAGGACGGACCAGGCCAGAGACAGGACGGGATGGGCCAGAGACAGGATGAGATGGGAAGGTACTGGCCAGATACAGGAAGGGACAGGCCAGATAAGGGAGAAAACAGGCCAGATGCGGGACGGGCCAGATACAAGATGGGTCGGGCCAGATACCAGACGGGACGAGCCGGAGATAGGACGGGACGGGCCAGAAACAGGACTGGACGAGCTATACATTATGGGACGGGAAATAGTCAGGATGGGACAGGCCAGAGACGGTACGGGACGTGCCAGATACAGGACAGGACGAGCCAGAGACAGGACGGGACGGGCCAGAAACAGGACGGGACAAGCTATACATTATGGGGCGGGACAGAGACCGGGCGGGACGGTCCAGATACAGGAAAAGACAGGCCAGAGACAGGACAAGATGGCCCTGATACAGTACGGGACAGGCGAGATACAGTACGGTACGGGCCAAATATGGGACAGGCCAGATACAGGACGACATGGGCCAGATACGAGACGGGCCAGATATGGGACAGGACAGGCTAGATATGGGATGAGCCATGGACTGGATGGGATGGGCCAGATACGAGATGGCCAGATACGGGACGGGCCAGATACTGAATGGGCCTGACCACATACGGGACGGGCCATATAGGGACTGGTATGGTCAGATACGGGACAGGATGTGCCAGAGAAGGGAAGGGACGAGGTGGGCCAGATACGGGATGAGATGGGCCAGATAAGGGATAGCCAGATACGGGACGGGATGGTCAGATACGGGACTAAACAGGTCAGATATGGGACTGGACAGACCAGATACGGGACGGGGCGGGTTATACATTACAGGACGGGCCATAGACAAGATGGGAGGGGCCAGGGACGGGCCAGAGACAGGACGGGACGGGCCAGAGACGGGACGGGCCAGAGATGGGACGGGTCAGATACAGGACTGGGGACACATTAGGAATGCGTGCACTGTTCTTTTAAGAATCAAGAAGTACTGCCGGTTCCGCCCTCAACAAGCAGCCAAGACACATGCACACAGCCAGCATAGGAACATAGTGCTTAGCCTGCATTGGTGGGTAAGTCGGCTGTCTTGCATGGTGTGAGATGGAAAGCCATGCCAGCTTGCCGCCAGTGATGTTACCATTAAGTAGTGTAGGTCAGGTGTAGAGAAAATGAAAGTTTTGCAAATAAATATTACAACTATTATTTAATAGGCAAACATCACATGTAGAGTTTGCATGATATACTTTCCTAGTACTTTATCTAAATTAGAAGCAAATTGTTTGAAGATTACTTCTACCTAAATGGCAGAAAATGCACCTATCTTGGTGATGGATAGGACAGCTTGAGGGGATATGGAGGAGGCTGTTTTTTGATAGGTGTCATTTAAACATTTTACTAATAATTTATGGAAAGTATCATATTTTTCTAACTATTGAACTCACCTTAATTTAAAACACACCCCAGGTTAAAGTTCCTTTATGTGTAAATTTGTGGAGGATTTGATAATACTACCTTTAATGGGATGGGCTAGATACAGGACGGGACAAGCCAAATACGAAATGGGCCAGATACTGGACGGGCCAGAGACAGGACCGGACGGGACATGCCAGAGACATGACGAGACGGGCCAGAGACAGGACGGGACGGGACAAAGACAGGATGAGACTGGCCGGAGATAGTACGGACCGAGGCGTGCCAGAGACAGGACAGGACGGGCTAGAGACGGGGCCACAGATATAAGATGGGACGGTCCAGATACAGGACAGTCCAGGGACTGGAAGGGCCAGAGCAGGACGGGACTGGTCAGAGGCAGGACAGGACCGGTCGGGCCAGAGACAGGAGGGGACGGGCAAGAGAGAGGACAGGACGGGTCAAAGAGAGGACGGGACGGGCCAGAGACAGGACGTGATGGGCCAAAGATAGGACGGGACGGACCAGAGATAGGACGGGCAAGAGACAGGATTGGACAGGCCAGAGATAGCACCGGACGGGCCAGAGACAGGACGGGACAGGCCAGAGACAGGATGGGACGGGCCAGAGACAGGACGAGATGGGAAGGGACTGGCCAGATACAGGAATGGACAGGCCAGATACGGGACAGGACAGGCCAGATGCGGGACGGGCCAGATACAAGATGGGACGGGCCAAATACAGGACGGGATGAGCCAGAGATAGGACGGGGCGGGCCAGAAATAGGACGTGCCAGACACGGGACAGGCCAGATACGGAGCGGGCCAGATACTGGACGGGATGGGCCAGATACGGGATGAGACAGACCAGAGCTGGGCCAGAGACAGAAAGGGATGGGCCAGAGACAGGACGGGGCGGGCCGAAGACTGGACGCGACGGGCCAGAGACGGGACGGGCAAGAGACAGGATTTGACAGGCCAGAGTTGGCACTCGACGGGCCAGAGACAGGACGGGACAGGCCAGCGACAGGATGAGATGGGAAGGGACTGGCCAGATACAGGAAGGGACAGGCCAGATACGGGACAGGACAGGCCAGATGCGGGACGGGCCAGATACGAGACGGGACGTGCCAGATATAGTACGGGACGAGGCAGAGATAGGATGGGATGGGCCAGAAATGGGACGGGGAATACAGAGGACGGGACGGGCCAGAGACGGTACGTGACGGGCCAGATACAGGACAGGACGAGCCAGAGACAGTACTGGACGAGCCAGAAACAGGACATTATGGGACGGGCCATAGACATGACAAGACGGGCCAGAGACAAGACGGAACGGGACAGATACAGGAAAAGACGGGCCAAAGACAGGACGGAATGGCCCAGATACAGTATGGGACAGGCCAGATACAGAAAGGTACGGGCTAAATAGTGCACAGCCTGCATTGGTGGGTAAGTCGGCGGTCTTGCATGGTGTGAGATGGGAAGCCATGCCAGCACGCCGCCATGGATGTTACAATTAAGTAGTGTAGGTCAGGCGTAGAGAAAATGGAGGTTTTTCAAATAAATATTACAACTATTGTTTAATAGGCAAACATCACATGTAGAGTTTGCGTGATATACCTTCCTAGTACTTTATCTAAATTAGAAGCAAATTGTTTGAAGATTTCTTCTACCTAAATAGCAGAAAATGCACCTATCTTGGTGTTGGATAGGACAGCTTGAGGGGATATGGAGGAGGCTGTTTTTTGATAGGTGTCATTTAAACATTTTGCTAATAATTTATGGAAAGTATCATATTTTTCTAACTATTGAACTCACCTTAATTTAAAACACACTCCAGGTTAAATTTCCTGGAAGTTTAAATTTGTGGAGGATTTGACAATACTACCTTTAATGGGATGGGCCAGATACAGGAAGGGACAGGCCAGATAGGGGATGGGCCAGATACAGGACGGGCCAGAGACAGGACCGGACGGGAGACGCCAGAGACAGGACGAGACGGGCCAGAAACAGGACGGGACGGGCCAAAGACAGGATGAGACTGGCCGGAGATAGGACAGACCGAGGCGTGCCAGAGACAGGATGGGACGGGCTAGAGCCGGGGCGACCAGATACAGGACAGTCCAGATACAGGACAGTCCAGGGACGGGACGGGCCAGAGCAGGATGGGACTGGCCAGAGGCAGGACAGGACCGGTCGGGCCAGAGACAGGACGGGACGGGCAAGAGAGAGGGCGTGACGGGCCAAAGAGAGGACGGGACGGGCCAGAGACTGGACAGGAAGGGCCAAAGACAGGATGGGACGGACCAGAGATGGGACGGGCAAGAGACAGGATTGGACAGGCCAGAGATAGCACCGGATGGGCCAGAGACAGGACGGGACAGGCCAGAGAAAGGACCGGACGGGCCAGAGACAGGACGAGATGGGAAGGGACTGGCCAGATACAGGAAGGGACAGGCCAGATACGGGAAAGGACAGGCCAGATGCGGGACGTGCCAGAAACGAGATGGGACGGGTCAGATACAGGACGGGACGAGCCAGAGATAAGACGGGACGGGCCAGAAACAGGACTGGACGAGCTATACATTATGGGACGGGAAATAGACAGGATTTGACTGGCCAGGGATGTTACAATTAAGTAGTGTAGGTCAGGCGTAGAGAAAATGTAAGTTTTGCCAATAAATATTACAACTATTATTTAATAGGCAAACATCACATGTTGAGTTTGCATGATATACTTTCCTGGTACTTTATCTAAATCAGAAGCAAATTGTTTGAAGATTACTTCTACCTAAATGGCAGAAAATGCACCTATCTTGGTGATGGATAGGACAGCTTGAGGGGATATGGAGGAGGCTGTTTTTTGATTGGTGTAATTTAAACATTTTGCTAATAATTTATGGAAAGTATCATAGTTTTCTAACTATTGAACTCGCCTTAATTTAAAACACACCCCAGGTTAAAAATCCTGGAGGTGTAAATTTGTGGAGGAATTGATAATGCTACCTTTAATGGGATGGGCCAGATACAGGACGGGACAGGCCAGATACGTGACGGGATGGTCCAGATACAGGACGGGCCAGATACGGGACAAGCTGGGCCAGGGACAGGACATGCCAGATACGGGAAAGGCAGGGCCAGGACGTGCCAGATATGGGACAGGCCAGATATGGAACGGGACAGATACGTGACGGGATGGGCCAGATACAGGACGGGCCAGATACGGGACAGGCTGGGCCAGGGACAGGACATGCCAGATACGGGAAAGGCCAGATATGGAACGGGCCAGATACTGGATGGGATGGGCCAGATACAGGGCGGGTCAGATACGGGACGAGACTGGCCCGAGCTGGGCCAGAGACAGGAAGGGATGGGCCAGATACAGGACGGGACAGGCTCATCCTATCTCTGCCTCGTCCCGTCCTATATCTGGCCCGTCCCGCATCTGGCCTGTCCTGTCCCGTATCTGGCCAGTCTCTTCCCATCTCGTCCTGTCTCTGGCGTGTCCCGTCCCTTCTGGTGCTATCTCTGGCCTGTCCAATCCTGTCTCTTGCCTGTCCCATCTCTAGTCCGTCCCGTCCTGTCTTTGGCTGTCCCATCCTGTCTCTGACCTGTCCCGTCCTCTCTTTGACCCGTCCCGTCCTGTCTCTTGCCCGTCCCGTCCTGTCTCTGGACATACCGGTCCTGTCCTGCCTCTGGCCAGTTCCGTCCTGCTCTGGCCCGTCCCGTCTCTGGCCCGTCCTGTATCTGGACCGTCGCATCCTGTATCTGGTCGCCCTGTCTCTAGCCCATCCCTTCCTGTCTCTGGCACGCCTCGGTCCGTCCTATCTCCGGCCAGTCTCATCCTGTCTTTGGCCCGTCCCGTTCTGTCTCTGGCCCGTCTCTTCCTGTCTCCTGTATCTAAATCAGAAGCAAATTGTTTGAAGATTACTTCTACCTAAATGGCAGAAAATGCACCTATCTTGGTGATGGATAGGACAGCTTGAGGGGATATGGAGGAGGCTGTTTTTTGATAGGTGTCATTTAAACATTTTGCTAATAATTTATGGAAAGTATCATATTTTTCTAACTATTGAACTCACCTTAATTTAAAACACACCCAGGTTAAATTTCCTGGAGGTGTAAATTTGTGGAGGATTTGATAATACTACCTTTAATGGGATGGGCCAGATACAGGACGGGACAGGCCAGATACGTGACGGGATGGGCCATATGCAGGACAGGCCAGAGACCGGACGGGACGTGCCTGAGAAAGAACGGGACGGGCCATAGTCGGGGCGACCAGATACAGGACGGGACGGTCCAGATACAGGACGGGCCAGGGACGGGACGGACCAGAGCTGGACGCGACTGGCCAGAGGCAGGACAGGACCAGTCAGGCCAGAGACAGGTCGGGACGGGCCAGATACGGGACGGGCCAGATTCAAGACAGGATGGGCCAGAGACAGGACAGGATGGGACGGGCCAGATACAGGAAGGGAAGGGCCAGATACGGGACGGGCCAGATTCAGGATGGGACGGGCCAGATTCAGGACGGGACCGACCAGATACAGGACGGGATGGGCCAGAGACAGGACGGAATGTGCTAGAGACATTATGGGATAGGCCATAAACAGGACGGGTTGGGCCAGAGACAGGATGGGACGGGCCAGATACATGACGGGATGGGCCAGAAATGTGACGAGCCAGATGTGGGACGGTATGGGACAGATATGGGACAGCCCACATACATGACGGGACGGGCCAGATACAGGACGGGATGGGCCAGAAACACTACGGGACAAGCTATATATTATGGGACGGGCCAGAGACCGGACGGGACGGTCCAGATACAGGAAAAGACGGGCCAGAGACAGAACGGGATGGCCCAGATACAGTACGGGACAGGCCAGATACAGTACGGTGCGGGCCAAATATGGGACGGGCCAGATACAGGACGACATGGGCCAGATACAGGACGGGCCAGATATGGGACAGGACAGGCTAGATATGGGATGAGCCATGGACAGGATGGTATGGGCCAGATACGAGATGGCCAGATACGGGACGGACCAGATACTGAATGGGCCTGGCCACATACGGGACGGGCCAGATAGTGACTGGTATGGTCAGATACGGGACAGGATGTGCCAGAGAAGGGAAGGGACGAGGTGGGCCAGATACGGGATGAGATGGGCCAGATAAGGGACAGCCAGATACGGGACGGGATGGTCAGATATGGGACTAAACAGGTCAGATATGGGACTGGACAGACCAGATACGGGACTGTGCGGGTTAGACATTACAGGACGGGCCATAGACAGGATGGGAGGGGCCAGGGATGGGCCAGAGGCGGGACGGGCCAGAGACCGGATGGGTCTGATACAGGACTGGGGACACATTAGGAATGCGTGCACTGTTCCTTTAAGAATCAGGAAGTGCTGCCGCTGCCGCCCTCAGCAAGCAGCCAAGACACATGTACACAGCCAGCATAGGAACATAGTGCGCAGCCTGCATTGGTGGGTAAGTCGGCTGTCTTGCATGGTGTGAGATGGGAAGCCATGCCAGCACGCCGCCAGGGATGTTACAATTAAGTAGTGTAGGTCAGGTGTAGAGAAAATGGAAGTTTTGCAAATAAATATTACAACTATTATTTAATAGGCAAACTTCACATGTAAAGTTTGCATGATATACCTTCCTAGTACTTTATCTAAATTAGAAGAAAATTGAAGATTACTTCTGCCTAAATGGCAGAAAATGCACCTATCTTGGTGATGGATAGGACAGCTTGAGGGGATATGGAGGAGGCTGTTTTTGATAGGTGTCATTTAAACATTTTGCTAATAATTCATGGAAAGTATCATATTATTCTAACTATTGAACTCACCTTAATTTAAAACACACCCCAGGTTAAATTTCCTGGAGGTGTAAATTTGTGGAGGATTTGATAATACTACCTTTAGTGGGATGGGCCAGATACAGGACGAGACAGGCCAGATACGTGACGGAATGGGCCAGATACAGGACAGGCCAAAGATAGGACCGGACGGGCCGTGCCTGAAAAAGGACGGGACGGGCCAGAGACGGGGCGACCAGATACAGGACGGGACGGTCCAGATACAGGACGGGCCAGGGAAGGGACGGACCAGAGCAGGACGGGACTGGCCAGAGGCAGGACAGGACCGGTCAGGCCAGAGAAAGGACGGGACAGGCCAGATACAGGAAGGGACGGGCCAGATACGGCACGGGCCAGATTCAAGACGGGATGGGCCAGAGACAGGACAGGATAGGACGGGCCAGATACAGGAAGGGACTAACCAGATACGTTACGTGACGGGCCAGATACGGGACGGGTCAGATGCGGGACGGGCCAGATAGGGGACAGGCCAGATACAGGACGGGCCAGATACGGGACAGGCCGGGCCAGGGACAGGACGTGCCAGATATGGGACAGGCCAGATATGGAACGGGCCAGATACTGGACGGGATGGGCCAGATACGGGATGAGACGGGCCAGACCTGGGCCAGAGACAGGAAGGGATGGGCCAGAGACAGGACAGGACGGGCCAGAGACGGGAGGGGCAAGAGACAGGATTGAACAGGCCAGAGATAGCACCGAACGGGCCAGAGACAGGACGGGACAGGCCAGCGACAGGACGAGATGGGAAGGGACTGGCCAGATACAGGAAGGGACAGGCCAGATACGGGACAGGACAGGCCAGATGCGGGATGGGCCAGATACGAGACGGGACGCGCCAGATATAGGACGGGACAAGGCAGAGATAGGATGGGACGGGCCAGAAACTGGACGGGACGAGCTAAACATTATGGGACGGGAAGTAGACAGGACGGGATGGGCCAGAGACGGTACGCGACGGGCCAGATACAGGACAGGACGAGCCAGAGATAGTACGGGACTGGCCAGAAACAGGACGGGACAAGCTATACATTATGGGACGGGCCATAGACAGGACGGGCCAGATTCAGGACGGGACGGGCCAGATACACGATGGGACCGACCAGATACAGGACGGGATGGGCCATAGACAGGATGGAATGTGCTAGAGACATTACGGGACAGGCCATAGACAGGACGGGTCGGGCCATAGACAGGATGGGACGGGCCAGATACATGACGGGATGGGCCAGAAACGTGACGAGCCAGATATGGGATGGTATGGGCCAGCTATTGGACAGCCCATATAAATGACGGGACGGGCCAGATACAGGACGGGACAGGCCAGACACGGGATGGGCCAGATACAGGACGGGCCAGAGACAGGACCGGACGGGCTAGAGACAGATGGGACCGGACGGGCCAAAGACAAGATGATCTGGTAGAAGATAGGACGGACCGAGGCGTGCCAGAGACAGGACGGGACGGGCTAGAGACGGGGCGACCAGATACAGGACGGGGCGGTCCAGATACAGGACGGTCCAGGGACGGGACGGGCCAGAGCAGGATGGGACTGGCCAGAGGCAGGACAGGACCGATCGGGCCAGAGACAGGACAGGACGGGCAAGAGACAGAATTGGACAGGCCAGAGATAGCACCGGTCGGGCCAGAGACAGGACGGACGAGGCCAGAGACAGGATGGGACCGACCAGATACAGGTCGGGACGGGCCAGATACAGGAATGGACGGGCCAGATACGGGACGGGCCAGATTCAAGACAGGATGGGCCAAAGACAGGACAGGATGGGACGGGCCACATACAGGAAGGGACGGGCCAGATACGGGACGGGCCAGATTCAGGATGGGACGGGCCAGATTCAGGACGGGACCGACCAGATACAGGACGGGATGGGCCAGAGACAGGACGGAATGTGCTAGAGACATGGGATAGGCCATACACAGGACGGGTCAGGCCAGAGACAGGATGGGACGGGCCAGATATATGACGGGATGGGCCAGAAACGTGACGAGCCAGATATGGGACGGTATGGGCCAGATATGGGACAGCCCACATACATGACGGGACGGGCCATATACAGGACGGTACGGACTAGATACGGGACGGGACGGGCCAGATACGGGACGGGTCAGATGCGGGACGGGCCAGATACGGGACTGGCCAGATACAGGACGGGCCAGATACGGGACAGGCCGGGCCAGGGACAGGACGTGCCAGATACGGGACAGGCCAGATATGGAACGGGCCAGATACTGGACGGGATGGGCCAGATACAGGGCGGGCCAGATACAGGACGAGACGGACCAGAACTGCGCCAGAGACAGGAAGGGATGGGCCAGAGACAGAACAGGACGGGCCAAATACTAGACGGGACGGGCCAGAAACGGGACGGACAAGAGACAGGATTGGACAGGCCAGACATAGCACCGGACGGGCCAGAGACAGGACGGGACAGGCCAGAGACAGGACGAGATGGGAAAGGACTGTCCAGATACAGGAAGGGACAGGCCATATACGGGACAGGACAGGCCAAATGCGGGATGGGCCAGATACGAGACGGGACGGGCCAGAAACAGGACGGGACGAGCTATACATTATGGGACGGGAAATAGACAGGACGGGACGGGCCATAGACGGTACTCGACGGGCTAGATACAGGACAAGACGAGCCAGAGACAGTACGGGACGGGCCAGAAACAGGACGGGACAAGCTATACATTATGGGACGGGCCATAGACAGGACGGGACGGGCCAGAGACAAGACAGAACGGGCCAAATAGTGCGCAGCCTGCATTGGTGGGTAAGTCGGCAGTGTTGCATGATGTGAGATGGGAAGCCATGCCAGCACGCTGCCAGTGATGTTAAAATTAAATAGTGTTGGTCAGGCGTAGAGAAAATGGAAGTTTTTCAAATAAATATTACAACTATTGTTTAATAGGCAAACATCACATGTAGAGTTTGCATGATTTACCTTCCTAGTACTTAGAAGCAAATTGTTTGAAGATTACTTCTACCTAAATGGCAGAAAATGCACCTATCTTGGTGATGGATAGGACAGCTTGAGGGGATATGGAGGAGGCTGTTTTTTGATAGGTGTCATTTAAACATTTTGCTAATAATTTATGGAAAGTATCATATTTTTCTAACTATTGAACTCACCTTAATTTAAGACACACCCCAGGTTAAATTTCCTGGACGTGTAAATTTGTGGAGGATTTGATAATACTACCTTTAATGGGATGGGCCAGATCCAGGACGGGACAGGCCAGATACGTGAAGGGATGGGCCAGATGCAGGACAGGCCAGAGACAGGACGGACGGGACGTGCCTGAGAAAGGACGGGACTGGCCAGAGACGGGGCAACCAGATACAGGACGGGACGGTCTAGATACAGGATGGGCCAGGGACGGGATGGACCAGAGCAGGACGCGACTGGCCAGAGGCAGGACAGGACCAGTCAGGCCAGAGACAGGATGGGACGGGCCAGATACTGGAAGAGACGGGCCAGATACGGGACAGAATGTGCTAGAGACATTAAGGGACAGGACATAGACAGGACGGGTCGGGCCAGAGACAGGATGGGTCGGGCTAGAGACAGGATGGGACGGGCCAGATACATGACGGGATGGGCCAGAAACGTGACGAGCCAGATATGGGACTGTATGGGCCAGATATGGGACAGCCCAGATACATGACGGGACGGGCCAGATTTAGGACGGTACGGACCAGATACGGGACAGGACGGGCCAGATACGTGACGGGTCAGATGCGGGATGGGCCAGATACGGGACAGGCCAGATCCAGGACGGGCCAGATACGGGACAGGCCGGGCCAGGGACAGGACGTGCGAGATACGGGACAGGCCAGATATGGAACGGGCCAGATAGTGGACGGGATGGGCCAGATACAGAGCGGGCCAGATACGGGATGAGAAGGGCCAGAGCTGGGCCCGAGACAGGAAGGGATGGGCAAGAGACATGACTGGACGGGCCAAAGACTGGACGGGACGGGCCAGAGACGGGACGGGCAAGAGACAGGATTGGACATGCCAGAGATAGCACCGGACGGGCCAGAGACAGGATGGGACAGGCCAGATTCATGACGGGATGGGCCAGAAACGTGACGAGCCAAATATGGGACGGTATGGGACAGATATGGGACAGCCCACATACATTACGGGACGGGCCAGATACAGGACGGTACGGACCAAATACGTGACGGGACGGGCCAGATACGGGACGGGTCAGATGCGGGACGGGCCAGATACGGGACAGGCCAGATACAGGACGGGCCAGATACGGGACAGGCTGGGCCAGGGACAGGACGTGCCAGATACGGGACAGGCCAGATATGGAACGGGCCAGATACTGGATGGGATGGGCCAGATACAGGGCGGGCCAGATACAGGACGAAACGGACCAGAGCTGCGCCAGAGACAGGAAGGGATGGGCCAGAGACAGGACAGGACGGGCCAAAGACTGGACCGGATGGGCCAGAGACGGGACGGGTAAGAGACAGGATTGGACATGCCAGAGATAGCACCGGACGGGCCAGAGACAGGACGGGACAGGCCAGAGACAGGACAAGATGGGAAGGGACTGGCCAGATACAGGAAGGGACAGGCCAGATACGGGACAGGACAGGCCAGTTGCGGGACGGGCCAGATACGAGACGGGATGGGCCATATATAGGACGGGATGAGGCAGAGATAGGATGGGACGGGCCAGAAACAGGACGGGACGAGCTATACATTATGGGACGGGAAATAGACAGGACGGGACGGGCCATAGACGGTACGCGACGGGCCAGATACAGGACAGGACGAGCCAGAGACAGTACGTGACGGGCCAGAAACAGGACGGGACAAGCAATACATTATGGGACGGGCCATATACAGGACGGGACGGGCCAGAGACAAGACGGAACGGGACAGATACAGGAAAAGACTGGCCAAAGACAGGACTGTACGGGCCAAATAGTGCGCAGCCTGCATTGGTGGGTAAGTCGGCTCTCTTGCATGGTGTGAGATGGGGAAGGGGCGGGTTAGACATTACAGGACGTGCCATAGACAGGATGGGAGGGGCCAGGGACGGGCAAGAGACAGGACGGGACGGGCCAGAGACCGGGACGGGCCAGAGACCGGAACGGGTGAGATACAGGACTGGGGACACATTAGGAATGCGTGCACTGTTCCTTTAAGAATCAGGAAGTGCTGCCGCTACAGCCCTCAACAAGCAGCCAAGACACATGCACACAGCCAGCATAGGAACATAGTGCGCAGCCTGCATTGGTGGATAAGTCGGCGGTCTTGCATGGTGTGAGATGGGAAGCCATGCCAGCACGCCGCCATGGATGTTACAATTAAGTAGTGTAGGTCAGGTGTAGAGAAAATGGAAATTTTGCAAATAAATATTACAACTATTGTTTAATAGGCAAACATCACATGTAGAGTTTGCATGATATACCTTCCTGGTACTTTATCTAAATTAGAAGCAAATTGTTTGAAGATTACTTCTACCTAAATGGCAGAAAATGCACCTATCTTGGTGATGGATAGGACAGCTTGAGGGGATATGGAGGAGGCTGTTTTTTTGATAGGTGTCATTTAAACATTTTGCTAATAATTTATGGAAAGTATCATATTTTTCTAACTATTGAACTCACCTTAATTTAAAACACACCCCAGGTTAAAGTTCCTTTATGTGTAAATTTGTGGAGGATTTGATAATACTACCTTTAATGGGATGGGCCAGATACAGGACGGAACAGGCCAGATACGGAATGGGCCAGATACAGGACGGGCCAGAGTCAGGACCGGACGGGACGATCCAGAGACATGACAAGACGGGCCAGAGACATTACGGGACGGGCCGGAGATAGGACGGACTGAGGCGTGCCAGAGACAAGACTGGACGGGCTAGAAACGGGGCGACAGATACAGGACAGGACGGTCCAGATACAGGACAGTCCAGGGATGGGACGGGACAGAGCAGTACGGGACTGGTCTGAGGTAGGACAGGACAGGTCGGGCCAGAGACAGGAGGGGACGGGCAAGAGAGAGGACGGGACGGGCAAAAGAGAGGACGGGACGTTCCAGAGACAGGACGTGATGGGCCAAAGACAGGACGGGACGGACCAGAGATGGGACAGGCAAGAGACAGGATTGGACAGGCCAGAGGTAGCACCGGACGGGTCAGAGACAGGACGGGACAGGCCAGAGACAGAACGGGACAGGCCAGAGACAGGACGAGATGGGAAGGGACTGGCCAGATACAGGAAGGGACAGGCCAGATATGGGACAGGACAGGCCAGATGCGGGACGGGCCAGATACGAGATGGGACGGGCCAGATACAGGACGGGACGAGCCAGAGATAGGACAGGACGGGCCAGAAACAGGACTGGACGAGCAATACATTATGGGACGGGAAATAGACAGGATGGGACGGGCCAGAGACGGTACGGGACGTGCCAGATACAGGACAGGACGAGCAAGTGACAGGACGGGACGGGCCAGAAACAGGACAGGACATGCTATACATTATGAGACCGTCCAGAGACTGGACGGGACGGTCCAGATACAGGAAAAGACGGGCCAGAGACAGGATGGGATGGCCCAGATACAGTACGGGGTGACCAGATACAGGACGGGACGGTTCAGATACAGGATGGGCCAGGGACGGGACGGACCAGAGCAGGACGAGACTGGCCAGAGGCAGGACTGGACCGGTCAGGCCAGAGACAGGACGGGACGGGCCAGATACAGGAAGGGACGGGCCAGATACGGGACGGGCCAGATTCAAGACGGGATGGGCCAGAGATAGGACGTGATGGGACGGGCCAGATACAGGAAGGGACGGGCCATATACTGGACGTGCCACATTCAGGACGGGACGGGCCAGATACAGGACGGGACGGGCCAGATACAGGACGGGACCGACCAGATACAGGACGGGATGGGCCAGAGACAGGACGGAATGTGCTAGAGACATTACGGGACAGGCCATAGACAGGACGGGTCGGGCCAGAGACAGGATGGGACAGGCCAGATTCATGACGGGATGGGCCAGAAACGTGACGAGCCAAATATGGGACGGTATGGGACAGATATGGGACAGCCCACATACATTACGGGACGGGCCAGATACAGGACGGTACGGACCAAATACGTGACGGGACGGGCCAGATACGGGACGGGTCAGATGCGGGACGGGCCAGATACGGGACAGGCCAGATGCGGGATGGGCCAGATACGGGACAGGACAGATACAGGACGGGCCAGATACGGGACAGGCCGGGCCAGGGACAGGACGTGCCAGATACGGGACAGGCCAGATATGGAACGTGCCAGATACTAGACGGGATGGGCCAGATATCGGGCGGGCCAGATATGGGACGAGACGGGCCAGAGCTGGGCCAGAGACAGGAAGGGATGGGCCAGAGACAGGACGGGACGGGCCAAAGACTGGACCGGACGGGCCAGAGACGGGACGGGCAAGAGACAGGATTGGACAGGCCAGAGATAGCACCAGACGTGCCAGAGACAGGACGAGATGGGAAGGGACTGGCCAGATACAGGAAGGGACAGGCCAGATACGGGACAGGACAGGCCAGATGCGGGACGGGCTATATACGAGACGGGATGGGCCAGATATAGGACGGGACGAGGCAGAGATAGGATGGGACGGGCCAGAAACAGGATGGGACGAGCTATGCGTTATGGGACGGTAAATAGAAAGGACGGGACGGGCCAGAGACGGTACGCGATGGGCCAGATATAGGACAGGACGAGCCAGAGACAGTACGGGACGGGCCAGAAACAGGACTGGACAAGCAATACATTATGGGTCGGGCCAGAGACAGGATGGGACAGGCCAGATTCATGACGGGATGGGCCAGAAACGTGACGAGCCAAATATGGGACGGTATGGGACAGATATGGGACAGCCCACATACATTACGGGACGGGCCAGATACAGGACGGTACGGACCAAATACGGGACGGGACGGGCCAGATACGGGACGGGTCAGATGCGGGACAGGCCAGATACGGGACAGGCCAGATACAGGACGGGCCAGATACGGGACAGGCTGGGCCAGGGACAGGACGTGCCAGATACGGGACAGGCCAGATATGGAACGGGCCAGATACTGGATGGGATGGGCTAGATACAGGGCGGGCCAGATACAGGACGAGACGGACCAGAGCTGCGCCAGAGACAGGAAGGGATGGGCCAGAGACAGGACAGGACGGGCCAAAGACTGGACCGGACGGGCCAGAGACGGGACGGGTAAGAGACAGGATTGGACATGCCAGAGATAGCACCGGACGGGCCAGAGACAGGACGGGACAGGCCAGAGACAGGACAAGATGGGAAGGGACTGGCCAGATACAGGAAGGGACAGGCCAGATACGGGACAGGACAGGCCAGTTGCAGGACGGGCCAGATACGAGACGGGATGGGCCATATATAGGACGGGATGAGGCAGAGATAGGATGGGACGGGCCAGAAACAGGACGGGACGAGCTATACATTATGGGACGGGAAATAGACAGCACGGGACGGGCCATAGACGGTACGCGACGGGCCAGATACAGGACAGGACGAGCCAGAGACAGTACGTGACGGGCCAGAAACAGGACGGGACAAGCAATACATTATGGGACGGGCCATATACAGGACGGGACGGGCCAGAGACAAGACGGAACGGGACAGATACAGGAAAAGACTGGCCAAAGACAGGACTGTACGGGCCAAATAGTTCGCAGCCTGCATTGGTGGGTAAGTCGGCGGTCTTGCATGGTGTGAGATGGGAAGCCATGCCACAACGCCGCCATGGATGTTACAATTAAGTAGTGTAGGTCAGGCATAGAGAAAATGGAAGTTTTGTAAATAAATATTACAACTATTGTTTACTAGGCAAACATCACATGTAGAGTTTGCATGATATACCTTCCTAGTGCTTTATGTAAATTAGAAGCAAATTGTTTGAAGATTACTTCTACCTAAATGGTAGAAAATGCACCTATCTTGGTGATGGATAGGACAGCTTGAGGGGATATGGAGGAGGCTGTTTTTTGATAGGTGTCATTTAAACATTTTGCTAATAATTTCTGGAAAGTATCATATTTTTCTAACTATTGAACTCACCTTAATTTAAAACACACCCTAGGTTAAATTTCCTGGAGGTTTAAATTTGTGGAGGATTTGATAATACTACCTTTAATGGGATGGGCCAGATACAGGACGGGACAGGCCAGATACGTGACGGGATGGGCCAGATGCAGGACAGGCCAGAGGCAGGACCGGACGGGACGTGCCTGAGAAAGTACGGGACGGGCCAGAGACGAGGCGACCAGATACAGGACGGGACGGTCCAGATACAGGACGGGCCAGGGACGGGACGGACCAGAGCAGGACTGGACTGGCCAGAGGCAGGACAGGACCAGTTAGGCCAGAGACAGGTCGGGACGGGCCTGATACAGGAAGGGACGGGCCAGATACGGGACGGGCCAGATTCAAGACAGGATAGGCCATAGACAGGACAGGATGGGACGGGCCCGATACAGGAAGGGACGGGCCAGATACGGGACGGGCCAGATTCAGGATGGGACGGGCCAGATACAGGACGGGACCGACCAGATACAGGACGGGATGGGCCAGAGAGAGGACGGAATGTGCTAGAGACATTAAGGAATAGGCCATACACAGGACGGGTCGAGCCAGAGACAGGATGGGACGGGCCAGATACATGACGGGATGGGCCAGAAACGTGACGAGCCAGATATGGGACGGGACGGGCCAGATACAGGACGGTACGGACCAAATACGGGACGGGACGGGCCAGATACGGGACGGGTCAGATGCGGGACGGGCCAGATACGGGACAGGCCAAATACAGGACGGGCCAGATACGGGACAGGCCGGGCCAGGGACAGGACGTGCCAGATACGGGACAGGCCAGATATGGAACGTGCCAGATACTAGACGGGATGGGTCAGATATGGGACAGCCCAGATACATGATGGGACGGGCCAGATACGGGATGGGATGGGCCAGATACGGGACGGGTCAGATGCGGGATGGGCCAGATACGGGACAGGACAGATACAGGACGGGCCAGATACGGGATAGGCCGGGCCAGGGACAGGACGTGCCATATACGGGACAGGCCAGATATGGAACGTGCCAGATACTAGACGGGATGGGCCAGATATCGGGCGGGCCAGATATGGGACGAGACGGGCCAGAGCTGGGCCAGAGACAGGAAGGGATGGGCCAGAGACAGGACGGGACGGGCCAAAGACTGGACCGGACGGGCCAGAGACGGGACGGGCAAGAGACAGGATTGGACAGGCCAGAGATAGCACCAGACGTGCCAGAGACAGGACGGGACAGGCCAGAGACAGGACGAGATGGGAAGGGACTGGCCAGATACAGGACGGGACAGGCCAGATACGGGACAGGACAGGCCAGATGCGGGACGGGCTATATACGAGACGGGACGGGCCAGATATAGGACGGGACGAGGCAGAGATAGGATGGGACGGGCCAGAAACAGGATGGGACGAGCTATGCGTTATGGGACGGTAAATAGAAAGGACGGGACGGGCCAGAGACGGTACGCGATGGGCCAGATACAGGACAGGACGAGCCAGAGACAGTACGGGACGGGCCAGAAACAGGACGGGACAAGCAATACATTATGGGACGGGCCATAGACAGGACTTGACGGGCCAGAGACAAGACGGAACGGGACAGATACAGGAAAAGACGGGCCAAAGACAGGACGGGATGACCCAGATACAGTACGGGACAGGCCAGATACAGGACGGTACGGGCCAAATAGTGTGCAGCCTGCATTGGTGGGTATGTCGGCGGTATTGCATGGTGTGAGATGGGAAGCCATGCCAGCACGCCGCCATGGATGTTACAATTAAGTAGTGTAGGTCAGGCGTAGAGAAAATGGAAGTTTTTCAAATAAATATTACAACTATTGTTTAATAGGCAAACATCACATGTAGAGTTCGCATGATATACCTTCCTAGTACTTTATCTAAATTAGCAGCAAATTGTTTGAAGATTACTTCTACCTAAATGGCAGAAAATGCACCTATCTTGGTGATGGATAGGACAGCTTGAGGGGATATGGAGGAGGCTGTTTTTTGATAGGTGTCATTTAAACATTTTGCTAATAATTTATGGAAAGTATCATATTTTTCTAACTATTAAACTCACCTTAATTTAAAACACACCCCAGGTTAAATTTCCTGGAGGTGTAAATTTGTGGAGGATTTGATAATACTACCTTTAATGAGATGGGCCAGATACAGGACGGGACAGGCCAGATACGTGACAGGATGGGCCAGATACAGGACAGGGCAGAGACAGGACCGGACGGACTGTGCCTGAAAAATGACGGGACGGGCCCGAGACGGGGCGACCAGATACAGGACGGGACGGTCCAGATACAGGACGGGCAGCGAAGGGACGGACCAGAGCAGGACGGGACTGGCCAGAGGCAGAACAGGACCGGTCAGGCCAGAGACAGGACGAGACGGGCCCGATACAGGAAGGTACGGGCCAAATATGGGACGGGCCAGATTCAGGATGGGATGGGCCAGAGATAGGACGTGATGGGACGGGCCACATACAGGAAGGGATGGGCCAGATACAGGACGGGCCAGATTCAGGACGGGACGGACCAGATACAGGACGGGACCGAACAGTTACAGGACGGGATCGGCCAGAGACAGGACGGAATGTGCTAGAGACATTACGGGACAGGCCATAGACAGGACGGGTTGGGCCAGAGACAGGACGGGACGGGCCAGATACATGACTGAATTTGTCAGAAACGTGATGAGGCAGATATGGGACGGTATGGGCTAGAAATGGGACAGACCAGATACATGACGGGACTGGCCAGATACAGGACGGTACGGACCAGATATGTGACGGGCCAGATACGGGACGATTCATATGCGGGACGGGCCAGATACGGGACAGTCCAGATACAGGACGGGCCAGATACGGGACAGGCCGGCCCAGGGACAGGACATGCCAGATACGGGACAGGCCAGATATGGAACGAGCCAGATACTGGACGGGATGGGCCAGATACAGGGCGGGCCAGATTCGGGATGAGACGGGCCAGAGCTGGGCCAGAAACAGGAAAGCACGGGCCGGAGACCATACGGGACGGGCCAAAGACTGGACGAGACGGGCCAGAGACGGGACGGGAGAGACAGGACGAGACAGGCCAGAGACAGGACGAGATGGGAAGCGACTGGCCAGATACAGGAAGGGACAGGCCAGATACGGGACAGGACAGGCCAGATGCGGGACGGGCCAGATACAATGTGGGACGTGCCAGATATTGGACGGGACGAGGCAGAGATAGGATGGGACGGGCCAGAAACAGGACGGGACGAGCTATACATTATGGGAAGGGAAATAGACAGGACGGGACGGGCCAGAGACGGTACACGACAGGCCAGATACAGGACAGGACGAGCCATAGACAGTACGGGACGGGCCAGAATCAGGACGGGACAAGCTATACATTATGGGACGGGCCATAGACAGGACGGGACGGGCCAGAGACAAGACTTAAGGGGACAGATACAGGAAAAGACGGCCAAAGACAGGACGGGATGGCCCAGATACAGTACAGGACAGGCCAGATACAGGACGGTACGGACCAAATAGTGCGCAGCCTGCATTGGTGGGTAAGTCGGCGGTCTTGCATGGTGTGAGATGGGAAGCCATGCCAGCACGCCGCCATGGATGTTACAATTAAGTAGTGTAGGTCAGGCGTCGAGAAAGTGGAAGTTTTGCAAATAAATATTACAACTATTGTTTAATAGGCAAACGTCACATGTAGAGTTTGCATGATATACCTTCCTAGTACTTTATCTAAATTAGAAGCAAATTGTTTGAAGATTACTTCTACCTAAATGGCAGAAAATGCACCTATCTTGGTGATGGATAGGACAGCTTGAGGGGATATGGAGGAGGCTGTTTTTTGATAGGTGTCATTTAAACATTTTGCTAATAATTTATGGAAAGTATCATATTTTTCTAACTATTAAACTCACCTTAATTTAAAACACACCCCAGGTTAAATTTTCTGGAGGTTTAATTTTGTGGAGGATTTGATAATACTACCTTTAATGGGATGGGCCAGATACAGGACGGGACAGGCCAGATACGGGATGGACCAAATACAGGACGGGCCAGAAACAGGACCGGACGGGACACGCCAGAGACAGGACGAGACGGGCCAGAGACTGGACGGGACGGGCCAAAGACAGGATGAGACTGGCCGGAGATAGGAAGGACCGAGGTGTACCAGAGGCAGGATGGGACGGGCTAGAGACGGGGCGACCAAACACAGGATACAGGATGGTCCAGGGACGGTATGGACCAGAGCAGGACGGGACTGGCCAGAGGCAGGACAGGACGGGCAAGAGAGAGGATGGGGCGGGCCAAAGAGAGGACGGGACGGGCCAGAGACAGGACGGGACAGGGCAAAGACAGGAAGGGACGGACCAGAGATAGGTCTGGCAAGAGACAGGATTGGACAGGCCAGAGACAGCACCAGACGGGCCAGAGACAGGACGGGACAGGCCAGAAACAGGACGGGACGGGCCAGAGACAGGACAAGATGGGAATGGATTGGCCAGAAACAGGAAGGGACAGGCCAGATACGGGACAGGACAGGCCACATACGGGATGGGCCAGATACGAGATGGGATGGGCCAGATGCAGGACGGGACGAGCCAGAGATATCACGGGACGGGCCAGAAACAGGACTGGACGAGCTATACATTATGGGACGGGAAATAGACAGGATGGGACGGCCCAGAGATGGGATGGGACGGTCCAGATACAGGAAAAGACGGGCCAGAGACAGGACGGGATGCCCCAGATACAGTACGGGACAGGCCAGATACAGGACGGTACGGGCCAAATATTGGACAGGCCAGATACAGGACGACATGGGCCAGATACGGGACGGGCCAGATATGGGAAAGGACAGGCTAGATATGGGATGAGCCATGGACAGGATGGGATGGGCCAGATACGGGACGGGCCAGATACTGAATGGGCCTGGCCACATACGGGACGGGCCAGATAGGGACTGGTTGGGTCAGATACGGGACAGGAAGTGCCAGAGACGGGAAGGGACGAGGCGGAACAGATTCGGGATGAGATGGGCCAGATAAGAGATAGCCACATACGGGACGGGATGGTCAGATACGGGACCAAACGGGTCAGATATGCGACTGGACGGACCAGATACGGGACGGGGCGGGTTAGACATTACAGGACGGGCCATAGACAGGATGGGAGGGGCCAGGGACAGGCTGGGACGGGCCAGAGACAGGATGGGACGGGCCAGAGACGGGACGGGCCAGAGACGAGATGGGTCAGATATAGTACTGGGGACACATTAGGAATGGGTGCACTGTTCCTTTAAGAATCAGGAAGTGCTGCCGCTACCGCCCTCAACAAGCAGCCAAGACACATGCACTCAGCCAGCATAGGAACATAGTGCGTAGCCTGCATTGATGGGTAAGTCGGCGGTCTTGCATGGTGTGAGATGGGAAGCCATGCCAGCACGCCGCCAGTGATGTTACAATTAAGTAGTGTAGGTCAGGTGTAGAGAAAATGGAAGTTTTGCAAATAAATATTACAACTATTGTTTAATAGGCAAACGTCACATGTAGAGTTTGCATGATATACCTTCCTAGTACTTTATCTAAATTAGAAGCAAATTATTTGAAGATTACTTCTACCTAAATGGCAGAAAATGCACCTATCTTGGTGATGGATAGGACAGCTTGAGGGGATATGGAGGAGGCTGTTTTTTTGATAGGTGTCATTTTAAACATTTTGCTAATAATTTATGGAAAGTATCATATTTTTCTAACTATTGGACTCACCTTAATTTAAAACACACCCCAGGTTAAATTTCCTGGAGGTGTAAATTTGTGGAGGATTTGATAATACTACCTTTAATGGGATGGGCCAGATACAGGACAGTGCAGGCCACATGCGGGACGGGCCAGATACGAGATGGGACGAGCCAGATATAGGACGGGACGGGCCAGAAACAGGACTGGACGAGCTATACATTAAGGAACGGGAAATAGACAGGATGGGACGGGCTAGAGACGGTATGGGTCGTGCCAGATGCAGGACAGGACGAGCCAGAGACAGGACGGGGTCGGGCCAGAAACAGGACGGGACAAGCTATACATTATGGGACGGTCCAGATACAGGAAAAGACGGGCCAGAGACAGGACGGGATGCCCCAGATACAGTATGGGACAGGCCAGATACAGGACGGTACGGGCCAAATATGGGACGGGCCAGATACAGGACGGGACGAGCCAGATATAGGACGGGACGGGCCAGAAACAGGACTGGACGAGCTATACATTATGGGACGGGAAATAGACAGGATGGGACGGGCTAGAGACGGTATGGGTCGTGCCAGATGCAGGACAGGACGAGCCAGAGACAGGACGGGGTCGGGCCAGAAACAGGACGGGACAAGCTATACATTATGGGACGGTCCAGATACAGGAAAAGACGGGCCAGAGACAGGACGGGATGCCCCAGATACAGTATGGGACAGGCCAGATACAGGACGGTACGGGCCAAATATGGGACAGGCCAGATACAGGACGACATGGGCCAGATACGGGACGGGCCAGATATGGGACAGGACAGGCTAGATATGGGATGAGCCATGGACCGGATGGAATGGGCCAGTTACGAGATGGCCAGATACGGGACGGGCCAGATACTGAATGGGCCTGGCCACATATGGGACGGGCCAGATAGGGACTGGTTGGGTCAGATACGGGACAGGACGAGCCAGAAACGGGAAGGGATGAGGCGGGCCAGATACGGGATGAGATAGCCAGATACGGGACAGGATGGTCAGATGCGGGACTAAACGGGTCAGATATGGGACTGGACGGACCAGATACGAGTTGGGGTGCGTTAGACATTACAGGACGGGCCATAGACAGGATGGGAGGGTCCAGGGACGGGCCAGAGACAGGACGGAACAGGCCAGAGACGGGACGGGTCAGATACAGGACTGGGGACACATTAGGAATGCGTGCACTGTTCCTTTAAGAATCAGGAAGTGCTGCCGCTGCTGCCCTCAAAAAGCAGCCAAGACACATGTACACAGCCAGCATAGGAACATAGTGCGCAGCCTGCATTGGTGGGTAAGTCGGCGGTCTTGCATGGTGTGAGATGGGAAGCCATGCCAGCACGCCGCCATGGATGTTACAATTAAGTAGTATAGGTCAGGTGTAGAGAAAATGGAAGTTTTGCAAATAAATATTACAACTATTTAATAGGCAAACATCACATGTACAGTTTGCATGATATACCTTCCTGGTACTTTATCTAAATTAGAAGCAAATTGTTTGAAGATTACTTCTACCTAAATGGCAGAAAATGCACCTATCTTGGTGATGGATAGGACAGCTTGAGGGGATATGGAGGAGGCTGTTTTTTGATAGGTGTCATTTAAACATTTTGCTAATAATTTATGGAAAGTATCATATTTTTCTAACTATTGAACTCACCTTTATTTAAAGCACACCCCAGGTTAAATTTCCTGGAGGTGTAAATTTGTGGAGGATTTGGTAATACTACCTTTAATGAGATGGGCCAGATACAGGACGGGACAGGCCAGATACGTGACGGGATGGGCCAGATGCAGGACAGGCCAGAGACAGGACCGGACGTGACGTGCCTGAGAAAGGATGGGATGGGCCAGAGACGGGGCGACCAGATACAGGACGGTAAGGTCCAGATACAGGACGGGCCAGGGACGGGACGGACCAGAGCAGGACGGGACTGGCCAGAGGCAGGACAGGACCGGTCAGGCCAGAGACAGGATGGGACGGGCCAGATACAGGAAGGGACGGGCCCGATACGGGAAGGGCCAGATTCAAGATGGGATGGACCAGAGACAGGACGGGATGGGACGGGCCAGATACAGGAAGGGACGGGCCAGATACGGGACGACCCAGATTTAAGACGTAACGGGCCACATACAGGACGGGACCGACCAGATACAGGACGGGATAGGCCAGAGACAGGACGGAATGTGCTAGAGACATTAAGGGACAGGCCATAGACAGGACGGGTTGGGCCAGAGACAGGATGGGACGGGCCAGAAACGTGACGAGCCAGATATGGAACGGTATGGGCCAGATATGGGACAGCCCAAATTCATGACGGGACGGGCCAGATTTAGGACGGTACGGACCAGATACGGGACGGGACGGGCCAGATACGGGACGTGTCAGATGCGGGATGGGCCACATACGGGACAGGCCAGATACAGGACGGGCCAGATACGGGACAGGCCGGGCCAGGGATAGGATGTGCCAGATACGGGACAGGCCAGATATGGAACGAGCCAGATACTGGACGGGATGGGCCAGATTCATGTCAGGCCAAATACGGGACGAGACGGGCCAGAGCTGGGCCAGAGACAGGAAGGGATGGGCCAGAGTTAGGACGGGACGGGCCAAAGACTGGACGGGACGGGCTAGAGACGGGACGGGCAAGAGACAGGATTGGACAGGCCAGAGGTAGCACAGGACGGGCCAGAGACTGGACGGGACATTCCAGAGACAGGACGAGATGGGAAGGGACTGGCCAGATACAGGAAGGGACAGGCCAGATACAGGACAGGACAGGCCAGATACGGGGCGGGCCAGATACGAGACGTCACGGGCCAGATATAGGACGGGACGAGGCAGAGATAGGATGGGACGGGCCAGAAACGGGACGGGACGAGCTATACATTATGGGACGGGAAATAGACAGGAGGGGTCGGGCCAGAGATGGTACGGGACGTGCCAGAAACAGGACGGGACAAGCTATACATTATGGGACGGGCCATAGACAGGACAGGACGGGCCAGAGACAACATGGAACGGGACAGATACAGGAAAAGACGGGCCAAAGACAGTACCGGACAGGCCAGATACAGGACGGTACGGGCCAAATAGTGCGCAGCCAGCATTGGTGGGTAAGTCGGCGGTCTTGCATGGTGTGAGATGGGAAGCCATGCCAGCACGCCGCCAGTGATGTTACAATTAAGTAGTGTAGGTCAGGGGTAGAGAAAATGGAAGTTTTGCAAATAAATATTACAACTATTGTTTAATAGGCAAACATCACATGTAGAGTTTGCATGATATACCTTCCTAGTACTTTATCTAAATTAGAAGCAAATTGTTTGAAGATTACTTCTACCTAAATGGCAGAAAATGCACCTATCTTGGTGATGGATAGGACAGCTTGAGGGGATATGGAGGAGGCTGTTTTTTTGATAGGTGTCATTTAAATATTTTGCTAATAATTTATGGAAAGTATCATATTTTTCTAATTATTGAACTCACCTTAATTTAAAACACACCCCAGGTTAAAGTTCCTTTATGTGTAAATTTGTGGAGGATTTGATAATACTAATAATACTACCTTTAATGGGATGGGCCAGATACAGGACAGGCCAGGCCAGATACAAAATGGGCCAGATAAAGGACGGGCCAGAGACAGGACCGGACGGGACACGCCAGAGACAGGACGAGATGGGCCAGAGACAGTACCGGACGGGCCAAAGACAGGATGAGACTGGCCGGAGATAGGACGGACCGAGGCGTGCCAGAGACAGGACGGGACGGGCTAGAGACAGGGCGACCAGATACAGGATACAGGACGGTCCAGGGACGGGACGGGCCAGAGCAGGACGGGACTGGCCAGAGGCAGGACAGGACCGGCAAGAGAGGACGGGTCGGGCAAGAGACAGGATTGGACAGGACAGAACGGGACGGACCAGAGACGTGACGGGATGGGCCAGAGACAGGATGAGATGGGAAGGGATTGGCCAGATACAAGAAGGGACAGGCCAGATACGGGACAGGACAGGCCACATGCGGGACGGGCCAGATACCAGATGGGACGGGCCAGATACTGGACGGGACGAGCCAGAGATATGACGGGACGGGCCAGAAACAGGACTGGACGAGCTATACATTATGGGACGATCCAGATACAGGAAAAGAGGGACCAGAGACAGGAGGGGATGCCCCAGATACAGTACGGGACAGGCCAGATACAGGACGGTACAGGCCAAATATGGGACGGGCCAGATACAAGACGACATGGGCCTGATACGGGACGGGCCAGATATGGGACAGGACAGGCTAGATATGGGATGTGCCATGGACAGGATGGGATGGGCCAGATACGAGATGGCCAGATACGGGACGGGCCAGATACTGAATGGGCCTGGCCACATTTGGGTCGGGCCAGATAGGGACTGGTTGGGTCAGATACGGGACAGGACGTTCTAGAGACGAGAAGGGATGAGGCGGGCCAGATACGGGATGAGATAGCCAGATATGGGATAGGATGGTCAGATACGGGACTAAACGGGTCAGATATGGGACTGGACGGACCAGATACGGGACGGGGCGGGTTAGACATTACAGGACGGGCCATAGACAGGATGCGAGGGGCCAGGGACGGGCCAGAGACGGGACGGGTCAGATATAGTACTGGGGACACATTTGGAATGCGTGCACTTTTCCTTTAAGAATCAGGAAGTACTGCCGCTGCTGCCCTCAACAAGCAGCCAAGACACATGCACTCAGCCAGCATAGGAACATAGTGCGTAGCCTGCATTGGTGGGTAAGTCGGTGGTCTTGCATGGTGTGAGATGGGAAGCCATGCCAGCACACCGCCAGGGATGTTACAATTAAGTAGTATAGGTCAGGTGTAGAGAAAATGGAAGTTTTGCAAATAAATATTACAACTATTATTTAATAGGCAAACATCACATGTAGAGTTTGCATGATATACCTTCCTAGTACTTTATCTAAATTAGAAGCAAATTGAAGATTACTTCTACCTAAATGGCAGAAAATGCACCTATCTTGGTGATGGATAGGACAGCTTGAGGGGATATGGAGGAGGCTGGTTTTTGATAGGTGTCATTTAAACATTTTGCTAATAATTTATGGAAAGTATCATATTTTTCTAACTATTGAACTCACCTTAATTTAAAACACACCCCAGGTTAAATTTCCTGGAGGTGTAAGTTTGTGGAGGATTTGATAATACTACCTTTAATGGGATGGGCCAGATACAGGACGGGACAGGCCAGATACGTGATGGGATGGGCCAGATACAGGACAGGCCAGAGACAGAACCAGACAGGATGTGCCTGAGAAAGGACGGGACGGGCCAGAGACGGGGCGACCAGATACAGGACGGGACGGTCCAGATACAGGATGGGCCAGGGACGGGACGCACCAGAGCAGGACGGGACTGGCCAGGGGCAGGACAGGACCGGTCAGGCCAGAGAAAGGACGGGACGGGCCAGATACAGGAAGGCACAGGCCAGATACGGGACGGGCCAGATTCAAGACGGGATGGGTCAGAGACAGGACAGGATAGGACGGGCCATATACAGGAAGGGACAGGCCAGATACGGGACGGGCTAGATTTAGGACGGGACGGGCCAGATACAGGACGGGACCGACCAGATGCAGGACGGGATGGGCCAGAGACAGGACGGAATGTGCTAGAGACATTACGGGACGGGCCATAGACAGGACGGGTTGGGCCACAGACAGGATAGGATGGGCCAGATACCTGACGGGATGGGCCAGAAACGTGATGAGCCAGATATGGGACAGCCCAGATACATGACGGGACGGGCCATATACAGGACGGTACGGACCAGATAGGGGACGGGACGGGCCAGATATGGGACGGGTCAGATGCGGGATGGGCCAGATACGGGACAGGCCAGATACAGGACTGGCCAGATACGGGACAGGCCGGGCCAGGGACAGGACGTGCCAGATACGGGACAGGCCAGATATGGAACGGGCCAGATACTGGACGGGATGGGCCAGATACGGGATGAGACAGGCCAGAGCTGGGCCAGAGACAGGAAAGGATGGGCCAGAGACAGGAAAGGACGGGCCAGAGATGGGACGGGCAAGAGACAGGATTGGACAGACCAGAGATAGCACCGGACGGGCCAGAGACAGGACGGGACAGGCCATGGACAGGACGAGATGGGAAGGGACTGGCCAGATACAGGAAGGGACAGGCCAGATACGGGACAGGACAGGCCAGATGCGGGACGGGCCAGATACGAGAGGAGACGCGCGAGAAATAGGACGGGACAAGGCAGAGATAGGATGGCACGGGCCAGAAACAGGACGGGACGAGCTATACATTATGGGACGGGAAATAGACAGGACGGGACGGGCCAGAGACGGTACGCGACGGGCCAGATACAGGACAGGACGAGCCAGAGATAGTACGGGACTGGCCATAAACAGGACGGGAAAAGCTATACATTATGGGACGGGCCATAGACAGGACGGGCCAGATTCAGGACGGGACGGGCCAGATACAGGACGGGACCGACCAGATACAGGACGGGATGGGCCAGAGACAGGACGGAATGTGCTAGAGACATTATGGGACAGGCCATAGACAGGACGGGTCGGGCCATATAAAGGATGTGACGGGCCAGATACATGACGGGATGGGCCAGAAACGTGACGAGCCAGATATGGGATGGTATGGGCCAGCTATGGGACAGCCCAGATACATGACGGGACGGGACAGATACAGGACGGGACAGGCCAGATACAGGACGGGCCAGAGACAGAACCGGACGGGCCAGAGACTGGACGGGACGGGCCAAAGACAGGATGAGGCTGGCCGAAGATAGGACGGACCGAGGCATGCCAGAGACAGGACGGGATGGGCTAAAGACGGGGAGACCAGATACAGGACGTGGCGGTCCAGATACAGGACGGTCCAGGGACGGGACGGGCCAGAGCCGGATGGGACTGGCCAGAGCCAGGACAGGACCGGTCGGGCCAGAGACAGGACGGGACGGGCAAGAGAGAGGACGGGACGGGCCAAAGAGAGGACTTGACGGGCCAGAGACAGGACGGGAAGGGCCAAAGACAGGACGGGAAGGACCAGAGATGGGACGGGCAAGAGACAGGATTGGACAGGCCAGAGATAGCACCGGACGGGCCAGAGACAGGACGGACCAGGCCAGAGACAGGACGGGATGGGCCAGAGACAGGATGAGATGGGAAGGTGCTGGCCAGATACAGGAAGGGACAGGCCAGATAAGGGAGAAAACAGGCCAGATGCGGGACTGGCCAGATACAAGATGGGTCGGGCCAGATACCAGACGGGACGAGCCGGAGATAGGACGGGACGGGCCAGAAACAGGACTGGACGAGCTATACATTATGGGACGGGAAATAGACAGGATGGGACGGGCCAGAGACGGTACGGGACGTGCCAGATACAGGACAGGACGAGCCAGAGACAGGACGGGACGGGCCAGAAACAGGACGGGACAAGCTATACATTATGGGGCGGGACAGAGACCGGGCGGGACGGTCCAGATACAGGAAAAGACAGGCCAGAGACAGGACAAGATGGCCCTGATACAGTACGGGACAGGCGAGATACAGTACGGTACGGGCCAAATATGGGACAGGCCAGATACATAACGACATGGGCCAGATACGAGACGGGCCAGATATGGGACAGGACAGGCTAGATATGGGATGAGCCATGGACAGGATGGGATGGGCCAGATACGAGATGGCCAGATACGGGACGGGCCAGATACTGAATGGGCCTGACCACATACGGGACGGGCCATATAGGGACTGGTATGTTCAGATACGGGACAGGATGTGCCAGAGAAGGGAAGGGACGAGGTGGGCCAGATACGGGATGAGATGGTCCAGATAAGGGACAGCCAGATACGGGACGGGATGGTCAGATACGGGACTAAACAGGTCAGATATGGGACTGGACAGACCAGATACGGGACGGGGCGGGTTATACATTACAGGACGGGCCATAGACAGGATGGGAGGGGCCAGGGACGGGCCAGAGACAGGACGGGACGGGCCAGAGACGGGACGGGCCAGAGATGGGACGGGTCAGATACAGGACTGGGGACACATTAGGAATGCGTGCACTGTTCTTTTAAGAATCAGGAAGTACTGCTGCTGCCGCCCTCAACAAGCAGCCAAGACACATGCACACAGCCAGCATAGGAACATAGTGCGTAGCCTGCATTGGTGGGTAAGTCGGCTGTCTTGCATGGTGTGAGATGGGAAGCCATGCCAGCACGCCGCCAGGGATGTTACAATTAAGTAGTGTAGGTCAGGTGTAGAGAAAATGAAAGTTTTGCAAATAAATATTACAACTATTATTTAATAGGCAAACATCACATGTAGAATTTGCATGATATACTTTCCTGGTACTTTATCTAAATTAGAAGCAAATTGTTTGAAGATTACTTCTACCTAAATGGCAGAAAATGCATCTATCTTGGTGATGGATAGGACAGCTTGAGGGGATATGGAGGAGGCTGTTTTTTGATTGGTGTAATTTAAACATTTTGCTAATAATTTATGGAAAGTATCATAGTTTTCTAACTATTGAACTCTCCTTAATTTAAAACACACCGCAGGCTAAAGTTCCTTTATGTGTAAATTTGTGGAGGAATTGATAATGCTACCTTTAATGGGATGGGCCAGATACAGGACGGGACAGGCCAGATACGTGACGGGATGGGCCAGATACAGGACGGGCCAGATACGGGACAGGCTGGGCCAGGGACAGGACATGCCAGATACGGGAAAGGCCAGATATGGAACGGGCCAGATACTGGACGGGATGGGCCAGATACAGGGCGGGTCAGATACGGGACGAGAAGGGCCCGAGCTGGGCCAGAGACAGGAAGGGATGGGCCAGATACAGGACGGGACAGGCCCATCCTATCTCTGCCTCGTCCCGTCCTATATCTGGCCCGTCCCGCATCTGGCCTGTCCTGTCCCGTATCTGGCCAGTTTCTTTCCATCTCGTCCTGTCTCTGGCGTGTCCCCTCCTGTCTCTGGCCCGTCTGGTGCTATCTCTGGCCTGTCCAATCCTGTCTCTTGCCTGTCCCATCTCTAGTCCGTCCCGTCCTGTCTTTGGCTGTCCCATCCTGTCTCTGACCTGTCCCGTCCTCTCTTTGACCCGTCCCGTCCTGTCTCTTGCCCGTCCCGTCCTGTCTCTGGACAGACCGGTCCTGTCCTGCCTCTGGCCAGTTCCGTCCTGCTCTGGCCCGTCCCGTCTCTGGCCCATCTGGTGCTATCTCTGGCTTGTCCAATCCTGTCTCTTGCCTGTCCCATCTCTAGTCCGTCCCATCCTGTCTTTGGCTGTCCCATCCTGTCTCTGACCTGTCGCGTCCTCTCTTTGACCCGTCCCGTCCTGTCTCTTGCCCGTCCCGTCCTGTCTCTGGACAGACCGGTCCTGTCCTGCCTCTGGCCAGTTCCGTCCTGCTCTGGCCCGTCCCGTCTCTGGACCGTCCTGTATCTGGACCGTCCCATCCTGTATCTGGTCGCCCTGTCTCTAGCCCATCCCTTCTTGTCTCTGGCACGCCTCGGTCCGTCCTATCTCCGGCCAGTCTCATCCTGTCTTTGGCCCGTCCCGTCCTGTCTCTGGCCCGTCTCTTCCTGTCTCCTGTATCTAAATCAGAAGCAAATTGTTTGAAGATTACTTCTACCTAAATGGCAGAAAATGCACCTATCTTGGTGATGGATAGGACAGCTTGAGGGGATATGGAGGAGGCTGTTTTTTGATAGGTGTCATTTAAACATTTTGCTAATAATTTATGGAAAGTATCATATTTTTCTAACTATTGGACTCACCTTAATTTAAAACACACCCCAGATTAAATTTCCTGGAGGTGTAAATTTGTGGAGGATTTGATAATACTACCTTTAATGGGATGGGCCAGATACAGGATGGGACAGGCCAGATACGGGACGGACCAAATACAATACGGGCCAGAGACAGGACCGGACGGGACACGCCAGAGACAGGACGAGACGGGCCAGAGACAGGACGGGACGGGCCATAGACAGGATGAGACTGGCCGTAGATAGGACGGACCGAGGCGTGCCAGAGACAGGACGGGACTGGCTAGAGACGGGGCGACCAGATACAGGATGGGACGGGCCAGATACAGGACGGGCCAGAGACAGGACCGGACGGGAGACGCCGGAGACAGGACGAGACGGGCCAGAAACAGGACGGGACGGGTCAAAGACAGGATGAGACTGGCCGGAGATAGGACAGACCGAGGCGTGCCAGAGACAGGATGGGACGGGCTAGAGCCGGGGCGACCAGATACAGGACAGTCCAGGGACGGGACGGGCCAGAGCAGGACGGAACTGGCCAGAGGCAGCACAGGACTGGTCGGGCCAGAGACAGGACGGGACGGGCAAGAGAGAGGACGGGACTGGCCAAATAGAGTACGGGACGGGCCAGAGACAGGACGGGATGGGCCAAAGACAGGACGGGACGGACCAGAGATGGGACGGGCAAGAGACAGGATTGGACAGGCCAGAGATAGCACCGGACGGGCCAGAGACAGGACGGGACAGGCCAGAGACAGGATGGGACGGGCCAGAGACAGGACGAGATGGGAAGGTACTGGCCAGATACAGGAAGGGACAGGCCAGATACGGGACAGGACAGGCCAGATGCGGGACGGGCTAGATACGAGATGGAACGGGCCAGATACAGGACGGGACGAGCCAGAGATAGGACAGAACGGGCCAGAAACAGGACTGGACAAGCTATACATTATGGGACGGGAAATAGACAGGATGGGACGGGCCAGAGACAGTACGGGACGTGCCAGATACAGGACAGGACGAGCCAGTGACAGGACGGGACGGGCCAGAAACAGGACGGGACAAGCTATACATTATGGAACGGGCCAGAGACCGGACGGGACAGTCCAGATACAGGAAAAGACGGGCAAGAGACAGGACGGAATGGCCCAGATACAGTGCGGGCCAAATATGGGACGGGCCAGATACAGGATGACATGGGCCAGATACGGGATGGGCCAGATATGGGACAGGACAGGCTAGATATGGGATGAGCCATGGACAGGATGGGATGGGCCAGATACGAGATGGCCAGATACGGAACGGGCCAGATACTGAATGGGCCTGGCCACATACGGGACGGATCAGATAGGGACTTGTTGGGTCAGATACGGGACAGGACGTGCCAGAGACGGGAAGGGACGAGGCGGGCCAGATACGGGATGAGATGGGCCAGATAAGGGACAGCCAGATACAGGACGGGATGGTCAGATATGGGACTAATCGGGTCAGATACGGGAAAGGACGGACCAGATACGTGACGGGGTGGGTTAGACATTACAGGACGGGACGGGCCAGAGACGGGACGAGCCAGAGATGGGACGGGTCAGATACAGGACTGGGGACAGATTAGGAATGCGTGCACTGTTCCTTTAAGAATCAGGAAGTGCTGCTGCTGCCACCCTCAACAAACAGCCAAGACACATGCACACAGCCAGCATAGGAACATAGTGCGTAGCCTGCATTGGTGGGTAAGTCGGCTGTCTTGCATGGTGTGAGATGGGAAGCCATGCCAGCACGCCGCCAGGGATGTTACAATTAAGTAGTGTAGGTCAGGTGTAGAGAAAATGGAAGTTTTGCTAATAAATATTACAACTATTATTTAATAGGCAAACATCACATGTAGAGTTTGCATGATGTACTTTCCTGGTACTTTATCTAAATTAGAAGCAAATTGTTTGAAGATTACTTCTACCTAAATGGTAGAAAATGCACCTATCTTGGTGATGGATAGGACAGCTTGAGGGGATATGGAGGAGGCTGTTTTTTGATAGGTGTCACTTAAACATTTTGCTAATAATTTATGGAAAGTATCATATTTTTCTAACTATTGAACTCACCTTAATTTAAAACACACCCCAGGTTAAATTTCCTGGAGGAGTAAATTTGTGGAGGATTTGATAATACTACCTTTAATAGGATGGACCAGATACAGGACTGGACAGGCCAGATATGTGACGGGATTGGCCAGATACAGAACAGGTGAGAGACAGAACCGGACGGGACGTGCCTGAGAAAGGACGGGAGGGGCCAGAGACGGGGCAACCAGGTACAGGACGGGACGGTTGAGATACAGGATGGGCCAGGGACGGGACGGACCAGAGCAGGACGGGACTGGCCAGAGGCAGGACAGGACCGGTCAGGCCAGAGATAGGACGAGACGGGCCAGATACAGGAAGGGACGGGCCAGAGACGGGACGGGCTCGATTCAACACGGGATGGGCCAGAGATAGGACGTGATGGGTTGGGCCAGATACAGGAAGGGATGGGCCAGATACGGGACGGGACAGATTCACGATGGGACGGGCCAGATACAGGATGGGACCGACCAGATGTAGGACGGGATGGGCCAGAGACAGGACAGAATGTGCTAGAGACATTACGGGACAGGCCATAGACAGGACGGGTCGGGCCAGAGACAGGATGGGACGGGACAGATATATGACGGGATGGGCCAGAAACGTGACGAGCCAGATATGGGACGGTATGGGCCAGATATGGGACAGCCCAGATACATGAAGGGACGGGCCAGGTACGGGATGGGATGGGCCAGATACTGGACGGGTCAGATGCGGGATGGGCCAGATACGGGACAGGACAGATACAGGACGGGCCAGATACGGGATAGGCCGTGCCAGGGACAGGATGTGCCAGATACGGGACAGGCCAGATATGGAACGTGCCAGATACTAGACGGGATGGGCCAGATACCGGGTGGTCCAGATACGGGACGAGACGGGCCAGAGACAGAAAGGGATGGACCAGAGACAGGACGGGACGGGCCAAAGACTGGACGGGACGGGCCAGAGACGGGACGGGCAAGAGACAGGATTGGACAGGCCAGGGATAGCACCGGACGGACCAGAGACAGGACGGGACAGGCCAGAGACAGGACGAGATGGGAAGGGACTGGCCAGATACAGGAAGGGACAAGCCAGATACGGGACAGGACAGGCCAGATGCGGGACGGGCCATATATGAGACGGGACGGGCCAGATATAGGACGGGACGAGGCAGAGATAGGATGGGACGGGCCAGAAAAAGGACGGGAAGAGCTATGCATTTTGGGACGGGAAATAGAAAGGACAGGACGGGCCATAGACGGTACGCGATGGGCCAGATACAGGATAGGACGAGCCAGAGACAGTACAGGACGGGCCAGAAACAGGACGGGACAAGCAATACATTATGGGACGGGCCATAGACAGGACGGGACGGGCCAGAGACAAGTCGGAACGGGACAGATACAGGAAAAGATGGGCCAAAGCCAGGACGGGATGGCCCAGATACAGTACGGGACAGGCCAGATACAGGACGGTACGGGCCAAATAGTGCGCAGCCTGCATTGGTGGGTATGTCGGCGGTATTGCATGGTGTGAGATGGGAAGCCATGCCAGTACGCCGCCATGGATGTTACAATTAAGTAGTGTAGGTCAGGCGTAGAGAAAATGGAAGTTTTTCAAATAAATATTACAACTATTGTTTAATAGGCAAACATCACATGTAGAGTTTGCATGATATACCTTCCTAGTACTTTATCTAAACTAGAAGCAAATTGTTTGAAGATTACTTCTACCTAAATGGCAGAAAATGCACCTATCTTGGTGATGGATAGGACAACTTGAGGGAATATGGAGAAGGCTGTTTTTTTGATAGGTGTCATTTAAACATTTTTCTAATAATTTATGGAAAGTATCATATTTTTCTAACTATTGAACTCACCTTAATTTAAAACACACCCCAGGTTAAATTTCCTGGAGGTTTAAATTTGTGGAGGATTTGATAATACTACCTTTAATGGGATGGGCCAGATACAGGACGGGACAGGCCAGATACGTGACGGGATGGACCAGATGCAGGACAGGCCAGAGACAGGACCGGACGGGACGTGTCTGAGAAAGGACGGGACGGGCCAGAGACGGGGCGACCAGATACAGGACGGGACGGTCCAGATAGAGGAAGGGCCAGGGATGGGACGGACCAGAGCAGGACGGGACTGGCCAGAGGCAGGACAGGACCGGTCAGGCCAGAGACAGGATGGGACGGGCCAGATACAGGAAGGGACGGGCCAGATACGGTACGGGCCATATTTAAGCCGGGATGGGCCAGAGACAGGACGGGATGGGACGGGCCACATACAAGAAGGGACGGGCCAGACACGGGACGGGCCAGATTCAAGACGGGACGGGCCAGATACAGGACGGGACCGACCAGATACAGGACGGGACGGTCCAGATACAGGACGGGCCAGGGACGGGACGGACCAGAGCAGGACGGGACTGGCCGGAGGCAGGACAGGACCGGTCAGGCCAGAGACAGGACGGGACGGGCCAGTTACAGGAAGGGAAGGGCCAGATACGGTACGGGCCAGGTTCAAGACGGGATGGGCCAGAGACAGGACGGGATGGGACGGGCCAGATACAGGAAGGGACGGGCCAGATACGGGACGGGCCAGATTCAGGACGGGACGGGCCAGATACAGGACGGGACCGACCAGATACAGGACGGGATGGACCAGAGATAAGACGGAATGTGCTAGAGACATTACGGGATAGGCCATAGACAGGACGGGTCGGGCCAGAGACAGGATGGGACGGGCCAGATACATGACGGGATGGGCCAGGAACGTGACGAGCCAGATATGGGACGGTATGAGCCAGATATGGGACAGCCCAGATACATGACGGGACGGGCCAGATACAGGACGGTACGGACCAGATACGGGACTTGACGGGCCAGATACGAAACGGGTCAGATGCGGGATGGGCCAGATACGGGACCGGCTAGATACAGGACGGGCCAGATACGGGACAGGCAGGGACAGGGACAAGACGTACCAGATACGGGACAGGCCAGATACTGGACGGGATGGGCCAGATACAGGGCGGGCCAGATACGGGACGAGACGGGCCAGAGCTGCGCCAGAGACAGGAAGGGAAGGGCCAGAGACAGGGCAGGACGGGCCAAGGACTGGACAGGAAGGGCCAGAGATGGGACGGGACGAGGCAGAGATAGGATGGGATGGGCCAGAAACAGGACGGTACGAGCTATCCGTTATGGGACGGGAAATAGACAGGACGGGACGGGCCAGAGACGGTACGCGACGGGGTCAGATACAGAACAGGACAAGCCAGAGACAGTACGGTACGGGCCAGAGACAGTACGGGACGGGCCAGATACATGACGGGACGGGCCAGAGCAGGATGGGACTGGCCAGAGGCAGGACAGGACCGATCGGGCCAGAGACAGGACGGAACGGGCAAGAGAGAGGACGGGACGGGCCAGATACAGGACGGGACAGGCCAGACACGGGATGGGCCAGATACAGGACGGGCCAGAGACAGGACCGGATGGGCTAGAGACAGACGGGACCGGACGGGCCAAAGACAAGATGAGACTGGCCGAAGATAGGACGGACCGAGGCGTGCCAGAGACAGGACGGGACGGGCTAGAGACGGGGCGACCAGATACAGGACGGGGCGGTCCAGATACAGGACGGTCCAGGGACGGGACGGGCCAGAGCAGGATGGGACTGGCCAGAGGCAGGACAGGACCGATCGGGCCAGAGACAGGACAGGACGGGCAAGAGACAGGATTGGACAGGCTAGAGATAGCACCGGTCGGGCCAGAGACAGGACGGACGAGGCCAGAGACAGGATGGGACAGGCCAGAGACAGGATGAGATGGGAAGGTACTGGCCAGATACAGGAAGGGACAGGCCAGATAAGGGACAAGACAGGCCAGATGCGGGACGGGCCAGATACGAGATGGGACGGGCCAGATACAAGATGGGATGAGCCGGAGATAGGACGGGACGGGCCAGAAACAGGACTGGACGAGCTAAACATTATGGGACGGGAAATAGACAAGATGGGAACGGCCAGAGACGGTACGGGATGTGCCAGATACAGGACAGGATGAGCCAGAGACAGGATGGGACGGGCCAGAAACAGGACGGGACAAGCTATACATTATGGGACGAAACAGAGACCGGACGGGATGGTCCAGATACAGGAAAAGACGGGCCAGAGACAGGACAGGATGGCCCAGATACACTACGGGACAGGCCAGATACAGGACGGTACGGGCCAAATATGGGACGGGCCAGATACAGGACGACATGGGCCAGATATGGGACAGGAGAGGCTAGATATGGAATGAGCCATGGACAGGATGGGATGGGCCAGATACTAGATGGCCAGATACGAGACGGACCAGATACTGAATGGGCCTGGCCACATACGGGACTGGCCAGATAGGGATTGGTTGGGTCAAATACGGGACAGGACGTGCCAGAGATGGGAAGGGACAAGGCGGGCCAGATACTGGATGTGATGAGCCAGATAAGGGAAAGCCAGATACGGGACGGGATGGTCAGATACGGGACTAAACGGGTCAGATATGCGACTGGACGGACCAGATACGGGACGGGGCGGGTTAGACATTACAGAACGTGTCATAGACAGGATGGGAGGGGCCAGGGACAGGCTGGGACGGACCAGAGACAGGACCGGACAGGCCAGACACGGGACGGGTCAGATACAGGACTGAGGATACAAAAGGAATGCGTGCACTGTTCTTTTAAGAATCAGGAAGTGCTGCCGCTGCCGCCCTCAACAAGCAGCCAAGACAAATGCACACAGCCCGCATAGGAACATAGTGCGCAGCCTGCATTGGTGGGTAAGTCGGCGGTCTTGCATGGTGTGAGATGGGAAGCCATGCCAGCACGCCGCCATGGATGTTACAATTAAGTAGTGTAGGTCAGGTGTAGAGAAAATGGAAGTTTTGCAAATAAATATTACAACTATTGTTTAATAGGCAAATGTCACATGTAGAGTTTGCATGATATACCTTCCTAGTACTTTATCTAAATTAGAAGCAAATTGTTTGAAGATTACTTCTACCTAAATGGCAGAAAATGCACCTATCTTGGTGATGGATAGGACAGCTTGAGGGGATATGGAGGAGGCTGTTTTTTTGATAGGTGTCATTTAAACATTTTGCTAATAATTTATGGAAAGTATCATATTTTTCTAACTATTGAACTCACCTTAATTTAAAACACACCCCAGGTTAAAGTTCCTTCATGTGTAAATTTGTGGAGGATTTGATAATACTACCTTTAATGGGATGGGCCAGATACAGGACGGGACAGGCCAGATACGGAATGGGCCAGATACAGGATGGGCCAGAGACAGGACGAGACGGGCCAGAGACAGGACGGGACAGGCCAAAGACAGGATGAGACTGGCCGGAGATAGGACGGACCGAGGCGTACCAGAGACAGGACGGGACGGACTAGAGACGGGGCGACAGATACAGGACGGGACGGTCCAGATACAGGACAGTCCCGGGACGGGACGTGCCAGAGCAGGACGGGACTGGTCAGAGGCAGGACAGGACCGATCGGGCCAGAGACAGGATGGGACGGGTTAGAGAGAGGACGGGACGGGCCAAAGAGAGGACTGGATGGACAAAAGATGGGATGGGCAAGAGACAGGATTGGACAGGCCAGAGATAGCACCGGACGGGCCAGAGACATTACGGGACAGGCCAGAGACAGGACGAGACGGGCCAGAGACAAGACGAGATGGGAAGGGACAGGCCAGATACGGGACAGGACAGGCCAGATACGGGACAGGCGAGATACGAGATGGGACGGGCCAGATACAGGACGGGACGAGCCTGAGATAGGACGGGGCGTGCCAGAAACAGGACTTGACGAGCTATACATTATGGGACGGGAAATAGACAGGATGGGACGGGCCAGAGATGGTACAGGATGTGCCAGATACAGGACAGGACGGGACGGGCCAGAAACAGGACGGGACAAGCTATACATTATGGGACCGTCCAGAGACCTGACAGGACGGTCCAGATACAGGATAAGACGGGCCAGAGACAGGACAGGATGACCCAGATACAGTACAGGACAGGCCACATACAGGACGGTCCGGGCCAAAAATGAGACGGGTCAGATACAGGACGACATGGGCCAGATACGGGACGGGCCAGATATGGGACAGGACAGGCTAGATATGGGATGAGCCATGGACAGGATGGGATGGGCCACATACAAGATGGCCAGATACAGGACGGGCCAGATACTGAATGGGCCTGGCCACATACGGGACGGGCCAGATAGGGACTGGTTGGGTCAGATACGGGACAGGAAGTGCCAGAGACGGGAAAGGATGAGGCGGGCCAGATACGTGATGAGATGGGCCAGATAAGGGATAGCCAGATTCGGGACGGGATGGTCAGATACGGGACCAAACGGGTCAGATATGGGACTTGACGGACCAGATATGGGACGGGGCGGGTTAGACATTACAGGACGGGCCATAGACAGGATGGGAGGGGCCAGGGACAGGCTGGGACGGGCCAGAGACAGGACGGGACGGGCCAGAGACGGAATGGGTGTGATACAGGACTGGGGACACATTAGGAATGCGTGCACTGTTCCTTTAAGAATCAGGAAGTGCTGCCGCTGCCGCCCTCAACAAGCAGCCAAGACACATGTACACAGCCAGCATAGGAACATAGTGCGCAGCCTGCATTGGTGGGTAAGTCGACGGTCTTGCATGGTGTGAGATGGGAAGCCATGCCAGCTTGCCGCCAGGGATGTTACAATTAAGTAGTGTAGGTCAGGTGTAGAGAAAATGGAAGTTTTGCAAATAAATATTACAACTATTATTTAATAGGCAAACATCACATGTAGAGTTTGCATGATATACCTTCCTAGTACTTTATCTAAATTAGAAGCAAATTGAAGATTACTTCTGCCTAAATGGCAGAAAATGCACCTATCTTGGTGATGGATAGGACAGCTTGAGGGGATATGGAGGAGGCTGTTTTTTGATAGATGTCATTTAAACATTTTGCTAATAATTTATGGAAAGTATCATATTATTCTAACTATTGAACTCACCTTAATTTAAAACACACCCCAGGTTAAATTTCCTGGAGGTGTAAATTTGTGGAGGATTTGATAATACTACCTTTAGTGGGATGGGCCAGATACAGAACAAGACAGGCCAGATACGTGACGGAACGGGCCAGATACAGGACAGGCCAAAGATAGGACCGGAAGGGCCGTGCCTGAAAAAGGACGGGACGGGCCAGAGACGGGGCGACCAGATACAGGACGGGACGGTCCAGATACAGGACGGGCCAGGGAAGGGACTGAACAGAGCAGGACGGGACTGGCCAGAGGCAGGACAGGAACGGTTAGGCCAGAGAAAGGACGGGACGGGCCAGATACAGGAAGGGACGGGCCAGATACGGCACGGGTCAGATTCAAGACGGGATGGGCCAGAGACAGGACAGGATAGGACGGGCCAGATACAGGAAGGGACGAACCAGATACGGGACGTGACGGGCCAGATACGGGACGGGTCAGATGCGGGACGGGACAGGCCAGATACAGGACGGGCCAGATACGGGACAGGCCGGGCCAGGGACAGGACGTGCCAGATACGGGACAGGCCAGATATGGAACGGGCCAGATACTGGACGGGATGGGCCAGATACGGGATGAGACGGGCCAGACCTGGGCCAGAGACAGGAAGGGATGGGCCAGAGACAGGACAAGACGGGCCAGAGATGGGACGTGCAAGAGACAGGATTGAACAGGCCAGAGATAGCACCGAACGGGCCAGAGACAGGACGGGACAGGCCAGCGACAGGACGAGATGGGAAGGGACTGGCCAGATACAGGGAGGGACAGGCCAGATACGGGACAGGACAGGCCAGATGCGGGACGGGCCAGATACGAGACGGGACGCGCCAGATATAGGACGGGACAAGGCAGAGATAGGATGGGACGGGCCAGAAACAGGACGGGACGAGCTATACATTATGGGACGGGAAGTAGACAGGATGGGATGGGCCAGAGACGGTACGCGACGGGCCAGGTACAGGACAGGACGAGCCAGAGATAGTACGGGACTGGCCAGAAACAGGACGGGACAAGCTATACATTATGGGGCGGGTCATAGACAGGACGGGCCAGATTCAGGACGGGACGGGCCAGATACAGGACGGGACCGACCAGATACAGGACGGGATGGGCCATAGACAGGACGGAATGTGCTAGAGACATTACGGGACAGGCCATAGACAGGACGGGTCGGGCCATAGACAGGATGGGAGGGGCCAGGGACAGGCTGGGACGGGCCAGAGACAGGACGGGACGGGCCAGAGACGGAATGGGTCTGATACAGGACTGGGGACACATTAGGAATGCGTGCACTGTTCCCTTAAGAATCAGGAAGTGCTGCCGCTGCCGCCCTCAACAAGCAGCCAAGACACATGTACACAGCCAGCATAGGAACATAGTGCGCAGCCTGCATTGGTGGGTAAGTCGACGGTCTTGCATGGTGTGAGATGGGAAGCCATGCCAGCTTGCCGCCAGGGATGTTACAATTAAGTAGTGTAGGTCAGGTGTAGAGAAAATGGAAGTTTTGCAAATAAATATTACAACTATTATTTAATAGGCAAACATCACATGTAGAGTTTGCATGATATACCTTCCTAGTACTTTATCTAAATTAGAAGCAAATTGAAGATTACTTCTGCCTAAATGGCAGAAAATGCACCTATCTTGGTGATGGATAGGACAGCTTGAGGGGATATGGAGGAGGCTGTTTTTTGATAGATGTCATTTAAACATTTTGCTATTAATTTATGGAAAGTATCATATTATTCTAACTATTGAACTCACCTTAATTTAAAACACACCCCAGGTTAAATTTCCTGGAGGTGTAAATTTGTGGAGGATTTGATAATACTACCTTTAGTGGGATGGGCCAGATACAGGACAAGACAGGCCAGATACGTGACGGAATGGGCCAGATACAGGACAGGCCAAAGATAGGACCGGACGGGCCGTGCCTGAAAAAGGACGGGACGGGCCAGAGACGGGGCGACCAGATACAGGACGGGACGGTCCAGATACAGGACGGGCCAGGGAAGGGACTGAACAGAGCAGGACGGGACTGGCCAGAGGCAGGACAGGAACGGTCAGGCCAGAGAAAGGACGGGACGGGCCAGATACAGGAAGGGACGGGCCAGATACGGCACGGGTCAGATTCAAGACGGGATGGGCCAGAGACAGTACAGGATAGGACGGGCCAGATACAGGAAGGGACGAACCAGATACGGGACGTGACGGGCCAGATACAGGACGGGTCAGATGCGGGACGGGCCGATACGGGACAGGCCAGATACAGGACGGGCCAGATACGGGACAGGCCGGGCCAGGGACAGGACGTGCCAGATACGGGACAGGCCAGATATGGAACGGGCCAGATACTGGACGGGATGGGCCAGATACGGGATGAGACGGGCCAGACCTGGGCCAGAGACAGGAAGGGATGGGCCAGAGACAGGACAGGACGGGCCAGAGATGGGACGTGCAAGAGACAGGATTGAACAGGCCAGAGATAGCACCGAACGGGCCAGAGACAGGACGGGACAGGCCAGCGACAGGACGAGATGGGAAGGGACTGGCCAGATACAGGAAGGGACAGGCCAGATACGGGACAGGACAGGCCAGATGCGGGACGGGCCAGATACGAGACGGGACGCGCCAGATATAGGACGGGACAAGGCAGAGATAGGATGGGACGGGCCAGAAACAGGACGGGACGAGCTAAACATTATGGGACGGGAAGTAGACAGGACGGGATGGGCCAGAGACGGTACGCGACGGGCCAGATACAGGACAGGACGAGCCAGAGATAGTACGGGACTGGCCAGAAACAGGACAGGACAAGCTATACATTATGGGACGGGCCATAGACAGGACGGGCCAGATTCAGGACGGGACGGGCCAGATACACGACGGGACCGACCAGATACAGGACGGGATGGGCCATAGACAGGACGGAATGTGCTAGAGACATTACGGGACAGGCCATAGACAGGACGGGTCGGGCCATAGACAGGATGGGACGGGCCAGATACATGACGGGATGGGCCAGAAACGTGACGAGCCAGATATGGGATGGTATGGGCCAGCTATTGGACAGCCCAGATAAATGACGGGACGGGCCAGATACAGGACGGGACAGGCCAGATACGGGATGGGCCAGATACAGGACGGGCCAGAGACAGGACCGGACGGGCCAGAGACAGATGGGACCGGACGGGCCAAAGACAAGATGAGACTGGCCGAAGATAGGACTGACCGAGGCGTGCCAGAGACAGGACGGGACTGGCTAGAGACGGGGCGACCAGATACAGGACGGGGCGGTCCAGATACAGGACGGTCCAGGGACGGGACTGGCCAGAGCAGGATGGGACTGGCCAGAGGCAGGACAGGACCGATCGGGCCAGAGACAGGACAGGACGGGCAAGAGACAGGATTGGACAGACCAGAGATAGCAGCGGTCGGGCCAGAGACAGGACGGACGAGGCCAGAGACAGGATGGGACCGACCAGATACAGGTCGGGACGGGCCAGATACAGGAATGGACGGGCCAGATACGGGACGGGCCAGATTCAAGACAGGATGGGCCAGAGACAGGACAGGATGGGACGGGCCACATACAGGAAGGGACGGGCCAGATACGGGAAGGGCCAGATTCAGGATGGGACGGGCCAGATTCAGGACGGGACCGACCAGATACAGGACGGGATCAGCCAGAGACAGGACGGAATGTGCTAGAGACATGGGATAGGCCATACACAGGACGGGTCAGGCCAGAGACAGGATGGGACGGGCCAGATATATGACGGGATGGGCCAGAAACGTGACGAGCCAGATATGGGACGGTATGGGCCAGATATGGGACAGCCCACATACATGACGGGACGGGCCAGATACAGGACGGTACGGACTAGATACGGGACGGGACGGGCCAAATACGGGACGGGTCAGATGCGGGACGGGCCAGATATGGGACAGGCCAGATACAGGACGGGCCAGATACGGGACAGGCCGGGCCAGGGACAGGACGTGCCAGATACGGGACAGGCCAGATATGGAACGGGCCAGATACTGGACGGGATGGGCCAGATACAGGGCGGGCCAGATACAGGACGAGACGGACCAGAACTGCGCCAGAGACAGGAAGGGATGGGCCAGAGACAGGACAGGACGGGCCAAATACTAGACGGGACGGGCCAGAAACGGGACGGACAAGAGACAGGATTATACAGGCCAGAGATAGCACCGGACGGGCCAGAGACAGGACGGGACAGGCCAGAGACAGGACGAGATGGGAAAGGACTGGCCAGATACAGGAAGTGACAGGCCATATACGGGACAGGACAGGCCAAATGCGGGATGGGCCAGATACGAGACGGGACGGGCCAGAAACAGGACGGGACGAGCTATACATTATGGGACGGGAAATAGACAGGACGGGACGGGCCATAGACGGTACTCGACGGGCCAGATACAGGACAAGACGAGCCAGAGACAGTACGGGACGGGCCAGAAACAGGACGGGACAAGCTATACATTATGGGACGGGCCATAGACAGGACGGGACGGGCCAGAGACAAGACAGAACGGGCCAAATAGTGCGCAGCCTGCATTGGTGGGTAAGTCGGCGGTGTTGCATGATGTGAGATGGGAAGCCATGCCAGCACGCTGCCTTGGATGTTAAAATTAAATAGTGTTGGTCAGGCGTAGAGAAAATGGAAGTTTTTCAAATAAATATTACAACTATTGTTTAATAGGCAAACATCACATGTAGAGTTTGCATGATTTACCTTCCTAGTACTTAGAAGCAAATTGTTTGAAGATTAGTTCTACCTAAATGGCAGAAAATGCACCTATCTTGGTGATGGATAGGACAGCTTGAGGGGATATGGAGGAGGCTGTTTTTTGATAGGTGTCATTTACACATTTTGCTAATAATTTATGGAAAGTATCATATTTTTCTAACTATTGAACTCACCTTAATTTAAGACACACCCCAGGTTAAATTTCCTGGACGTGTAAATTTGTGGAGGATTTGATAATACTACCTTTAATGGGATGGGCCAGATCCAGGACGGGACAGGCCAGATACGTGACGGGATGGGCCAGATGCAGGACAGGCCAGAGACAGGACGGACGGGACGTGCCTGAGAAAGGACGGGACTGGCCAGAGACGGGGCAACCAGATACAGGACGGGACGGTCTAGATACAGGACGGGCCAGGGACGGGATGGACCAGAGCAGGACGCGACTGGCCAGAGGCAGGACAGGACCAGTCAGGCCAGAGACAGGATGGGACGGGCCAGATACTAGAAGAGACGGGCCAGATACGGGACCGGCCAAATTTAAGACGGGATGGGCCAGAGATAGGACGTGATGGGACGGGCCAGATACAGAAAGGGATGGGTCAGAGACAGGACAGAATGTGCTAGAGACATTAAGGGACAGGACATAGACAGGACGGGTCGGGCCAGAGACAGGATGGGTCGGGCTAGAGACAGGATGGGACGGGCCAGATACATGACGGGATGGGCCAGAAACGTGACGAGCCAGATATGGGACGGTATGGGCCAGATATGGGACAGCCCAGATACATGACGGGACGGGCCAGATTTAGGATGGTACGGACCAGATACGGGACGGGACGGGCCAGATACGGGACGGGTCAGATGCGGGATGGGCCAGATACGGGTCAGGCCAGATACAGGACGGGCTAGATACGGGACAGGCCGGGCAGGGACAGGACGTGCCAGACACGGGACTGTCCAGATATGAAACGGGCCAGATACTGGACGGGATGGGCCAGATGCAGGGCGGACCAAATGCGGGACGAGACGGGCCAGAACTGGGCCAAACACAGGAAGGGATGGGCCAGAGACGGGGCGGGCCAAAGACTGGACGGGACGGGCCAGAGAAGGGACGGGCAAGAGACTGGATTGGACAGGCCAGAAATAGCAACGGACCGGCCAGAGACAGGACGGGACAGGCCAGAGACAGGACGACATGGGAAGGGACTGGCCAGATACAGGAAGGGACAGGCCAGATACGCGACAGGACAGGCCAGATGCGGAACGGGCCACATACGAGACGGGACGGGCCAGATATATGACGGGACGACGCAGAGATAGGATGGGACGGGCCAGAAATAGGACGGGGCAAGCTATACATTATGGGACGGGAAATAGACAGGACGGGACGGACCAGAGAGGGTACGTGACGGGCCAGATACAGGACAGGACGAGCCAGAGAAAGTACGGGACGGGCCAGAAACAGTTCGGGACAAGCTATACATTATGGGACGGGCCATAGACAGGACTGGACGGGCCAGAGACAAGACGGAACGGGACAGATACAGGAAAAGACGGGCCAAAGAAAGGACGGGATGGCCCAGATACAGTACGGGACAGGCCACATACAGGACGGTACGGGCCAAATAGTGTGCAGCCTGCATTGGTGGGTATGTCGGCGGTCTTGCATGGTGTGAGATGGGAAGCCATGCCAGCACGCCGCCATAGATGTTACAATTAAGTAGTGTAGGTCAGGCGTAGAGAAAATGGAAGTTTTTCAAATAAATATTACAACTATTGTTTAATAGGCAAACATCACATGTAGAGTTTGCGTGATATACCTTCCTAGTACTTTATCTAAATTAGAAGCAAATTGAAGATTACTTCTACCTAAATGACAGAAAATGCACCTATCTTGGTGATGGATAGGACAGCTTGAGGGGATATGGAGGAGGTTGTTTTTTTGATAGGTGTCATTTAAACATTTTGCTAATAATTTATGGAAAGTATCATATTTTTCTAACTATTGAACTCACCTTAATTTAAAACACACCCCAGGTTAAAGTTCCTTTATGTGTAAATTTGTGGAGGATTTGATAATACTATCTTTAATGGGATGGGCCAGATACAGGACGGGACAGGCCAGATACGGAATGGGCCAGATACAGGACGAGCCAGAGACAGGACCGGACGGATCACGCCAGAGACATGACGAGACGGGCCAGAGACAGGACGGGACAGGCCAAAGACAGGATGAGACTGGCCGGAGATAGGACGGACCGAGGCGTACCAGAGACAGGACGGGGCGGGCTAGAGACGGGGCGACAGATACTGCACGGGACGGTCCAGATACAGGACAGTCCAGGGACAGGACGGGCCAGAGCAAGACGGGACTGGTCAGAGGCAGGACAGGACCGATCAGGCCAGAGACAGGACGGGACGGGCAAGAGAGAGGACGGGACGGGCCAAAGAGAGGACGGGATGGACAAGAGATGGGATGGGCAAGAGACAGGATTGGACAGGCCAGAGATAGCACCGAATGGGCCAGAGACATGACGGGACAGGCCAGAGACAGGACGGGACGGGCCAGAGACAGGACTAGATGGGAAGGGACAGGCCAGATATGGGACAGGACAGGCCAGATGCGGGACGGGCCAGATACGAGATGGGACGGGCCAGATACAGGACGGGACGAGCCAGAGATAGGACGGGACGGGCCAGAAACAGGACTTCACGAGCTATACATTATGGGACGGGAAATAGACAGGATGGGACGTGCCAGAGACGGTACAGGATGCGCCAGATACAGGACAGGACTAGCCAGTGACAGGACGGGACGGGCCAGAAACAGGACGGGACAAGCTATACATTATGGGACCGTCCAGAGACCGGACGGGACGGTCCAGATACACGATAAGACGGGCCAGAGACAGGACAGGATGGCCCAGATACAGTACGGGACAGGCCACATACCGGACGGTCCGGGCCAAAAATGAGACGGGCCAGATACAGGACGACATGGGCCAGATACGGGACGGGCCAGATAGGGACTGGTTGGGTCACATGCAGGACAGGACGTGCCAGAGACGGGAAGGGACGAGGCGGGCCAGATACGGGATGAGATGGGCCAGATAAGGGACAGCCAGATACGGGACGGGATGGTCAGATACGGGACTAAACGGGTCAGATATGGGACTGGACGGACCAGATACGGGACGGGGCGGGTTAGACATTACAGGACAGGACATAGACAGAATGGGAGGGGTCAGGGACAGGCTGAGACTGGCCAGAGACAGGACGGGACGGGCCAGAGACGGGACGGGCTAGAGATGGGACGGGTCAGATACAGGACTGGGGACACATTAGGAATGCGTGCACTGATCCTTTAAGAATCAGGAAGTGCTGCCGCTGCCGCCCTCAGCAAGCAACTAAGACACATGCACACAGCCAGCATAGGAACATAGTGCGCAGCCTGCATTGGTGGGTAAGTCGGCGGTCTTGCATGGTGTGAGATGGGAAGCCATGCCAGCTCACCGCCAGGGATGTTAAAATTAAGTAGTGTAGGTCAGGTGTAGAGAAAATGGAAGTTTTGCAAATAAATATTACAACTATTATTTAATAGGCAAACATCACATGTAGAGTTTGCATGATATACTTTCCTGATACTTTATCTAAATTAGAAGCAAATTGTTTGAAGATTACTTCTACCTAAATGGCAGAAAATGCACCTATCTTGGTGATGGATAGGACAGCTTGAGGGGATATGGAGGAGGCTGTTTTTGATAGGTGTAATTTAAACATTTTGCTAATAATTTATGGAAAGAATCATATTTTTCTAACTATTGAACTCACCTTAATTTAAAACACACCCCAGGTTAAATTTCCTGGAGGTGTAAATTTGTGGAGGATTTGATAATACTACCTTTAATGGGACTTTAATGGGATGGGCCAGATACAGGACGGGACAGGAAAGATACGGGATGGGCCAGACACAGGACCGGCCAGATACAGGACGGGCCAGAGACAGGACCGGACGGGACACGCCAGAGACAGGACGAAACGGGCTAGAGACAGGACGGGACGGACCAAATACAGGATGAGACTGGCCGGAGATAGCACGTACCGAGGTGTGCCAGAGACAGGACCGGACGGGCTAAAGACGGGGCGACCAGATACAGGATGGGACGGTCCAGATACAGGACGGTCCAGGGACGGGACGGGCCAGAGCAGAATGGGACTGGCCAAAGGCAGGACAGGACAGGTCGGGCCAGAGACAGGACGAGACGGGCAAGAGAGATGACGGGACAGGCCAAAGAGAGGATGGGACTGGCCAGAGACAGGACGAGATGGGCCAAATACAGGACGGGACGGACCAGAGATGGGACGGGCAAGAGACAGGATTGGACAGGCCAGAGATAGCACCGGACGGGCCATACCATAGACAGGACGGGGCAGGCCAGAGACAGGACGAGATGGGAAGGGACTGGCCAGATACAGGAAGGGACAGGCCAGATACAGGACAGGACAGGCCAGATGCGGGACGGGCCAGATACGAGATGGGACGGGCCAGATACAGGACGGGACGAGCCAGAGATAGGACGGGACGGGCCAGAAACAGGACTGGACGAGCTATACATTATGGGACGGGATATAGACAGGATGGGACGGGCCAGAGACGGAACGGGACGTGCCAGATACAGGACAGGATGAGCCAGAGACAGGACGGGACGGGCCAGAAACAGGACGGGACAAGCTATACTTTATGGGACGGGCCGGAGACCGGACGGGACGGTCCAGATACAGGAAAAGACAGGCCAGAGACTGGACGGGATGGCCCAGATACAGTACGGGACAGGCCAGATACAGGCTGGTACGGGCAAAATATGGGACGGGCCAGATACAGGACGACATGGGCCAGATACGGGACGGGCCAGATATGGGACAGGACAGGCTAGATATGGGATGAGCCATGGACAGGATGGGATGGGCCAGATACGAGATGGCCAGATAAGGGACGGGCCAGATACTGAATGGGCCTGGCCACATACGGGACGGGCCAGATAGGGACTGGTTGGGTCAGATACGGGACAGGAAGTGCCAGAGACGGGAAAGGATGAGGCGGGCCAGATACGTGATGAGATGGGCCAGATAAGGGATAGCCAGATACGGGACGGATGGTCAAATACGGGACCAAACGGGTCAGATATGGGACTGGACGGACCAGATACGGGACGGGGCGGGTTAGACATTACAGGACGGGCCATAGACAGGATGGAAGGGGCCAGGGACAGGCTGGGATGGGCCAGAGACAGGACGGGACGGGCCAGAGACGGGACGGGCCAGAGACGGGACGGGTCAGATATAGAACTGTAGAGTTTGCATGATATACCTTCCTAGTACTTTATCTAAATTAGAAGCAAATTGTTTGAAGATTACTTCTACCTAAATGGCAGAAAATGCACCTATCTTGGTGATGGATAGGACAGCTTGAGGGGATATGGAGGAGGCTGTTTTTTGATAGGTGTCATTTAAACATTTTGCTAATAATTTATAGAAAGTATCATATTTTTCTAACGATTGAGCTCACCTTAATTTAAAGTACAGAGGACGGCACGGACCAAAGACCGGATGGGGCGGGCCAGAGACCGGATGGGGCGGGCCAGAGACCGAATGGGGCAGGCCAGAGACAGGACGGGACATATACAGGACGGGACGGGCCAGAGACGACGCGGGCCAGATACAGGATGGGCCAGGGACGGGCCACTGCAGTACCGGACGGGTCAGAGGCAGGACAGGACGGGTCCAGCCAGAGACAGGACGGGACGGGCCTGAGACAGGACGAGATGGGCCAGAGACAGGACGAGCCAGAGATAGGACTGGACGGGCCAGATACGGGATGGTACGGTCCAGAAATGGGATGGTACGGGCCAGATACAAGACGGGACGGGCCAGATACAGGATGAGACGGACCAGATACGGAACAGGACGGGCCAGATACGGGACGAGCCAGATACGGGACAGGGCAGATATGGGACGGGGCAGATACGGGACGGTACAGATACGGGACGGTCCAGAGATACAGGACCGGCCAGAGACAGGAATAGGACGGGCCATAGACAGGACGGGAGGGGTCAGATACAGGACTGGGGACACATTAGGAATGCGTGCACTATTCCTTTAAGAATCAGGAAGTGCTGCCGCTGTCGCCCTCAACAAGCAGCCAAGACACATGCACACAGCCAGCAGAGGAACACAGTGTGCAGCCTGGATTGGTGGGTAAGTCGGCGGTCTTGCATGGTGTGAGATGGGAAGCCATGCCAGCACGCCGCCAGGGATGTTACAATTAAATAGTGTAGGACAGGCATAGAGAAAATGGAAGTTTTGCAAATAAATATTACAACTATTGTTTAATAGGCAAACATCACATGTAGAGTTTGCATGATATACCTTCCTAGTACTTTATCTAAATTAGAAGCAAATTGTTTGAAGATTACTTCTACCTAAATGGCAGAAAATGCACCTATCTTGGTGATGGATAGGACAGCTTGAGGGGATATGGAGGAGGCTGTTTTTTGATAGGTGTCATTTAAACATTTTGCTAATAATTTATAGAAAGTATCATACTTTTCTAACTATTGAGCTCACCTTAATTTAAAGCACAGAGGACGGCACGGGCCAAAACCAGATGGAACGGGCCAAAGACCGGATGGGATGGGCCAAAGACCGGATGGGACGGGCCAAAGACCGGATGGGACGGGCCAGAGACAGGACGGGACGGGGCGGGCCAGAGACAGGACGGGACATATACAGGACAGGATGGGCCAGATACAGGATGGGCCAGATACAGGATGGGCCAGGGACGGGCCACTGCAGTACCAGACGGGTCTGAGGCAGGACAGGACGGGTCGGGCCAGAGACAGGATGGGACGGGACAGAGATAGGACAAGACGGGCCAGAGACAGAACGAGATGGGCCAGAGACAGGACGAGCCGGAGATAGGACAGGATGGGCCAGAGAAAGGACGGGACTGGCTAGAAACAGGAAGGGACGGGCCAGATACGGGACGGGCCAGATACAGGACGGGACAGGCGAGAGACAGGATGGGATGGGCCAGATATGGGTCGGGAGAGGCCAGATATGTGACGGGACCCGACAGGATAGACACGGGACGGTACAAGCCAGATACGCGACGGGCCAGATACAAGATGGGACTAGATGGGCCAGATACAGGATGGTACGGAACGGGCCAGATACAGGAGGGGACGGTCCGAGTACAGGATGGGACAGGCCAGATAGAGAACTGCACGGGATGGGCCAGAGACAGGACGGGACGGGCCAGAGATAGGATGGGACAGGCCAGATACGGGACGGGACAGGAAAGATACGGAACAGGACGGGCCAGATACGAGATGGTACGGGCCAGATACAGGACGGTACGGGCCAGATACAGAACTGTATGGGACGGGCCAGAGACAGGAGGGGATGGGCCAGTTACAGGATGGGACGGGCCAGATACGGAACTGCACGGTACGGACCAGAGACAGGACTGGACGGGTCAGAGACAGGATGGGATAGGCCAGATACGGGATGGGGCAGGCCAGATACGGGACAAGACGGGCCAGATACAGGATGGTACGGGCCAGATATGGGACGGTATGGGGCAGATACATGACGGGACGGGCCAGATACAGGACGAGACAGACCAGATACAGAACAGGACGGGCCAGATACGGGACAAGCCAGATACGGGACAGGTCATATATGGGATGGGGCAGATATGGGACGGTACAGATACGGGACGTGCCAGCGACAGGACGGGCCAGATACTGGACGGGATGGGCTAGATACGGGGCGGGCCAGATACGGGACGATACTAGCCAGAGACAGGATGGGACTGGCTAGAGACAGGATGGGATGAGCCAAAGACAGGACGGGTCAGAGACAGGATGGGACGAGCCAAAGACAGGACGGGAGGGGCCAGACACAGGACTGGACAGGCCAGAGACAGAACGGCACGGGCAAGACACAGGACTGGACAGGCCAGAGACAGGACAGGACGGGCCAGATACAGGATGGGACTGGCTAGATACGGGACAGGACCGGCCAGATACTGGACAGGTCAGATACGGGACGGGATGGGCCAGATTCAGGACGGGACGAGATGGGCCAGATACAAGACGGTACGGGACGGGTCAGATACAGGACGGGACGGGATAGATACGGAACGGGCCAAATACAGGACGGAACGGGCCAGAGACAGGATGGGCGGGCTTGACATTACGGGCCGGGCCATAGACAGAATGGGACGGGCCAGATACAGGACGGTACTGCCCAGATATGGGACGGAACGGGCCAGATACGCGATGGGACGGGCCAGATACGGGATGGGCCAGATACGGGACGGTCCAGATATGAGACGGGCCAGATATGGGACAGGACGGGCCAGATACGACATGAGCCAGGGATGGGAAAGGACAGAAACTGAACGGGATGTGCCATTTATGGTGATGGGCCAGATACGTGACACGCTGGGCCATATACGGGACGGGCCAGATACGGGACTGGTTGGGCCATATACGGGATAGGACGGGCTAGATAGTGAAGGGACGAGACGTGCCAGATAAGAGATGGGCCAGATACGGGACTGGACTGGCCAGATATGGGACTGGACTGGCCAGATACGGGACTTGTCGGGTCAGATATGGGACTAAGCAGGCCAGATATGTGACATACGGGCTAGACATTACAGGACGGGCCATAGACAGGAGGGGAGGGGCCAGGGACAGCACGGGACGGGCCAGAGACAGGTCAGGACGGGATGAGCCAAAGACGGGATGGGCCAGATACAGGACTGGGGACACATTAGGAATGCGTACACTGTTCCTTTAAGAAGAAGGAAGTGCTGCCACTGTCGCCCTCAACAAGCAGCCAAGACACATGAACCCAGCCAGTTGAGGAACACAGTGCGCAGCCTGGATTGGTGGGTAATTCGGTGGTCTTACATGGTGTGAGATGGGAAGCCATGCCAGCACGCCTCCAGGGATGTTACAATTAGGTAGTGTAGCACAGGCATAAAGAAAATGAAAGTTTTGCAAATAAATATTACAACTATTGTTTAATATGCAAACATCACATGTATCGTTTGCATGATATACCTTCCTGGTACTTTATCTAAATTAGAAGCAAATTGTTTGAAGATTACTTCTACCTAAATGGCAGAAAATGCACCTATCTTGGTGATGGGTAGGACAGCTTGAGGGGATATGAAGGAGGCTCTTTTTTTGATAGGTGTCATTTAAATATTTTGCTAATAATTTATGGAAAGTATAATATTTTTCTAACTATTGAGCTCACCTTAATTTAAACCACACAGGACGGGACGGGCCAGAGACAGGTTGGGACAGGCCAATTATCGGATGGGACTGGCCAGAGACAGGACGGGATGGGGCTGGCCAGAAACAAGACAGGATGGGCCAGATACATGACGGGGCAAGCCAGATACAGGATGGTCCAGATACAGGATGGGCCAGGGACGGGCCAGAGCAGTGCCGGACGGGCCACAGGCAGGACAGGACGTGTCGGGCCAGAGACAGGACCGGACGGGCCAGAGACATGACAAGACGAGCTTGAGACAGGACGGGACGGGCCAGAGACAGGACGAGCCGGAGATAGGACAGGACGGGCCAGAGACAGGACGGGACTGGCTAGTTACAGGAAGGGACAGGCCAGATACGGGACGGGCCAGATATAGGACGGGATGGGCCAGAGACAGGATGGGACGGGTCAGAGACAGGATGGAACAGGCCAGATATGGGACGGGACAGGCCATATGCGTGACGGGACAGGCCAGATACGTGACGGGACAGGACAGGACAGATATAGGACTGTACAAACCAGATACAGGACGGGCCAGATACAGGACGGGATGAGATGGGCCAGATACAGGATGGTACGAAACGGGCCAGATACAGGATGCTACGGGCCAGATACAGGAGGGGACAGGCCGGGTACAGGATGGGACGGGCCAGATACAGAACTGCACAGGACGGGCCAGAGACAGGACGGGACAGGCCAGAGACAGGATGGGACAGGCCTGATATGTGATGGGACAGGCCAGATACGGGACAGGATGGACCAGATACGGGATGGTACAGGCTAGATACGGGCCAGATATGGGACGGTTCGGGGCAGATATGGGACGGGCCAGATACATGACGGGACGGGCCAGATACATGACGGGACGGGCAAGATACAGGACGAGACGGACCAGATACGAAACAGGACGGGCCAGATACGGGACGAGCCAGATACGGGACAGGGCAGATACGGAACGGAGCAGATATGGGACGGTACAGATACGGGACGGGCCAGATACTAGACAGGATGGGCCAGATACGGCACGATACTGGCCAGAGACAGGACGGGACGGGCTAGAGACAGGACGGGATGAGCCAAAGACAGGACGGGCCAGAGACAGGAAGGGCCAAAGACAGGACGGGAGGGACCAGAGACAGGACTGGACAGGCCAGAGACAGGACTGGACGGGCCAGAGACAGGACTGGATAGGCCAGAGACAGGATGGGACAGGCCAGATACAGGACGAGACTGGGAGGGACTGGCCAGATATGGGACAGGACAGGCCAGATACGGGACAGGACGGGCCAGATATGGGAGCCCTCAACAAGCAGCCAAGACACATGCACACAGCCAGCAGAAGAAGGCAGTGTGCAGCCTGGCTTGGTGGGTAAGTCGGCGGTCTTGCATGGTGTAAGATGGGAAGCCATGCCAGCACGCCGCCAGGGATGTTACAATTAAGTAGGACGGGTCGGGTCGGGCCAGAGACAGGACAAGACGGGCCTGAGACAGGACAGGACTGGCCAGAGACAGGATGGGACGGGCTAGATACAGGAAGGGACGGGCCAGATACAGGACGGGACGGGCCAGATACAGGACGGGACGGGCCAGAGACAGGATGGGACGGGTCAGAGATAGAATGGGACGGGCCAGATACGGGACAGGCCAGATACAAGACTGGCCAGATACAGGACGGGCCAGATACGGGACAGGCCAGATACGAGACTGGCCAGATAGGGGACGGGCCAGATACGGGACAGGCTGGGCCAAATACAGAACGGGACAGGCCAGATACGGGATGGGCCTGATACAGGACGGGACGGGCCAGATACGGGATGGGCCAGACACGGGATGGGCCAAACACGGGACAGGACCTGGCAACTCAGCAGTTGCACAGATCACGCTGAAGGATAGTGTTGCTCAGGCACCTTCCAATGGGTGGAGGTGGTTTAAGTATCCAGTGTCTCATAGCAATAGTCTGGGGACGCATTAGGAATGCGTGCACTGTTCCTTTAAGAATCAGGATGTGCTGCCGCCCTCAACAAGCAGCCAAGACACATGCACACAGCCAGCAGAGGAACACAGTGCGCAGCCTGGATTGATGGGTAAGTCGGCGGTCTTACATGGTGGGAGATGGGAAGCCATGCCAGCACGCCGCCAGGGATGTTACAATTAAGTAGTGTAGGTCAGGCATAGAGAAAATGGAAGTTTTGCAAATAAATATTACAACTATTATTTAATAGGCAAACATCACATGTAGAGTTTGCATGATATACCTTCCTGGTACTTTATCTAAATTAGAAGCAAATTGTTTGAAGATTACTTCTACCTAAATGGCAGAAAATGCACCTATCTTGGTGATGGATAGGACAGCTTGAGGGGATATGGAGGAGGCTGTTTTTTGATAGGTGTCACTTAATTGAAAGGTTTTTGTACAAACTGCCTATGATAACAGTATATTTTAAAAAAAATAAAACACTCAAACTGCACTCAAAATGCATGCTCCAAATTATTATGCACAGCAGAGCTTCCAACCTTTTTATTTTATATGTCCTTACATTTAGTTGGGGATTATCTAAATATATGAGTTCACTTGTTCTTTTTTATTGTGGAATTTAAGTGTATTATTGTTTAATTTTTGTATGTTGTTGTAAAGTTTTGTTATATATTTTTTGTCTTGTTGGTCTACTCTTTTTTTATGTTAATGAGAATTATGTCATTTGCGTGGATCTGTGTATAAATGTCTTGACTGAATGTATTTAACCACAATTGAAAAAAGCCTTGGACAGGCTGAAACGTCTTGTATGAGTTGTGGAATAAATCAACTGATTATCAACACGTGAGTGCCGGGATTTTCTTTTTCTACAGACATTGTTTTCCACGTGCACCACCCTAGCTATACGGAGTGCCGACTATTCCTTTTCTGTTGCTTACATGTGAACTGCCTCCCGCCATCATAGACACTCCTTTTGATGATGCTCCAGAGGTTCTCAATGGGGTTGAGGTCAGGGGAGCATGGGGGCCACACCATAAGTTTGTCCCCTTTTATGCCCACAGCAGCCAGAGATGCAGATGTGTTATGTGCAGCATGAGTCTGGGCATTATCATGCATGAAAATGATCTTGCTGCGGAATGCACGGTTCTTCTTCTTGAACCATGGCAGGAAGTGCTGTTTGAGAAACTCAACATACATTATGGAGTTCATCTTTACCCCTTCAGGGATTCTAAAAGGGCCGACAATCTCTCTCCCCATGATTCCAGCCCAAAACATTACTCCACCTCCTCCTTGTTGGCGCCGTAGCCGTGTTTGCATGGGGTGTCCATCAACCAGCCATCCTCCACTCCATCCATCTGGACCATCGAGATCATTTCATGCATGATAATGCCCCGTCTCATGCTGCACATGACACATCTGCATCTCTGGCTGCTGTGGGCATAAGAGGGGACAAACTTATGGTGTGGCCCCCATGCTCCCCTGACCTCAACCCCATTGAGAACCTCTGGAGCATCATCAAAATGAGTGTCTATGATGGCGGGAGGCAGTTCACATCTAAGCAACAGCTCTGGGAGGGTATTCTGTCCTCATGCAAAACAATTGAAGCAGAAACCATCCAAAACCTGACAAATTCAATGAATGAGAGAGTTCAGAAGCTCCTTTCGAACAAGGGGTCCTATGTGCAAATGTTACATCACCTAGAATAAAGTTTTGAGTTGAAAACTGTTTGATTTCAGTTTGTAATAACCTGCTAATGCTTATAATTTCAAAAATGACCATTTTTTTGTTCTTTATTAAAATGAAAAGGTTGGAAGCTCTGCTGTGCATAATAATTTGGAACATGCATTTTGAGTGCAGTTTGAGTGTTTTATTTTTTTTTAAATATACTGTTATCATAGGCAGTTTGTACAAAAACCTTTCAATTGTACTCTAATAGTTATTTGACTGGAAAATTACAATGACTGCAATTCATATAGGTAATTTGGGAAAATCTGAGAAAATATTATTTGTATAATAATTTGGAACACAGTGTAATCACATCACTGCTGAATGCACAGTACAATGCACATTAAGCTCTGCTATGCATGCACACTGCTCTGCTCCATACATATGTAACACAGGTGCTGGAATGCAACGCACAGAGACACAAAATGGGAACAGTTAGGGATATATATAAAACCACTTTATACAAGTATTATGCAAGGGGGTTAGTAACAGGGATAATGAACAGCAAATTGGAATAACAATGAGAAACAGTTTCAGTGAATAATGGTAAAGTTCTTTGCAAAAGTGTGATGCATCCAGTCGTGGGAGTCACCACGTGAGTTTCTCTTTGTATGGCCGTAGCGGGGGGGTCACCGGTTATTCCCGCTAGGCCGCAAGTCTCTTCCGGATAAAGTCTATCAGATCCCTTTTAGCCTCCCACACACCAACCAGCCCCCTCCCAACCTGAAATCCTAATCGCAACTGTCCCTGGTACCGTGAGTGGAAATTGGAAGTGACGGCCCTGTTCACTTGCGCGATTCCTCCGCTGCTGCTGGCGCGTCTCTCCTGTCACAGTCCTCTCTCAGCTCTTCTCAGCTTGACCGTCGACGGTAGTCTCTCAGGCTTGGGGTAAGGGGATCCAGACCTCGGCTATTGACAGACGGCATCAGTTCCCAGGAATTTACTCTGTGTGGGACGCAGGCCCTGACTCTGGGCCACACATGGAGGGATCAGGTCGCTTCTGTGGGGAGTCCAGAACTTCTCAGGCTGCGTCTGACTCTGATGCAGCACAGGCCTCTGGCTGGGGCCTGCCGCGCTGGCATCTGTAGTCCCTCTGGAACACATCTGTTCCACTCTGCAGCCTGGCGCCAAATCTCCCTGTGTCTTGGCACGCTGGGCTTTTATATCCAGGAAATCCATCCTGGAGGTCACCTGATCAGGTGCAGCATCTGAATCTCTTCCCCCTCCAACTCTTCTGGCATAACTTGGTTCCGCTTTATTTCGTCTGGTCAGCAGATGGCAACCTTTCCTCATCTCTGGCACATCCTGCAAGAATCCTCCTTTATTGCACTCTACTACATTCCTCCCACCTCTTTGCTTGCCAGTCCTCGGGCAAGTGGACTTCTTGCTGGGTTGACGTCTCCTTCCAGGCAGCACAAGTTGAGACAAGAGTTGAGCACACTCTTCTGTTTTCTGTTGAATCTGAGACCATATAAACTCCTCTTGGGCAAACCGGTTATTGGGAATTCCGGCATTAGCCCGCCCAGTCTGGCGGAGCTGCTCTTGCAGAGGTGATTCTGGAGGTCCTGAATAATCAATCACTGGGGACTGCAAATCGCCTCCCGATTCATTCTCTGCCCCACTTGAGGATGACACTGGCAACTCTGACAGACTCAACAGTACTGTAGCCCATCCTTCTTCATCCCCCAAGACCCCTGTTTGTGGTGCCTCAGCAACCTCAGTTGGAGATTCAGTCCCATGACAGTCCTCCACTTTGGAAGAGCAGGGCCGCAGCATGTTACGGTGAAACACCCTAGATGTCGTGGTGTCATTCCCTTTGGGTCGGACCTCGTAGACCGGGTTATCTGGGTGGACCTTCTTCACCACTCGATAAGGTATCGCCTCCCAACGGTGACCCAGTTTACTTCCGAGCTGCTTGGCTCGCAATAGCTCACGGTCTCCTGACTGGAGTGGTCCACCCAAGGTCAGGGGCCGACTTGAATGTTCCACTCCCCCGTACTTCTATTCAACCAACCTCCTCAAAGTGTGAAGTCGGCATCGGTGCACCCAAATCCAGGTACTTGGGCTGCTGCCCGGGCAGGGGTCTTCTGCTTCTAGCTCCAGTTCGGTGATTTATCATCCATTCCTCCCAAACAGCGACATGTAAGGGGTGTAGCCAGTAGTCGCATGTATTCGATTGTTATACACCCACACCAGCTCAGACACAAATTCGGACCACTTCATCTTCTTGTCTTCTTCCAGAGTTGGCAACATCTGCTTCGCAGGCCCCATTCCCCTGGGGGTGATATGGCGTTGCTCGAGACTTATCGATTCCATAGATACGATACAGCTCATCCATCACTCGCCCCTGGAAGCAGGTCCCCTGGTCGGAATGTATTCGCTTCGGGCACCCATATATTCAAATGAAATCTTGGCAGATGTCCTTAGCCGCAGCTTCTGCTGTCTGGTCTCGAGTAGGAGTCACCACTGCGAACTTGGTCAAGTGGTCAGTCATCACCAAGCAGTACCCGTAGCCATTGTATGAAGTTCCGATCATCAGGTAGTTAATGATCAGGACCTCCAAGGGTGCAGAAGTTCACATGGTCTGAACAGGAGCCCTCTGTTCCGGGAACTTACTTAGCTCACACTGGCGACATTTTCGGCAAACTCCCTCAACTTCCTGCCACAGTTAAGGCCAGTACAGCAGTTGTTGTAACCACCGGAAGGTTTTCTCCACACCAAAGTGAGCGCCCCTCTCATGAGCTTCTTTGGTCAGCTGTACCACTAGTGCCTCTGGAACCAGTACTTGCCAGGTAACGTCGAACTCTCGAGGTAGTTGGATCCTTTGGCATACCAAGCCTTTCCCACTGGCCCAAGATTTGCAGGGTAGTTGGGAGCAAAGCAGCCCTGGCCTTCTAATCTGGCTTTTTCCCCAGGGCGACCCATTCTCTAAGTTTCGCCAGATCTGGGTCAGACTGCTGTAGATGTATCCTCTCGTCTCTTGATCGTCCTAGAATTTGAGTGGGTCTAGGCTCTTCTCCAGACTCCTGAGCGTCTACTACAGCAGCGGCAAGCTAACTGAAATCCGGGATCTCGTCGCCTTCAAGCTCTTCGTCTATATCTCTCTTTGGTCCCGCTTGGGTGACTCGGGACAAGGCGCCTGCATGCATGTTCAGGGCCTTAGACCGATATGCGATCTTGTACTGGTACTTAGACATCCTCGCGACCCACCGCTGTTCCAACGCACCCAACTTCGCATTCTCCAGGTGGGCCAATGGGTTGTTGTCTGTTCGCACTTGTACTTCTGATCCCGACAAGTACTCCGCAAATTTCTCTGTCATGGCCCACACCAATGCCAGCAACTCCGGTTTGAACGAACTATAGTTGTCTGGGTTCTTCTCTGTATCCCGTAGTGACCGACTAGCATATGCGATCACCCTCTCTCTTTCTTCCTGTACTTGTGCCAACACTGCTCCCAGACCATGCAAGCTTCCATCGGTGTACAACACGAAGGGCTGTGAAAAGTCAGCGTAGGCTACAATTGGAGCATCCGTTAGCGCCATCTTTAATGCTCGGAAGGCTTCCTCTTGTCGTGGGCCCCACTAAATAGGTTGTCACTTGGCTCCCACCGCTGTTCCTCTCAGGAGCTCATTGAGCGGTACCGCAATCTTAGCAAAGTCTTTCACGAATCGGCGGTAATATCCGACGAGCCCCAGAAATGCCCTCAGTTCCCTCAGGTTGGTGGGTGTGGGCCACCTCTGTACCGCAGCTACTTTCTCTGCAGTGGGGGTGCACTCTGCACTGGACACAGTGTGTCCTAAATAGTCAATCTCCTGCTTGAATAAATGACACTTGCGAGGCTTGATCTTCAATCCATGTCTCCGAAGTCGCTCTAACGCTTGTTCCAGCTGGCGGAGATGATCTTCAAACGTTGCATCCTGCCGACTACGCCAAATATAACACAGGTGCCTGAATGCAACGCACAGAGACACAAGACGGGAACAGTCAGGGATATATATAAAACGACTTTATATGTATAACAAGTATTATGCAAGGGGGGTTAGTAACAGGGATAATGAACAGCAAATTGGAATAACAATGAGAAACAGTTTTAGTGAATAACGGTAAAGTTCTTTGCAAAAGTGTGATGCACCCAGTCGTGGGAGTCACCACGTGAGTTCTCTTTGTATGGCCCTAGCGGGGGTCACCTGTTATTCCCACTAGTCTGTAAGTCTCTTCCGGATAAAGTCTATCAGATCCCGTTTAGCCTCCCACACACCAACCAGCCCCCTCCCAACCTTAAATCCTAATCCCAACTGTCCCCAGTACCATGAGTGGAAATTGGAAGTGACAGCCCTGTTCACTTGCGCGATTCCTCCGCTGTTGCTCTCTTGTCGCAGTCCTCTTTCGGTCCTCTCGGCTTGACCGTCGACAGTAGTCTCTCACGCTTGGGGTAAGGGGATCCAGATCTCGGCTCTTGACAGATGGCGTCCGTTCCCAGTAACTTACTCTGTGTGGGCGCAGGTCCTGACTCTGGGCCACACGTGCATGGCTCAGGGCGCTTCTGTGAGGAGTCCAGATCTTCTCAGGTGGCTTCTGACTCTGATGCAGCACAGGCCTGGGATCTGTGGTCCCTCTGGAACATGTCTGCTCCACTCTGCAGCATGGCATCAAATCTCTCTGTGTCTTGGCGCGCTGGGCTTTTATATCCAGGAAATCCTTCCTGGAGGTCACCTGATCAGGTGCAGCATCTGAATCTCTTCCCCCTTCAACTCTTCTGGCATAACTTGATTCTGCTTTATTTCGTCTGGCCAGCAGATGGCAACCTTTCCTCATCTCTGGCACATCCTGCAAGAATCTTCCTTCATTACACTCTACTACACATTCACACACTTCAGTGGCACACAGCTGTCTTACATACACATATCTCTGCTACATACATACACACACCCCTGCAGCATGCACACAGCTCAGCTACATGAAAACACACAACTCTCATACATTCACAGACATAGCTTTCCTATATACACACATGTCTCATATATACACATACAGCTCCACTATGTACACTCGCACACACAGATATATATATATACGGTTGTGCTCAAAAGTTTACATACCCTGGCTGAATTTTTGCTTTCTTGGCCTTGTTTCAGAGAATATGAATGATAAAAAAAAACTTTTTCTCCACTCATGGTTATCGGTTGGGTGAAGCCATTTATTGTCAAATTACTGTGTTTTCTCTTTTTAAATCTTAATGACAACCAAAAACATCCAGATGACTCTGATCAAAAGTTCACATACCCCAGGTCTTAATACCGTGTATTGCCCCCTCTAACATCAATGACTGCTTGAAGTCTTTTGTGGTAGTAGTGGATGAGGTTCTTTATTTTCTCAGAATGCGCACTTGAGATCTCCCCAGAGTCTCTCAATGATATTGAGGTAAGGAGACTGAGATGGCCACTCCACAACCTTCACTTTGTTCTGCTGTAGCCAATGACAGGTCGACTTGGCCTTGTGTTTTGGATCGTTGTCATGTTGGAACGTCCAAGTACGTCCCATGCGCAGCTTCCAGGCTGATGAGTGCAAATTTGCCTCCAGTATTTGCTGATAACATGCTGCATTCATCTTTCCTTCAACTTTTACCAAGTTTCTTGTGCCTTTGTAGCTCACAAATCCCCAAAACATCAGCGATCCACCTCCGTGCTTTACAGTAGGAATGGTGTTCCTTTCATCATAGGCCTTGTTGACCTCTCTCTAAATGTAACGTTTATGGTTGTGGCCACAAAGTTCAATTTTGGTCTCATCACTCCAAATTACCTTGTTCAAGAAGTTTTGAGGCTTGTCTCTGTGCTGTTTGGCGTATTGTAGGCAAGATACTTTGTGGCATTTGCACAGTAATGGCTTTCTTCTGGCGACTCCACCATGCAGCCCATTTTTCTTCAAGTGCCTCCTTATTGTGCATCGTGAAACAGCCAACCGCTAGTTTTCAGAGAGTCCTGAATTTCAGCTGATGTTATTTGTGGGGTTGTCTTTGCATCCTGAACAATTTTCCTGGCAGTTGTGGCCTAAATTTTTGTTGGTCTACCTGACCGTGGTTTGGTTTTTACAGAGCCCCTGATTTTCCATTTGTTAGTCACGGTTTGAACTCTGCTGACTGGCATTATCAATTCCTTAGATATCTTTTTGTATCCCTTTCCTGTGTTATACAGTTCAACTACCTTTTTCCGTAGATCCATTGACAATTCTTTTTCTTTTCCCCATGACTCACAATCCAGAAACGTCAGTGGCTGGATAAAAGATGCAAGAGTCTGTCTGGATCCCAGAAACTCACTCAGCTTTTATGCACACACACTGATTACAAGCAAACAGGTCACAGGTGAGGATGTTACCTTTAGTAGCCAAATTCTGAGCATGTTATCAGGACAAAATTACCAGGGTATATGAACCTTTGATCAGGGTCATTTGGATGTTTTTTGGTTGTCATTAAGATTTAAAAAGAGAAAACACACTAGTTTGACAATAAATGGCTTCACCCAACCAATAACAATGAGTGGAGAAAAAGTTTTTTTGTTATCATTCATATTCTCTGAAACAAGGCCAAGAAAGGAAAAATTCTGCCCTGGTATGTAAACTTTTGAGCACAACTGTATATATACACAAACGCACATAAAACAGACATACACACAACAACTGTATACATTACCACATTTTGAAATTCCTTTCAGGAATGTGACTTATCACATGATGTGAAATGTCCTTCTGCTAAACTGGAACGTGCAGTATCCTTACAGGTCCCAGTATCTTTCCTGTACCGCACCGATCAGATAGATCAGTGAAGGACAAGCACAGAGAGCATAGTTCTCTCAGTGATCAGGAAAGATGCTGTCATCACTCTCCTCGTGCAGAATAATCTGCCTCCAGACTGTAAGACGCATACACTTTTTAGCAAGTTTTTTCATTGCTAAAAAGTGTGTCTCATGTCTAATAGATACTGGTGGTAAAATTTACATTTGTTTACAACGCATTTTTGCCATGTATGTTATCATGGGTCAAAACCAAGAGTTTTAGCATGCTGAGTGAGTTCTCTTGTGGTGCCTTTAGCACTGATAGTTGTCACACTCTTGCCTATAATTTTAATATTCTTCCAGTAAATTTTAGAACCCCTTCTTGAAGAAGCCCGTGCGAAACGTACGTAAAGGGGGATATCCTTACGTGGCTGACCGCCGACTACTGATAGCTGATTGCTGACTGCGCTTTGTTTGGTAATTATGTTTTAATAGGATATTTAATGAATTTATGAAGATCCATAGTGAATTTGTTCAAAGGGATGGTGCCTTTTAGACATGGGTTTACTCTGTTATGAGGTGCTAAGTTACATTTGAGGTTTAAGGCCCTTTTGACACCATCAATATGCCAAATGATGGATGGACATATATTATTTAGCAAGTTGTATTAAAGAGGTAATTTCTCTATTTATTTATTAAATGTAAAACTTGCTGCTTGTCGCCATTAGATGGCGATATTGTAACACCATCCCTTGGCATTCTTTCACTATAGAGATCTATGTACTGTTTATCCTGTCTTCTGAATAAAGATGCAATTCAGTGTTTGGTCATGCCATGTGATGCCTATTTATGCTATACTTGTATGCCTTTTTTAATAATTTTTTTCTGTTGTTTTTTATTGTGAATGAAATAAAGAATTGTTATTTTTTAAGAAACCTCGATCTGTGTTCATTGGTTTCAGTAAACTTTATAAGCCTGACAGTCTTTCTAGAAGACATATTGAGATGCATTTAAGTACTTGGGGTCCGTTAAATATAATTGATGGTGCCCAGTTCAGGAGATGTATGGATGCTATAGGTGAAGGCCATGTCATTATGTTCCACTACCTACTAAAAAAAATAAGTAGTGTAGGTCAGGAATTGAGAAAATGGAAGTTTTGCAAATAAATAGGCAAACATCACATGTAGAGTTTGCATGATATACAGTACAGACCAAAAGTTTGGACACACCTTCTCATTTAAAGTTTTTTTTGTATTTTCTTGACTATGGAAATTGTATATTCACACTGAAGGCATCAAAACTATGAATTAACACATGTGGAATTATATACTTAACAAAAAAGTGTGAAACAACTGAAAATATTTCTTATATTCTAGGTTTTTCAAAGTAGCCACCTTTTCCTGATGACTGCTTTGCACACTCTTGGCATTCTCTTGATGAGCTTCAAGAGGTAGTCACCGGAAATGGTCTTCCAACAATCTTGAAGGAGTTCCCAGAGATGTTTAGCACTTGTTGGCCCTTTTGCCTTCACTCTGCGGTCCAGCTCACCCCAAACCATCTTGATTGGGTTCAGGTCTGGTGACTGTGGAGGCCAGGTCAGCTGGCGTAGCACCCCATCACTCTCCCTCTTGCTCAAATAGCCCTTACACAGCCTGGAGGTGTGTTTGGGGTCATTGTCCTGTTGAAAAATAAATGATGGTCCAACTAAACGCAAACCGGATGGAATAGCAATGCTCTGTAAGATACTGTGGTAGCCATGCTGGTTCAGTATACCTTCAATTTTGAATAAATCCCCAACAGTGTCACCAGCAAAGCACCCCCACACCATCACACCTCCTCCTCCATGCTTCACGGTGGGAACCAGGCATGTAGAGTCCATCCGTTCACCTTTTCTGCGTCGCACAAAGACACGGTGGTTGGAAGCAAGGATCTCAAATTTGGACTCATCAGACCAAAGCACAGATTTCCACTAGTCTAATGTCCATTCCTTGTGTTCTTTAGCCCAAACAAGTCTCTTCTGCTTGTTGCCTGTCCTTAGCAGTGGTTTCCTAGCAGCTATTTTACCATGAAGGCCTGCTGCACAAAGTCTCCTCTTAACAGTTGTTGAAGAGATGTGTCTGCTGCTAGAACTCTGTGTGGCATTGACCTGGTCTCTAATCTGAGCTGCTGTTAACCTGCGATTTCTGAGGCTGGTGACTCGGATAAACTTATCCTCAGAAGCAGAGGTGACTCTTGGTCTTCCTTTCCAGGGGCGGTCCTCATGTGAGCCAGTTTCTTTGTAGCGCTTGATGGTTCTTGCAACTGCACTTGGGGACACTTTCAAAGTTTGCCCAATTTTTCGGACTGACTGACCTTCATTTCTTAAAGTAATGATGGCCACTCGTTTTTCTTTACTTAGCTGCTTTTTTTCTTGCCATAATACAAATTCTAACAGTCTATTCAGTAGGACTATCAGCTGTGTATCCACCTAACTTCTGCACAACACAACTTATGGTCTCAACCCCATTTATAAGGCAAGAAATCCCACTTATTAAACCTGACAGGGCACACCTGTGAAGTGAAAACCATTTCCGGTGACTACCTCTTGAAGCTCATCAAGAGGAATGCCAAGAGTGTGCAAAGCAGTCATCAAAGCAAAAGGTGGCTACTTTGAAGAATCTAGAATATAAGACATATTTTCAGTTGTTTCACACTTTTTTGTTAAGAATATAATTACACATGTGTTAATTCATAGTTTTGATGCCTTCAGTGTGAATGTACAATTTTCATAGTCATGAAAATACAGAAAAATCATTAAATGCGAATGTGTGTCCAAACTTTTGGTCTGTACTGTACCTTCCTGGTACTTTATGTAAATTAGAAGCAAAATTGTTTGAAGATTACTTCTACCTAAATGGCAGAAAATGCACCTATCTTGGTGATGGATAGGACAGCTTGAGGGGATATGGAGGAGGCTGTTTTTTGAAAGGTGTAATTTAAATATTTTGCTAATAATTTATCGAAAGTATCATATTTTTCTAACTACTGAACTAATCTTTAAAACACACCCCAGGTTAAACTTCCTGGAGGTGTAAATTTGTGGAGGATTTGATAATACTACCTTTAATGCTGTAAGGTAAAATAGAGTGGATAGAGATCTAATGTTAGCATTTCTATGCAGCATGTATATTATTCTCATACATGTGCAGCAGGCAATTTATATGCATTCTATGCAGCACACACATACTCGCATCACTATGAATGCATAGTACATGCAAATTAAGCTCTGGTATTCATGCACACAGCTCTGCTACATACATACCCATAACTCAGTTACACACAGCTGTCTTACATACACACATCCATCTTTGTTACATACATTCCCACACCCCTGCAGCATACACACAGCTCAGCTACATACAAACATACAACTCTCCTACATTCACATACATAGCTTTCCTATATACACACATCTCTCATATATACACATACAAAGTACACTCACACACACCTCTTTTGATGTGCCTTTAGCACTAATAAGTTGTCACACTCTTGCCTATAATTTTAATATTCTTCCAGTAAACTTTATAAGCCTGACAGCCTTTCTAGAATACATATTGAGATGTACCATATTTTTCGGACTACAAGATGCACTGTTTTCCTCCAAAATTTTGGAGGGAAGTGGGGGGGTGCGTCTTTTAGTCTGAATATATACATATATGCTGTGGGTGGTAGTGGGTGTGGGGGGAGCAGGTGCGGCGGAGGAGCGGGGCACAGGAGGCAGTAGCCAGCTGCTGCATCCTACACTGTGCCCGCTGCTAAAGAAAATTAATATTCACTGCTCCCCACGCCCATGGGTGTGTAGAGCAGTGAATATTCATTTTCCTTAATAGCGGGCATACTGTACTCGCAGCGCAGCTCCTCGGCGGTCATGTGTGCCCGCTATTAAAGACCATGAATATTCACTACAACCCACTTCCATGGGAAAGGTCCCAGTATCTTTCTCTCCTGTACCGCACTGATCAGATAGATCATTGACCTGCCTCCGGACTTTAAGACGCATACACTTATTAGCAAGTTTTTTCATTGCCAAAAAGGGCGCCTTATTATCTAATAGATACTGGTGTTAAAAATTACATTTGTTTACAATACACACAGCCATTGTATACATTACCACATTTTGAAATTCCTTTCAGGAATTTCTGGTTAAATAACCCTATAGGACTTTCCCATTGTCTTTGGAATTATATTGTCGTTTGAAATCCCAGTAGGACTTGCACACATAGACTTGCATTGAATAAAAAGCAAGAAAAAAATCAGACAGCACACGAACCGTGCATATGCTGGCCTATTTTTATGCACACATCTCAAAGGAACCACAAAAATTCCTCAGCCAAGTACAATGAATTCACAGCCAGAAACATCAGGATGGATAGAATAAACAAATGTTCTGTATTTTTATATATAATTTCACAAGCCCCCTACATTTAATAAACTTGCACCCTTAGGTGACTTTCATGTGGCTCTAAAGGGTGTTCAGCCTGGTTTATCCTAATAAATAATTGTAAAAAATTACGTGGGGTTCCCCTATTATTGATAATCAGCAAAGGTAAAGCAAACAGCTGTGGGCTGATACTATGAGTCTGAGAAGGTCCTTTCTTTATTGGACACTTCCCAGCCTAAAAATACCAGCCCGCAGCCGCTCTACAAGTGGCGCATCACATGAGATACCCCAATTCTGGCGCTTTGCCTCACTCTTCCCAATTGCCCTGCTGTGGTGGCAATTGAGGTAATGGTACTTGGGGTTTATGACAGTGGTGATTTGTCAAAAATCACAGGCCAATATTGAGTCAATGGGCAGCTAATGGTACCCACGTTCCGGTGCCGTTTCTCACCCTGTGAAGGTCCTATTCATACCAAACTTTCACGGTGAACAGAGCTCATCTACACCTACACAAAGCTGGTTCGGGTACCAGGTTAGGCCAAAATCCGGTAACGTTTACTTTGGTACTGAGGGTCCAATCTGAAACCTGAGATAATCATTTTGTAACACTAGATCTCCTGTTTCCACAGACACATCACATGTACTTTTCTTAGTACTACAACCAGCTTATGTTAACCAAGTAGCAGTCAGGGGTATACCGTCCATAGCGGCAGCCCGCGCAGTGGCTATGGGGCCCTTGAGACAGGGGGGCCCGATGTTAAAACAGTATCAGACCCCTCCATCCGCCCCCATCACAATTTCAACAGTATCTGCATCCTTGGGATGCAAACACAGTTGAAAACAAACAGGCTTGGTCAGAACCACCGGAGGATTCTGTGGCCCGGAGTCGGGTGAAAGATCTACCTCTGCTCCTCTGGCTGCACTGCTCTGAAAGTGCAGGAGAGGAGGCTCCTCCCACCAGCCCCAGGCTCCAGCAGAGTTGCTGCCTACAGCATGGCCCCTACTCTCCTGGATGTGTCCCCTGCTGCTTACTTCTCCGTTCTCCCCCTCCTGCCTTCACCCCTACAATTAAAGCAAGATAGCTCTGCAGTCGGGCCCTAGGGGATGGGAGGCTGCACCAGAGAGAAATACATCATGTGCAATCATCTGCAGAGAGGTTAAGTTCATGTGTAATGTGTGTGTATATGTGTGTGTGTGTGTGTGTGTGTGTGCGTGTGTGCTTACGTGTGTGTACAGGTGCTTCTCACAAAATTAGAATATCATCAAAAAGTTAATTTATTTCAGTTCTTCACTACAAAAGGTGAAACTCATATATTATATAGAATCATTACAAACAGTGTGATCTATTTCAAGTGTTTATTTCTGTTAATGGTGATTATGGCTTGCAGCCAATGAAAACACAAGTCATTATCTCAGTAAATTAGAATACTTTATAACAGCTTGAAAAATGTTTTTAAAATCCGAAATGTTGGCCTGCTGAAATGTATGTTCAGTAAATGCCCTCAATACTTGGTCGGGCTCCTTTTGCATCAATTATTGCATTAATGCGGCGTGGCATGGAGGCGATCAGCCTGTGGCACTGCTGAGGTGTTATGGAAGCTCAGATTGCTTTGATAGCAGCCTTCAGCTCGTCTGCATTGTTGAGTCTGGTATCTCTCATCTTCCTCTTGACAAGCGGACATAGATTCTCTATGGGGTTAAGGTCAGGCGAGTTTGCTGGCCAATCAAGCACAGTGATACTGTTGTTTTTAAACCAGGTATTGGTACTTTTGGCAGTGTGGACAGGTGCCAAGTCCTGCTGGAGAATGACATTTCCATCTCCAAAAAGCTTGTCGGCAGAGGGAAGCATGAAGTGCTCTAAAATTTCGTGGTAGACGGCTGCGCTGACTTTGGTCTTGATAAAAGACAGTGGACCTAAACCAGCAGATGACATGGCTCCTCAAACCATCACTGATTGTGGAAACTTCACACTATTCCTCAAGCAGCTCGGATTGTGCGCCTCTCCACTCTTCCTCCAGACTCTGGGACCTTGACTTCCAAATGAAAATTGGAACTCTGGGACCTTGTGGAGTGTGTCAATGACTGCCTTCTGGACATCTGTCAAGTCAGCAGTCTTACCCATGATTGTGGAGCCTACTGAAACAGACTAAACAACCTGTTTTTTTGTTAATTATTCTAATTTACTGAGATAATGACTTTTGTGTTTTCATTGGCTGTGAGCCATAATCATCAACATTAACAGAAATAAGCACCTGAAATAGATCACTCTGTTTGTAATGACTCTATATAATATAGTTTCACTTTTTGTGTTGAAGAACTGAAATAAATGAACTTTTTGATGATATTCTAATTTAGATGCACCAGGTGACAGCTGATGTAGTCAGCCATCATGTGCCTTAACAGCCATGGGTGTGTATTGCTAATAAAAATATGGATATCTTATAGCCTACATATTGTAACATATTGTTTATATGCTTTGATAAAGTGTGGTCATTAGACCAAGTGTGGAATGTATTGCAAATATGGTTGTCTGAATCCAAGCACTATAATATTGCAATATACTGCAGTATAATATTGGTATACTCTGATACTGAGAAACTAGTTCTTTCACATGAACTGTCCTTGATGCATGCTATCCACAAAGTGTTTGCTAGGTGTCAATACAGTAAGACAATGTTAATTGTTCTATGGTCTATGAAGTTGTGTGTTTCAAAGATTCATTATCCTGATTTGTACACAAGTGACCACTGTGATATTTGCTTTGACAAATAGTGTTATTGTAGCCAAAATACTGATTCAAATAATGTGTGTACACTTACCATTATGTTCCATGAGAAATACATAGATCTATTGTCTAAAACAATGTTTATAAGTAAACTTCTCGAAATTACAGAACCTGGCCAATTCGGTATTATCGATGAATCATACTTATAAACATTAACCAGCTTTATGCTTCCATTGTCTAAACCTTATAAAAGTCACTGGAATCATGATACAGACATAAGCTTTCTTGTGTAGACTTCTCAGGGGTTCTCTGTCAATTAGACAGATGATGCTCATAAACTCCTAGATGAAGAAGCCATAAGTTGTACCTGCACTGATGTGTAGTGTTGTATGTACCTGCCCATGCAGTGTTGTGTAGACTTCCAGCGATTTCTCTGTCTTGGTGAAATTTCTTCTCTGATCTTCCAGACGGATGATGTTTAAAAGCTCCTTGGTGATGAAGTGAATACATATATATATGTACTTAACCTTTGTATTATAACATGTACAAAAGTGTATGCAATATCAGCATATCATACTATTCCTTTAATTATATATTTTACGTTTTATATCAACTATTATAAATAAAATTGCGTTATATTGCAAAGGGTTGCCTTCTTTAAAGCCGTATCCGAACCTTAGTGTCAAAACTATTGGCAAAACATTTGGCGTAGTCGGCAGGATACGCAGAAGGCTCAGAAGTTCTTTTTGTTAAAAATTACAATCATCTTGAATTTATAAGGACTCTGTGTGATAAGGTGTGATAGAGTGATATTGCAGTGATATTGCGTAAAGCATGCCTTTCTTTAAGAGAAAGGTAGGTGTGAGTCTATTGAGATTCCTGGTTGGGAACAGACTCCCTTTAATATTTTGGCAACCAAATGGTCCCACAGTGTTGGTTTGAGTGAACCATGAGACAAATGTCAGAAGGATGCGGAACCTGATGATGTGGTTTCATGCTTGCAGAAAGTGAAAGTAGAAAAAGGTAAAGAGTTGGGTGCTGTTGGCAGGCGTGGATGTGTTAAGGGAGGGCAATAACCCTTCACGGTTGACCAAGTGAGTGTCAAAATTATTATGTTGATTGGCAATCCACAGAAAACCAAACGGAGGCAATGTGTGCTCTGTATTGGGAGGATGCAAAGAATCTCTGATCCCGTTTATTTTGCTTAGCATTTTATATTGTTTTGAGTATATCAAACAGCCAATCAACTCTACAGCCATACTACAATACTATAGGCTAACTGATGTTAGTACAATTATTACGGAAAACACATATATGGTCATATTATCATTGTTAGTTTGAAGCACTATGGAAATTTTACAAGGTCAAACCTGGCCTAAACAAGTTAGATAACAGAGTGTCTGACAAAATGTTCTCTTGAGAAAAAGTTAGTGTGAGATAAGTTCCATGGGAAGAAAAAGAAAGAATGTATGTTATGCAAGGAGTGATAATAATAACATGATTTTAAAGCAAGCAGCCAAAATGGAGTTGCTCTAGCATGAGTATCAATATGTCCTTTACATTCCCCCCTAAAAGTTATGTTATTATCAACAATAAAGGTGCTTTCCCAGGGTCATGGTTTGAGCCTGAGGGACATTGGTCTTCACCCAATTAGTGCCCTTGTTACCAATTGGGGCTGTCGCGGCATGTCCACCCCCCCTTGTTTGTTGATATAATCATAAAGTTCAGATCTGAAATTGGTTGGGGCAAGCGGGTAAAGGTCATCATTCCCTTGTCATCCAGGTCCTCAATGCTGGTTACATCTGGGAGGTCCGTGTACAGTAGCACTGGATGTCGGTTAACAGTGTCCTCCTTGCTCTCTGATGACTGGCAGGTTTTCCTCATGCAAAATGGGATACAATAAAAGACTAGTTTTAGTAAAACATATATTAACAAGCAAGCAACAATATGCAACACTCTTTGGTCAACTCGTTATGTTTGTTATACTCTTCCCTGAGTTTCCTAATGTCTCCATTTTAGTCTTTAACCGTATGGTAGAGTCGGGGTCAATATATGGGTCAATATAGTGACAACAGGCTGGGCCTACAACCTGACACACATCCCTCCTTGAGCTGCTGTCAAATAGTCCAGCACTAACGTATGTTGATTAGCCACTATAATAAGCTGATTCTGCACTGCAACAGTAGTATTAATTACTTCCAAAATATTCCAAATCTGGTCATCTAAGTAGTCAGTGACTTCCACTAACTTGTCCCACATTTATGTAACCATAGGGTAGAGGAAGACGGTACTGGCTATCTTATTGGGTACACTCATTTGTACTAAATGAGGTCTTCCTGATGGTCGTGGGGTGTTGTCTTTGGCACGTTTATAACGTTTATAGATGGTATGAAGAGGGATGGCTCTCATATCTACTTTACTATGGGGAATAAGATAAGTGGCTGAAGTTAGCCGGCCCAACGTACAAGTCCCCCCTACTCTGACTGGGAGCGATTTATACGCATTATTCCCACAGACCCAATATGTGGCTGATGGCAAATCCCATAAAGCAGAGTGCTGTAATACTAATTTATGTACCAAATTGATTAAAACGGTGTTATTTGATAACATACACCATGAAGACATTTGTCCCAGGGGGCTACAATATCCAACATCCGGATTGCCACATGTTGGATCACTAGGCTTATATTCAGAAGATTCATTACAAGGGACGTTACCAGATATTTTATAACGTGTCATCGGTACCTTTTATAAACAGATTTGCATGTACCCATGAGTGATTATGAATGTATCTTTCCAATAATGATGGTGTGGGACGGACCGCCAGAAAGGGCATACTAGCGGCTGAAACTGGTGAGTGAGTACATATCCAACAGTCACTGATCTGGTTGTTTTCTAATTGTCTCAATTCTTGTACCAAAATCTGATGGTCAGTAATGAACTTATTATTAAAGGGGTCAGTACTCTGTTGTAGGCTATTCCAGGTATTGACTAGTTTAACCATACATATTATCATAAAACATCTCAGCTGTTGGGATTGTCAGGAGCACTTGGTATGATCCGTCATACAATGGTTCTAGTCCGTGTTTCCGAACATGCTTCTTCACATACACATAATCTCCAGGCCTGAGGGTATGACAACCTTCTGCATCAGCTGGATCTGGAATAGAAGATGATACTAACGCATGGGTGTTAGTTAAGGCTTTGGCAAACTGAATCACATATTGCACAACATAATCTGTTTCTTCTGATAATTGTTGTGGGGTAAATCTAGCTATAGCTGGTTGTGACCTAAATAGTATCTCATAGGGTGACAGTTTGTGTTTCCCTATGGGGGTGGTGCGTATGTGATATAGTGCAATGGGAAGGAGCTCAGGCCACTGGGCCGTAGTCTCCTGCATCATTTTGGTTAACTGCCTTTTCAGTGTGCCATTCAATCTCTCCACCTTGCCACTTGACTGTGGATGGTAAGGAGTATGTAACATCACTGTTGATCCGATCATGGTAAGTATTTCTTGATATACGCATGAGGAAAAGCCTGGTCCTTCATCACTTTTGATAACTTCTGGGACTTCATACCGGCAAACAACTTCAGAGACCAGCTTCTTGGCGGTAGTCTTGGCAGTCATGTTTGGAACGGCGAATGCTTCTGGCCAACTGGAAAACATATCCACTACCCCTAAGCAGTCCATGGGCCCAGGCCGCAATGGCTGGATACAGGAGTCGAGGCAAACAGTACAGTTGTTTCTTCTTCCATAGCCCATCTATCAACTTAGCACCCACCTCCTTCTACGACTGGCGTTCTTTAGCGCGTAGAGCGTATGGAGCGTAGCTTTGTGATTGGAGGGACCGGTTGATGCTCTTCTGCAGGTTGATCCTGGGTTGGCACGGAATTTAGCTGTTTGGCCTGTTGCCGTGTAAGAGCCATGGACATGGATGTCAGAAGAAGAGCTGCTCGCTTAGCATGGAGATGAGCAAGTGCATTATCTCTTGCTTCAGGGGCATCTGGTCGGGTATGAGCTTTTACCTTTACGACAGCCAACTGTCTTGGTAGTTGCACCACTTCCATCAATTGTCTGATGCTTTCAGCATTTTTCACAGTCTGCAGTCAGAGCTTTGAGCTCTGCTTCTTGTGCTGACATACTGGGAGGTAAGACTGCTGCCTCTACCAATGTATCTTCAGTTGTGACAGCATATCCAGTATGAAACCTGCCAGAGGTGTCAACATATCTGGATCCATCCGTATATAACGTAAGTTCTGGGTCATCCAAGGGTACTTCCCCCACTAGAATAAGTGGAGTTGACTCCGCAGTAATTTGTTCCAGACAATCATGCGGTGGAGCCTTTTTCCCCTCTCCTTCAGGTGCTGGTAGCAGGGTGGCTGGGTTGATGGTGGTGTAACTTCACATTTTCTGGCAAAATCAACGAACACTGCAGCCACAGGTGTCTCTGTGTAGACAGATGTTTAGGTTGCTGTGTGGCGTGAACCGCTCGTAGACAGCTGGGGGAGAGATGCGCTAGGTAATAAACGACTGGGCGCTGCTTTGTACAGTGTCTCTGCGTGAGTACTCCGGCTGCATGTCCTCCTGTCTCAGAGGCATACAAATGGAAAGGTTGAGCATAGTCCAGATTTCCAAGGGCAGGGGCTGTCATTTTCCTTGACTTTAGTTGCTCAAAGGCTTGTTGCAGCTGTTCTTGGTGGTCCTTGTTGTTGACATCAGCCAGAGTGTCTTCTTTTAATGCATCTTAGAGGGGCGGCTGCATGAGACGTGAGGCATCTGGGATCCATTGTCTGCAGTATGTACATAGTCCGAGGAACCGTTGCAGCTCTATGGGATCTTTTGGGAACGGTAGTGCGTAGATGACCGTCTTCCTTTCTTCTGTGAGATGTCTGGCACCCTGAGTAAGGCAATGGCCTAAGAAGACCACTTGCCGGGCCAAAACTGAAGTTTCGAGGCTGAGACTCGACAATTCAGTTTTGCTAGATGCTTGAGGAGACTAACACTGGCCCTGATGGACATTTACTCCGTGTAAATGTAATATGTAATGTAATATGTAAATGCAAACAGAAACTGACAGTCTTTGTGTAGTGGAATGCTAATAAAAAAACAAAAACGTTTGCTAAATCAATTACTGTAAACCAGACAACGTGTATGTGCATCTATTAGGAACTTAAGGATACATGACCATCTAGAGAATTAGTTTACATCACCATATTTTAGCCCTAATGTCAAAGTGGACATAAATATGTGCTGTTGAGGGTAGTGGATTGATTAGCCAACTTATCCTGAGCCCATATTTTAAGGGCTTGACAGAAGTTAAACCCACTCTCATATGTATTGGCGTCTAATGCTCTGTCACACACTGATTATGATGATCTTCCTCATACACATTCTGGGTGTAGTGTGTATTGCTGCCTGTATTCTGGGTGTGCCAAGATGGCCGCAACCAGAAGGAAGCATACTACAGGAAGTATGCACCAAGATGGCCACCACCAAAGGGACATTTGGTCAGAGACCGGAGGTGATGCAATGGGTGTAGCAACTTGGCCGCTGCAGGAAGGGTTGGAACTTTGGGCGGACATAGGTATAACAGATGAGGATGGGGCACTAGACGTGGCTTGGGTAGTAGCGAGGGGAGTGCGTGACATGCAACACAGTAATCTACTGACAATGGATTCTGCTGGCCACAATTAGAACATTCCCAACAATTCATTACTCCGCCATTATCGGAGAGCAGTATCTTTGTAATACACATAACATAGCATCGTGTTTCCCTTATTGTCTGCATTTTCTTCCTCCATTCACCTTTTTTTTTTCTCCTGCTCTGTATCAAGCCAAGGCCGTTTTGCTATGCTAGCAGCTGTAACTGGGCGCTTATCTGGCAGCGTGCATATTTCAGTTAACCATTTAAGTTTCTCCACATATCCACATACTTTTTCCTTCTGTCAACAAACTCAGCGCAACCTTTTTTTTTCACATGCATTTACTTTTCAACATTTCAACATCCCATTATCTTCCTTGCTGCATTTAACATCTTGTACTGTAATCTTACACAATGACATTACTCTTTTGGTTTTCTCTACATGTATAACAAAATGACATGATAGCTGTCCGGCTCTTGTAGCCATCACCTCTCCTTCTCTTAACGGGCCATGGTCACGGATGTAATCATTAGATGCAGCTTGTATTGTAGGTCCCCCAATACGACATATCTCTGCAGCTAGCCCCCACCCATGCTGCAGTTTCGCATTTGCTGCGTTTACAATGATCCCAACCTGCTGTTGTGGTATACTCCCCATACCTATTCTCAGTATAGTAGAGAATTCTGAAGGACCATTTAGTAAATCAGACGCCACCTCCTCATACTAGCGTCCATGTTCTATTTCCCCAGTTTGGGAGAGGGTGAATAGGGAAGAGTTCAGAGGACCCTGGGTCCCTCTGAATGGAATATGATGGTAGGGGCAGGTGGGGGTAGTGATTCATAATACCCCCCGTCAGCGTTAAGTAATGGGTAGGTTGGTGCTACAACACCGGGTTTACGTGCGTGCTTCACAATTATAGCATGTCCTGCGCCATCCTGGATTAGTGACCCAACACACATTACAGAGCCAACCGTCTGGGTTATATGATGGTGGCTGGCTCTCAGTGGGAAGTGCAGGGTATTTAATCTCATAAGGTATAAATTGCTCAGTTTCCAGATTCAGGGGCTGGGGTATTGCTACATTTGTGGGAGATGCTTCTTTAGGGGCTCTAGATTTGGATTGTGGACACATAAGTTGGGAAGGGGGGGACCTACTTCCTCCTGTACTTTTTCAACATATCCTTCATCACAAATCTCATGTGCCACTTTCCTAAAGTTTTCAGCATCTTCCAACAATCCACAGCAGTCAACTAATCTACCCCTTTGCTGCCGGATGCCTTCATCCCACAACACAGGCTGAAGCCTCCCCTCCACAGGAAAATTTAACACCTTAAACACTTTTGGCACGTGCTTAAATGATCTTTTCCCTTCTCGACTGATCATGATATTCATCACATCCTCCCTCTCCTTCGGGGGAGACAAATTCTTTCTGCTCCACAGAAACATTGATTATTCACTACAACTGACAAAAAGATCCTTAATTTGTGCACAGCGGAGTCTGGCCAGAGCTCCCAGCTGTTCCACTACTAACTCACCCCTCCCGTCGGGGGAATTCTTTCACACAACAAATGAAAGGAGGTGCACTTCTGCTGCTATGCAGCTTTGCAGTTTTGCAGCGCACCGGACACTCGATATACGTATATCTACTTGCGTGTCCTACCCAATCTTCGATCACCTGCCGCGACTGAAACTAACAATGTTCAGTCTCTCCTAAGGATTTTTGTCCGAAGCTGAGAAAGATTCACACAATATTCACTTGTAAATCCGAGGTGATACTGCTTTGAAGTTAAATAATATCAGACCCCTAATGAGACTACACCCCTTATAGTCTCACCTTTGACTATATCCAACCAGGACACCCGGAGATACTGCAAACAACCACACACTACGTGGAAACCACGCCAAACGGTCAGTGTCACTAGTAAAGAACTGGTGCACTTACCGTGGCTTTTTGTGGGGGATGATCAGTCCCAATTCCAGTGGGGGAGGCTGAAGGCAGGTCTCTCTTTGTGGTCGTCCAGAGGTGGAGGGGCGTCCCTGGTTAGGGATCCGAGTCACGGCACCAGCTGTTAAGGGAGGGCAATAACCCTTCACGGTTGACCAAGTGAGTGTCAAAATTATTATGTTGATTGCGCAATCCACAGAAAACCAAACGGAGGCAATGCGTGCTCTGTATTGTCGGGATTCAAAGAATCTCTGATCCCGTTTATTTTGCTTAGCATTTTATATTGTTTTGAGTATATCAAATAGCCAATCAACTCTACAGCCATACTACAATACTATAGGCTAACTGATGTTAGTACAATTATTACAGAAAACACATATATGGTCATATTATCATTGTTAGTTTGAAGCACTATGGAAATTTTACAAGGTCAAACCTGGCCTAAACAAGTTAGATAACAGAGTGTCTGACAAAATGTTCTCTTGAGAAAAAGTTAGTGTGAGATAAGTTCCATGGGAAGAGAAAGAAAGAATATGTTATGCAAGGAGTGATAACATGATTTTAAAGCAAGCAGACAAAATGGAGTTGCTCTAGCATGAGTATCAATATGTCCTTTACAGATGGATCCTGCTGTCTGCATATAGAAAACAGCATAAGGAAAGAATACGTATATTAACAAAAGTTCAGGAATTGGAAAGACAGTTGTGTGAGGCCCAGAATGCATTGATTATAGCACAGTGTCAGAATAAGTTATTAATGGACAGCTGTGATGGATATCAGCATGTTGCAGAAAAGGCTGCTGTATGTGTAGCGCAGTATAAATACAAAAGGAGGTGAGGGAAGGTTAATAACAAGAAAGTAGCTTTGGCCATAGCCAAAGCAGGGATAGAGTGGAGCCCTGATCAGTGGGATGGGGATGTATGGGATTCAACTGACTCTAAAAACATCACCAATCCAGAGACTGAGGATGAATATTTCAATGGAAAGAGAGAAATTGATCCTCCTCTTAACCCAGTGAAAGTTCATCCTATATATCGGAGACGGATTGTAGAGACTGCTGCAGGTAAACAGAATAAGAATGCAGTAGAGGATTACAGTCAGCAGGAGCTTAATGACCTTCATGATTGTTTCTCTCAAAAGCCAAATGAATCTTTAGTAGCTTGAGCTGTCAGATTATGGGAGATGGGGGCTCATGGAGTGCAGGTGGATGCTGTGGATGGCCAAAAATTTGTCCAATTCAGTCATGAACCTGTAGTGAAGGAGGCCTTTCGTACCTTGACAATTCAGCAGCCACATGTGGTGTGTAGTATGCTTGATGTGGCCATGGCATTGCAGCATAAATACCCATCCGAGGCGGACTGGCCGCCCCTTGAAAAACCATGGTTTACATTGAAAGATTGTACTCAGAGGTTGAAAGAGGAGGTCATGAAAAATGCTATTTCGGCAAGCTCTTATGATGATTATATGCAAGTTGTTGTGAGTGTATCTGTTAGAAATCGTATCATTAGAAATGCCCCTGCAGCCTACAAGCATATCATGATGACGCTAATGATAAATCAGACTGGGAAAACTATCGCCAATACATTGGAGGCAATTAGACAGTTAGGGGATCTGGGAGATTGGGGTCCTAAACAAAAGGGTAATTTTCCCTCTGAAGAGCAGCATGACAATGTCAAAAGTAACTACAATCCTAGATCTTGTATTACCCGTAAAGATATGTTTATGGCCCTGATAAAGGATGGTGTCCACAGGGATAAAATAGACGGGATTGGTACTAACGAGATGTGGAAATTGTATCAAAAGATAGGACTTAATAAAAAGTCAGGGTTTCACATAATAGAAAGGTTACAGTAAAAGATTCTGAATCCCCACAGCAGGGGCCGGGCAGGACACAGGGAGAGAGAGGGCCAACTCCCTCCTCGTCGCCAGCAAAGCCCACAGCACAGGGGTTTGAGGATCTTTATGCTGAAGTTAAATCCTTGATACAGGAATTCAAAGCCCAACAGAAGGGGGCATCATTTTCTCCTAATATGATGTCTTCATCTGAAATGGAGGATCGATGGAGGGAGACAGATAAAAGTGATTGACATGCTGGCCACACCCCACAAATGTTGGTAGATACAGGAGCGGAGGCCAGTTTGATTAAGGGAACTCCAAAACAATTCAGTGAGTGCAAGGTTATAACTACAGAATTAGGAGGAAAGCAAATTGAGGCAATTCAGGACAGAGCAAAACCAGGAGTTAGTGGAATCTCCACATTGCATGAGAAGTTAGGCAAAGTCCCTATGGGACTTCAGGAGCAGGAGATATCCTTTGAACAATTGATTCCTGAGCAGAGGAAACAAGCGTGGTTTACAGAAGGGTCAGCTAGGTACCAAGGTAACAACCGTGTGTGGAACGCAGTGGGCTATCAGACTACAAGTATACATAGCAAAGAAGTATGGGGAAAAGAGTTGTGGCAAGATATCTGGGCAATTGTACAAATAATTAAAGTGACTGTGTTTCATGTTGATGCTATTTGTGCTTCAGATACCCTGGAAAGATTCAACTCAGTAGCAGACTAACAGTCCGAAATATCAGTCACTGAATCCAGTAAAGACTGATACCTCTGAGGAGCTGCTTGGACTGACTCAATGGGCACAGACCAGAGGGGTGCCCATCAGGTTAGAGTTCATAAAGGAAACCGTCATTAAGTGTCAATATTCACAACAGAGACCAATCCCTCATGTGGTGAGAGGCCAGAAAGCTCAAGGAAAACTTCCTGGGCAAATTGACTACATTGGCCCTCCTCTACATGATGGAGGATGTGTATGCGTATGCACAGCTTTGTATGCATATTCTGGGTTTACGTTGATTTGTACCTGTAAAATGGCCAATGCTAACAATACTATTAAGACTTTGGAAACAATGGTATTGTACTGTATCCCAATAGATTCAAAGTGACAATGAAAGTCACTTCAAAGAAGTTGTAAAGAAAATCAGGACTGCTATAGGCTTGCAAATGCCACCTGAGCATTTTTGTCTTATAACCTCAAGGTCAGGCTTGGCCTTAAAGGGTATTCAGGTAATGGGAGGAGTGATAGACCAGGATTATCAGGAAGAAATTAAAGTACTTTTAATGAATGATGAAGAAAAAGTCATGATAATACAGAAGAGAGATAAGATAACTCAGTTACTGGTACTGTCTATTTCTAAAACGAAGGTGGTCAGAGTAAGGACCCCTGCAGTTGTGACAGTCAGAGGAGGTGAAGGATTTGGATCCTCAGATCCTATCAATGATGGTGCAAAAATCTGGTTGAAACAACTGGGTGACAAAGGTCCTCCAGAACCTGCAGAGGTAATTGTTCAAGGAGCAGACAATGTGTTGATAGTTATGAAACCCGGGCAAAAGAAAGGGGAACACGTCCCAACTGACCGGGATTTTGTGCAGAGAATAATATGTGTTTTCCCTTTAGATCAAAATCTGGAAATGATGACCCAAGCAATCTTCAGACCGAAAATCGAGAGGCCAACCGTGGAAAATGTGGCGTCATGGAAAACCAAACAGAATCTATAGATTTACTTGGCTCAAATGATGAACACTAGCCATTTTTGCGTGACAAAGGTTACCACTGCTATCAATATATTTGAGACTTGGTGGCAGTACTGACCCCCTCTACAGTTATGGACAAAGCTTATAGGGGTAGCTACTCAAGATGAGGACACAGAAGGAGAAGCTGTGACACAGAACTTCACGTGCAATCCATGTTGTGCCTGTGTGAACTGCATTGGGGAAAGTTTTTTGGCAGAGGAGATGATTGAATCATAGAATCATAGAATCATAGAATGGTAGAGTTGGAAGGGACCTCCTGGGTCATCTGGTCCAACCCCCTGCTCAAAGCAGGATTCACTAAATCATCTCAGACAGATGTCTGTCCAGCCTCTGTTTGAAGACGTCCATTGAAGGGGAACTCACCACCTCTCGTGGCAGCCTGTTCCACTCATTAATCACCCTAACTGTCAAAAAGTTTTTTCTAATATCTAATCTGTGTCTCCTCCCATTTAGTTTCATCCCATTGCTTCTAGTCTTTCCTTGTGCAAATGAGAATAAAGATGATCCTTCTACAATGTGACAGCCCTTGACATATTTGTAGACAGCTATTAAGTCTCCTCTCAGTCTTCTTTTTTGCAAGCTAAACATTCCCAAATCCTGCAACCGTTCCTCATAGGACATGGTTTGCAGACCAGTCACCATTCTGGTCGCTCTTCTCTGAACTTGCTCCAGTTTGTCTATGTCTTTTTTAAAACGTGGTGCCCAAAACTGTACACAGTATTCCAGATGAGGTCTGACCAAAGAGGAGTAAAGACTGATAATGACTTCACGTGATCTAGACTGTATGCTTCTGTTAATACATCCCAGAATTGTATTTGCCTTTTTTGCTGCTGCATCACACTGTTGACTCATGTTCTGTCTATGATCTATTAGTATACCTAAGTCTTTTTCATATGTACTGTTGCTTAGCTCTATTCCTCCCATTCTGTATATGCTTTTTTCATTTTTATTGCCCAGATGTAGTACTTTGCATTTTTCCCTGTTAAAAACCATTCTGTTGGTTGCTGCCCACTGCTCCAGTTTATTTAGGTCTTTTTGAATCCTCTCTCTCTCTTCTCTAGTATTAGCTATCCCTCCTAGCTTTGTGTCATCAGCAAATTTAATCAGTTTACCCTCAATTCCTTCATCTAAATCATTGATAAAGATGTTGAACAATACAGGTCCCAGGACGGAGCCCTGTGGTACCCCACTTGAGACATTCATCCAGCTGGATGTGAAGCCATTTACAACCACCCTTTGAGTCCGATCACTAAGCCAGTTATGAATCCACCTAACAGTTGCCTGGTCCATTGCATACTTGGTCATTTTTTCAATAAGGATGGTGTGAGATACTTTGTCAAATGCTTTGCTGAAGTCAAGATATACTATATCTACAGCATTTCCCTGATCCACCCAGTCAGTGATTATGTCATAGAAGGAAATTAAGTTAGTCTGACATGACTTGTTAGTTACAAACCCATGCTGACTCTGGTTAATCATTTCATTCTTATCCATGTACTTACATACATGTTGTTTAATAATTTGTTCAAAGATCTTTCCTGGTATAGAAGTCAGACTCACCGGCCTATAGTTCCCTGGGTCCACCTTCTTCCCCTTTTTGAAGATAGGAACAACATTTGCTCTTCTCCAGTCTTCTGGGACTTCTCCTGTTCTCCAAGAATTTTCAAAGATTATGGAGAGTGGTTCTAAAATTTCTTCTACGATCTCCTTCAGTACTCTGGGGTGTAATTCATCTGGACCTGGAGACTTGAACTCATTTATGTTAGCTAAATATTCCCTCACAATCTTTCTGTTTACAGATAACTTGGATTCCTCTATTCCTTTAAAAGGACAGTGAAGATCAGTTGATGTTACATTTTCTTTCTGAGAGAAAACAGATGCAAAATAGGAATTAAAAAGTTCGGCCTTCTCAACATCCTCTCTTACCATTTCTCCATTTTCATCCTGTAAAAATCCTATAGCATCTTTGACTTTTCTTTTACTTTTGACATACCCCCAAAATCCTTTTTTATTGCTTTTGACATCTCTTGCAAGCCTTAATTCATTGTCAGCTTTAGCTAACCTGATACGTGCCCTACAGGATCTGCAGACTGCATTATAATCTTCTTTAGATATGCCTCCCTCTTTCCATTTAATAAACATTTCTTTCTTTCTTTTTAGCATGTGTTTAAGTTCTGTGTTCATCCATCCTGGTTTCCTTAAATGCTTCCCATTCTTCCTACTTTTCGGGATTGTTAACGATTGTGCTTTGAGAATCTCATTTTTAAAAATTTCCCATCCTTCCTGGACATTTTTGTCCTTAAGGACATCCAGCCATTGGATCCCTCCTATTCTCTTTCTGAGTCTCTTAAAATCTGCCTTTCTAAAATCTAACCTTGAAGTTTGAGTCTTCACATGTCTTCCTCCTCTAGTTATCCAAAATTCTATAATAGCATGATCGCTGCCTCCTAGGGTCCCAGCCACCTTTACCTCCTCAACCATTTCCTCCCTGTTTATAAGGATTAGATCCAAAGTAGCAGATCCCCTTGTTTTCTCCCCTACCTTTTGGAAGATAAAGTTGTCAGCAAGAGAGGATAAGAATTTGCTTGACCTGTTAGTTTTACTTGAGAGAGATTCCCAACAAATGTCTGGATAGTTGAAATCTCCCATGACCACTAGGTCATATTTTTTGGAGAACTTGGTCATTTGATACATAAAGAGTTCATCCATATCTTCAGCTTGCCCAGGTGGCCTGTAGTAAATGCCTACAATGGTGTCCTTTCCGTTGTTCTCTCCTTGTATTCTTACCCAAACAGTTTCCACAGAACTCCCAGTCTCTGAAGCTTCAATCTCTTTGCAGATATACGCTTTTCTAACATACAATGCGACACCTCCTCCTCGCTTATCAAGTCTGTTTCTTGCAAATAAGTTGTATCCTTTTAGCCTTTTATTCCAATCATGTGTATCGTCCCACCAAGTTTCAGTGATTCCAATGACATCATATTTCTTTTCCTGCATTAGTAGTTCTAATTCTCCTTGTTTGTTGCCCATGCTTTGTGCATTTGTATAAAAACATTTTAGTTTGTGATTGGTTTCTCTTCCTCCCATATTTTTATTATTTAAATTGTTTTGTCTTTGTTCTTCCTTTCCACTTCCAGTAGCAGAGATCTCAATAGTATTTGTCAGCTGTATGGCTTTTTCTGGCCTTTTGCTTCCCTTCCCACATTGTTCTAGTTTAAAGCTCTCCTGATGAGTGTAGCAAGGCGACTTCCAAATACATGTTTTCCAGTCTTCGTAAGGTGTACCCCATCTCTAGCAAGTAGTCCATCGTATAGGTAATTCATTCCGTGATCCAGAATTCCAAATCCTTGTTGACGGCACCATCGACGTAGCCAGTTGTTCACCTGTAGAATCTTATTCCACCTCATTGTTCCATGGCCATCCACTGGGAGGATTGCCATGAAGACTTTGAGTATTAGGCCAGCTGATTTATTTTTTGCTATAATTTGTTCATGCATTGCTTTGTGTTGTTGTACACAGTGTACACTTCCATTATTATTTTTATGGCAATCATCCGCTAAAACCATCCCCTTTGGATAGGGTGATTTGTGTAAATAATGTGTGGCTATAAGATATCCAAATGTGGATTGTATTGCTAATAAAAATATGGATATCTTATAGCCTACATATTGTAACATATTGTTTATATGCTTTGATAAAGTGTGGTCATTAGACCAAGTGTGGAATGTATTGCAAATATGGTTGCGTGAATCCAAGCACTATAATATTGCAATATACTGCAGTATAATATTGATTTACTCTGATACTGAGAAACTAGCTCTTTCACATGAACTGTCCTTGATGCATGCTATCCACAAAGTGTTTGCTAGGAGTCAATACAGTAAGACAATGTTAATTGTTCTATGGTCTATGAAGTTGTGTGTTTCAAAGATTCATTATCCTGATTTGTACAAAAGTGACCACTGTGATATTTGCTTTGACTAATAGTGTTATTGTAACCAAAATATTGATTCAAATAATGTGTGTACACTTACCATTATGCTCCATGAGAAATACACAGATCTATTGTCTAAAACAATGTTTAAAAGTAAACTTCTCGAGATTACAGAATCTGGCCAATTCGGTATTATCGACGAATCATACTTATAAACATTAACCAGCTTTATGCTTCCATTGTCTAAACCTTATAAAAGTCACTGGAATCATGATACAGACAGAAGCTTTCTTGTGTAGACTTCTCAGGGGTTCTCTGTCAATTAGACAGATGATGCTCATAAACTCCTAGATGAAGAAGCCATAAGTTGTACCTGCACTGATGTGTAGTGTTGTATGTACAGTACAGACCAAAAGTTTGGACACACCTCATTTAAAGATTTTTCTGTATTTTCATGACTTTGAAAATTATACATTCACACTGAAGGCATCAAAACTATGAATTAACACATGTGGAATTATATACTTAACAAAAAAGTGTGAAACAAGTGAAAATATGTCTTATATTCTAGGTTCTTCAAAGTAGCCACCTTTTGCTTTGATGACTGCTTTGCACACTCTTGGCATTCTCTTGATGAGCTGCAAGACATAGTCACCGGAAATGGTCTTCCAACAATCTTAAAGGAGTTCCCAGAGATGCTTAGCACTTGTTGGCCCTTTTGCCTTCACTCTGCTGTCCAGCTCACCCCATACCATCTCGATTGGGTTCAGGTCTGGTGACTGTGGAGGTCAGGTCATCTGGCGTAGCACCCCATCACTCTCCATCTTGGTCAAATAGCCCTTATACAGCCTGGAGGTGTGTTTGGGGTCATTGTACTGTTGAAAAATAAATGATGGTCCAACTAAACACAAACCGGATGGAATAGCATGCCGCTGCAAGATGCTGTGGTAGCCATGCTGGTTCAGTATGCCTTCAATTTTGAATAAATCCCCAGCAGTGTCACCAGCAAAGCACCCCCACACCATCACACCTCCTCCTCCATGCTTCACGGTGGGAACCAGGCATGTAGAGTCCATTCGTTCACCTTTTCTGCGTCGCACAAAGACACGGTGGTTGGAACCAAAGATCTCAAATTTGGACTCATCAGACCAAAGCACAGATTTCCACTGGTCTAATGTCCATTCCTTGTGTTCTTTAGCCCGAACAAGTCTCTTCTGCTTGTTGCCTGTCCTTAGCAGTGGTTTCCTAGCAGCTATTTTACCATGAAGGCCTGCTGCACAAAGTCTCCTCTTAACAGTTGTTGAAGAGATGTGTCTGCTGCTAGAACTCTGTGTGGCATTGACCTGGTCTCTAATCTGAGCTGCTGTTAACCTGCGATTTCTGAGGCTGGTGACTTGGATAAACTTATCCTCAGAAGCAGAGGTGACTCTTGGTCTTCCTTTCCTGGGGTGGTCCTCATGTGAGCCAGTTTCTTTGTAGCGCTTGATGGTTTTTGCAACTGCACTTGGGGACACATTCAAAGTTTGCCCAATTTTTCGAACTGACTGACCATCATTTCTTAAAGTAATGATGGCCACTCCTTTGTCTTTACTTAGCTGCTTTTTTCTTGCCATAATACAAATTCTAACAGTCTATTCAGTAGGACTATCAGCTGTGTATCCACCAGACTTCTGCACAACACAACTGATGGTCCCAACCCCATTTATAAGGCAAGAAATCCCACTTATTAAATCCCACTTATTAAACCTGACAGGGCACACCTGTGAAGTGAAAACCATTTCCAGAGACTACCTCTTGAAGCTCATCAAGAGAATGCCAAGAGTGTACAAAGCAGTCATCAAAGCAACAGGTGACTACTTTGAAGAACCTAGAATATATGACATATTTTCAGTTGTTTCACACTTTTTTGTTAAGTATATAATTACACATGTGTTAATTCATAGTTTTGATGCCTTCAGTGTGAATGTACAATTTTCATAGTCATGAAAATACAGAAAAATCTTTGAATGAGAAGGTGTGTCCAAACTTTTGGTCTGTACTGTATGTACAGGAGTGGATTAAGAGTAGTAAGAGTAGCCAGGGCACTGGGTAGTTTAGAAGGTGTGCCCCCCCCTCAGGTACTGGATGTATCACGTGACTTGTCACATGATCCCCTTTGATAGATCATGTGATTCTATCTACACATGTGCATCAAAGGTTCTGTGAGTAACACACAGACGCTTTGATGCACATGTGTAGATGGAAAATGTGCAGCACTTTAGCACTTTGCATAACATAGCACTATATATAATAGAGCAAGAGTGGGCGATTAATTTTCCCAAGGGACAACATGGGAGACCGTGACAGTTGTGGAGGCTGCACCAATAGGCTGAAATTAATTCTGCTCAATATTAATATTAACATTAATTTTATTTTATTTTTTTATATTAATTGTATGCAGCATCGGGCTGCAGAACCTTGGATCCCCAGAGTAAATCATTCTTGGGGCCCACTATGCTGCTGTAGCAACAATATAGAAATAATACAAGACCACCAATTGTATAATAAAATGTGCCAATATGTTTCCGTAATATAAAACACAATGGGCTCGATTCATCAAGACCGGCGTTGTTCACAGCAATCTTGATGAGGGGCATGCTGGAGTCGGATGATCCTGATTCATGAAGAGGTGCTCAACTACAGCGTCTAGTTTAGGACATGACAGATATCAAAGTCAAACATCAGAATAATGTCAGTTTGAGGCTAAATACCTTGTCTGAGAACTGACTTTGATATGTGACTTTGATAAGTGACTTAGACATCTGACTTTCACAACTGATGAAAATAATAATAAAAAGTTCACTGTATGCTGCTGGGAATTGAACCCAAAACTCTATGTCTAGAAGCCAGTACACTTACCATTGACTTAAACACTCAGTTGAAGAAACTTAAGCATTCTATTTGGTTATGTGATTTTCAGTGCAAACTTGTCTGAAATGCATTGGGACTTTCACACAGACCTCCTCCAGGCCAAATTCAAATGATGTGTGATTTTGATATGTGACTGATATCTGACTTTCTTCAAATATTAGAATCAGAATCACAATGACTTTTAGATACCAGTTTGATCTCATAAGCCAAGAAAAACTAGCAGTCACTATCACTTGACCCTATGGCTGTATGGTAACTCTTCAGCCTCATTTTTTCTTTCCATCCAGCAAGAAATGACTGCAAACTCCAAACGACTAGGGGTGTCAACTGCCTGCTAAGCATGGTCCTTCTCTAGCAGCAAAAACAGGCATGATAAGGGGTTGTCCTGTCCAAACCGATAAGTCTGCAGTCACTCTGTGTGTGTCACGCAATGTGTGGGAAAGACTTAGTGCAACACAAAGGGAAGAGGGAAAGGGAGACCAGACTCTAGGGAAAGGGGGAAGTGGAGACATCCTAGGCTGATCTAATATCACCCTGTCTCCACTTACGTCCCTATATTGGTTCTTCACCAATTGCTGCACGCGAACCTCGCCCTGTCTTTCCATGGTGTTAAGCCCTGGCTAGGGAAGGGAGGGGGATGAGCGACCAACAGCAGGGCGACTGTCACTTCTGACACACCCGTGACAGTACACCCCTCTCTACGAGTGGCCTCCGGACACTCAGGACCGGGTTTCTCAGGATAAGAGGTGGGGAATGAATGAACCCACCTGGGAGCATTCATCTCTGATGCTGAAACCCACATCCTCTCCTCTGGACCATAACCTTTCCAGTGCACCAAGTATTGTAGAGAACGACGTTGGAGACCAGAATCTACAATACTCAAAATCTGGAACTCCAGATTACCACAACCATTACTGGGGTGGTGGTAGAGGTGAGGGCTCAAGAGGTTCCACATACTTCTTGAGTAAGGACCTATGGAACACGTAGTGGACTTTAAGGGCCAGAGGAGGTTCAAGACGAAACGCTGATGGGTTAATGACGGCTGTTATTTTATAGGGACCAATAAGCCTAGGTCCCAGCTTCCAATAAAGAACTTTCAATCTTATATTCCTGGTAGACTACCATATAAAGTCATTCACATTCAGCTCCAGACCTGGCTGGCTGTCAGCCATACATTTATACATGTGGTACCCCAGGGGTCTGGTTGCCACAGGGATAGAAATATCACGTCTGAGAGCAAGTGGGAGGTTTCCTGGTCAGGAGCCCTTAAACATGCAACAGCTCCTGTCCCAGGCCAGATAGGGGAGGAACTTGCCCTACATAAACTGGGTCTGGGGCGGGGTTAGTCAGTCTAAGAGTCTAGAGAGGAGAAAGACAGGGAAAGCAACAGCTAGGAGCTCTGTAGGAGCAGGAGCTGAAGACCAGGGGCTGGAGCTAAGCAGAGTTCGCCCTGGCAGAAGAATATAAGAACCGGACACCAGAGTCAGAGGCTGCGGGGATCTTTAAGTCCAGCAGCAGAAACCAGCCGGCAGGGGATTCCAGGTCCTCTGGCCATAGAAGCCCGGAGGCTCAGTCACAAGGAAGGGACCAGCACCGCCATCGAGGAGCGAAGGCTATCAGAAGGCCCCAAGTCACCAGCCATACGGGTGAGCACCACACGGTATACTCAGGGACGTGGGCTACTTCCACACGCTTACAGCAAGGTAGCCAGGAAGAGTGCAGATAGACGGGGAGGCCTACAACTCCACCTGGCCAGGGGAACTCCTGTTTGTTCACAGACTGACCAGGCCCCTTATGCTAGCCAGTACTCCCGGGAGGGTCTGCCTTAATATCATCAGTAAAGACCCTGAACTGCACTGCAAAGACTCTGAGTCGTTCCTGCTTTCTCACCGCATACAGCACTACTAATACTAGGACGCCCGTGCACCATCACTCCCATCATCCACATTCCCTGCCCTGAGGCTATACTCTTCCCGTGGGGAGTTATCCCATCCTTTGCTGCGCATACCACACCAGCCTCAGTGGTCTGCCTCGCAGCGGCGGTACACCCTGACCGCAACCCATGGGTGGCGTAGTCGGACAATTAACCTAAAACTTATACTATACCGCCACTGGTTTGACCACCCTGAGTCACGGGACCGGGTCGCCGCCACGGAGACTACAATCCCCAGAGACCCGGCTCCGGGTAACCCACTACATGTGTACACTAGGCCCAGGGGGCGCGTCAACTTTGGCGTAGTCGGCAGGATTTCGTGCCCGCAACCACCGGGTACTGCGCGCCTTCAAAAGACTGTCACACCTGCCGTGGTGAAGGTCCCCGCCATCCGGAGCCATTTCCCGCCATCCGGAGCCATTTCCCGCCATCTTCAGCTGTTTTCCCGCCATCCGCAGTCGTTTTCCCGCCGTCGGACGCCATCTTCAGGACGCCGCGCGGGAAGAAGAGGGGTGTGGACGCCGAAAGCGCGCGAGACCTGAAGCTCCGCCCTACGCACCGACGCTGCGCAAGGTCCTGGAAGGAGAGGGAGTGACGCTGACGTCACCAGAGCGCGATGCATGGTCCTCCACCCTGACGATCGTCTGCGGAGCCGCGGCCTACGGAGAAGAAGCAACAGAAGGTAGGCCACACTTAACTAGGGGGGAGGATACGGAGGGACCCTCTACCACCAGCGTGGCCGCTGCCGCAGTAATGCCGTTCACCATGCCTTACATCCCCGGATACTCAGGGGAGTCGCATACCCTAAGCGACTTTAAAGAGAGACTGTACAGCCTGTTTAAAGTATACCCCCTGACGGAGGGACAAAAAGTGAGCATATTGGTAGGCCAGTTAACCGGCGCAGCCCAACGTGAAGTAAAGTCCTGGTCAGTCAGGGACAAGGAGACCGTGAAGGAGATCTTAGCCCGTCTGAGGGACACGTTTGATACCCGCACCTCTGCAGAGATCAAAATGAAATTTTATGGGTGCAAGCAGCGGGCCCAAGACAGTATAAGAGACTATGCTTTGAATTTGCAAGAGGCCCTGGGAGCCATTAAACAGGCAGACCCTGACAGTGTGCGGAATGCAGATGAACTGTTGACTGAGCAATTCATTGAGGGTCTGCTGTCCAACGCCCACCAAACCCAGTCACATGCAATGGCCTTGCAGAACCCTGGGTTAGACTTTGCAAAGTTCAAAGACAGGGCCATCCGGGTGCTCCGAGAACCGGCACCGGGTAGCTCTGTAACCCACTGGCGCCCTGCTATTGCCTATCACCAGGAGGCGGCGCCCTTGTCTACAGAGTCTGTAGGAGCTGGTGCGCAGGCTTTGGATAACAACCCGGCTACAGACTTGCACCATCAGGTCCAAGAACTGACCAAAAGCGTATCCGCGCTAACCAGAACTGTGCAGTCTTTACAGGTCTCTCCTCCAGGAAAGATCCAGCTGGAATCCGGACCGGAGGACGTCCCATGGCGCCGACAGAGGAGGATCCCGCCGTCCAGAGGAAGACCCAGCGACCGCTACAACGAGGACGGACAGCCCATCTGCCGCCGCTGCAATCAACCCGGACATATGGCAAGGTACTGTCATATAAACGGGCACAACCTGGGGTAGAGGGCCAACCCCCAGGCATAAGATCATCAGGCCCATCGAACTAGCGTGATAAATACGTAGGGGGACGTCCAGTCTTGCCTGTGGTACTGGATGGCATTCCTATGAGTGCCCTACTAGACACTGGGTCACAGGTGACTACCATCCCGTACGTGCTCTTTAAGCGGTACTGGAATGACTCGGACATAACCCGCTACCCAGATGATGACCTGAGTATCATCGCCAGCAATGGTCAGCCCGTGCCGCAGGTGGGGTTCAAAGAGGTGACCATTAAGATCGGTAAAGTCGAACTGGCGGCACAAGGACTGATTATTGTGGACATTGACCGTCATGAGAGTCACCCTAAAATAACCTTGGGAACTAACGTAATTGAAAATTGTCTTGCAGAGGTAATTCTCATTTTGCAGCAGGTTACCAAGAACGCCAGTTCCAGCCAGCAGCGTGTTCTCCAAAAAGAGATCCGGGCACTGATGAAACGGCAACAAGTGGAACTATCTGGTGGTGAGATTGGTAGCGTGAGAATGTGTGACCCGTTCCCTATTGCCATGCTCCCGAAAAGTGAGATGATGATCTGGTGCCGGGCAGCTATTGGTCTAAGAGGTAGAGACTACCAAGCAATGGTAGAACCCGTCTACTCAGACAGTAGGCCCACCATTTTGACAGCACGGGGGGTGGTCGATGTACGCCATGGGAGGGAGCCCGTCCGCATCATAAATATCGGGGGGAGAGAAGTATACCTGCCCCGGTATGCCACGCTAGCCAAATTGTTCACCATAAACCAAAATTCTGTAAGGGCCGTGGAACCCTTGCCTCCATCTCAACCAGAGGAAGGTAACGGCTCTAAGAAACAAATGGAGGACTGGTGTCAGCAACTGCATGTGGGTACTACCTCCACTCCCTCACACCAAAATCAGGGAGTCTACCGGGTGGTTCGGGAGTATGAAAGAGTCTTTAGTAAACACCCGCTAGACTTCGGGCGAGTAAAGGGGGTAGAACATCACATCCCCACAGGAGACCATCCACCCATAAAGGAAAGATACCGACCTGTACCCCCTGCACACTATCAGCATGCAAAGGGGATGTTGCGGGACATGAAGGAGGCTGGGGTAATCAGGGACAGCTGTAGCCCCTGGGCAGCTCCACTAGTTCTAGTGAAAAAGAAGGACAACACAATGAGAATGTGTGTAGACTACAGAAAGGTCAACCGTATCACACACAAAGATGGGTACCCGTTACCTAGAATAGAAGAATCTTTAGCTGCATTAAAATCTGCTAACTTCTTCTCCACTTTGGATCTTACTAGCGGGTACTGGCAGGTTCCTGTAGCAGAGGCAGACAAGGAGAAGACTGCATTCACCACTCCGATGGGTCTCAGCGAATTCAACTGTATGCCGTTCGGACTCTGCAATGCACCAGGAACCTTCCAGCGGTTGATGGAATGCTGTCTGGGACACCGGAATTTCGAGACGGTCCTGTTATACCTGGATGATGTCATCGTTTATTCCAAAACCTACGAAGACCATCTGAAACACCTGGCAGAAGTGTTTGATGCCCTGGCAAGCTACGGCCTAAAGGTGAAACCCTCCAAATGTCACCTCCTGAAACCAAAGGTGCAGTACCTGGGACATGTGGTGAGTGCTGACGGAGTGGCTCCTGACCCCGATAAGATCACCGTGATTAAAGACTGGCCAAGACCCTCCAGCATAAAGGAAGTGTGGCAGTTCCTCGGGTTGGTAGGCTACTACCGAAGATTCATTCCCGGTTTCACCAAAATGGCAGCCCCTATGCAGGACCTCCTGATAGGTCAATCCAGGAAGGCCAAAAACCAGAAGCCGCCCTTCAGGTGGGAAAAGCTGGAAGAGGAGTCCTTCCGCCAGCTGAAGATGGCCCTCACGGGGGATGAAATCCTGGCGTACCCTGATTACGGCCAGCCCTTTATCCTCCACACGGACGCGAGCAACATCGGGCTAGGAGCCATACTGTCCCAGATCCAGCAGGGGAAAGAACGGGTAATCGCTTACGCCAGCCGAAAACTACGGCCCACAGAGAGAAACCCTGAGAATTATAGCTCATTCAAGCTAGAGTTCCTGTCAGTGGTGTGGGCAGTGACCGAACGTTTCAAGCATTACCTTGCCTTTTCCAAGTTCACCGTGTACACGGATAACAACCCGTTGACACACCTGGACACTGCAAAACTTGGTGCCCTGGAGCAGAGATGGATGGCCCGCCTGTCCAACTATGAATTCACCAACAAATACCGGGCGGGACGCTCGAATGCCAACGCGGATGCCCTGTCCAGAATGCCAAACTAACCGGACGTAGGGGAAGATCCAGAAGAACTGGAAGAAGTCGAACTCCCTGCGTTCCACCGTCATGGGATTACCCTGTATTCCCACCGTGTGAGGGACAGGCGCTCTGCTACGTTCAATCCCTTACCCCACTACAGCTGGGCGGAGACACAAGACAGTGATCCCGCAGTCCGTCTGGTGAAGGAAATGCTGACACAGGCCGATGCCCGTCTTGACCCAGATGCTCCAGAGGAGACCAAGCAACTGTGGAAGGAGAAACGTAAGCTGTTTCTCTACAAGGAGAAGCTGTGCCGGAGAGTGGTCAACTCTAGAACACATGAGCTGACCTGGCAGGTAGTGGTCCCAAGACGAGACGCGGCTATGGTTCTGGAGGCATACCACGATGGAGCAGGACACTTCGGATGGAAGAAGCTGGAGTTCCTGTTGCGTGGATGGTTCTACTGGGTAGGCATGAGAGGAGCCATCGAGAGATGGTGCAGAGACTGTGGCCCGTGCAACCTAAGAAGAAAGGACCGTGCCAGCCAGAAGACTCCCCTGCAGTCCATCATCACCAGGCAGCCACCGGAACTGGTAACCCTGGACCATGTGAAACTGGCTCCAAGCAAATCTGGGTAAGTCTACGCCCTCACCATCGTAGATCACTACTCCCGGTTCCTGGTGGTGGTCCCTGTCAAAGACTTAACAACAGTCAGAGCCTTCCAGCTGCACTTCTGCCGTCCACACGGGTATCCGGAGCAAGTGTTGACGGACCAAGGACCAGCCTTCGAAGCGGAGGTCTTCCAGGAGTTCTGCAACCTGTATGGCTGCAGGAAGATAAGAACAACGCCTAATCACCCTCAGACCAATGGACTATGTGAGAAAATGAACCAGGTGGTGATAGACTTGCTAAAAACGTTGCCCCTGGAAGAACGCAGTCTGTGGCCTGAAAAACTGCCTGATCTGGTGGACTTGTATAATCACATCCCCGTAGGTTCCACCAACTGTACCCCGGCTTACCTAATGAGAGCAAGACCTGGTAAGCTGCCTATTGACCTGGATATGGGAGTCCTGACACCTGAGGACACCTCGCCAGAGGCAGACTGGGATACAGAACGGCAGCAGCAGTATTGGAAAGTACAGGAGAGCGTCGAGCGAAGTCTGTCTCAAGCAAGAGAAAGGCAAGAGAAGGCTTATAACTAGCATGCTCCCGCTGTTCCCCTGGTACCCGGAGAGCAGGTCTTGAAGAGAAAGAGGCGGCTCCACAAGTTGGACGACCAGTGGGAGAAGGACCCGTACACCGTGCTGCCCTCAAGCCATGAGAACCCAAAAGTGTGTGTCATCAGTAAGGATGGAGGAGAGACCACAGCCATTGTCTCCAGAGACCACCTGAAAAAGTGTCCCGAGCTGTTGCAAAGCCCTGAGGAAGATCAAGAGAACCCTCAACCCACAGAGGAAAGGGAAGAAATGATCAGTACCGTACTCGGAGACTTTCCCCGGTCATGGACTCAAATCAACAACGCAGTCGTGGTACCCATCCTCACCTTTCTCCAGCCAGCGCCTCAAGGGCCTACAGAAGAACAGGAAGTGTCGGGAGAGCAACCAGCCCAGGAGGCAGAAGAATCCATACCAGCAGACCAGGAGAATCAACCCTCTGCTAGTAGTGAGCCTGTCGTGCCCCTAGTAAGCCAAAGAAAACGCAGAAAGCTGCCAGGCCTACCCACAACACCTCCTACACCCTGTAGTTCAGAACCAGATAGTGGCTTACGTAGGTCCACCAGGAGCACTAGAGGACAGATGCCCGCGCGCTGGAGAGTCTAATGCCAAGTATATATTTACCTGTACCTACGTAAATGCTGAAAAAGGTTTATGTTTTTGTTGCCTGTTTATTGATTATGTTTCTCTAGTTACCCTGCAGGTTTATTTGGACTGACAGGTTATGGACGCTGAATAACCGGAACTACAATGTAGATAGTTGCACCTTGGTGCCTCTTGCGAAGATGGCCGCGGAAGAGAAAAACCTGTCTGGCATGGCCTCCTTGTGGCCCAAAGTAGCTAGCCTCAGCCTTGCAGCCACACCCAGGGCCAACGTTTGGGGTTTGCTTTGGACAGGTCCCCTACTCTGTTCCAAGACTTCACCTTGTTAGGTGACATGGACACCCAGTTACGGACACGCCGTGACCTCTAAAGACTAAAACTTCTTGTATATATGTTGAAATGTTATTGTTTATGCCCTGTATGTGTTTTCTTGAAAATGTGTTTAGTCCTGGAGTGCTAAAATTCACTAGGGGGGAATGTGACACCCCAGGGGTCGGGTTGCCACAGTGATAGAAAAATCACGTCTGAGAGCAAGTGGGAGGTTTCCTGGTCAGGAGCCCTTAAACATGCAACACATCCTGTCCCAGGCCAGATAGGGGAGGAACCTGCCCTATATAAACTGGGTCTGGGGCGGGGTTAGTCAGTCTAAGAGTCTAGGAGAGGAGAAAGACAGGGAAAGCAACAGCTAGGAGCTCTGTAGGAGCAGGAGCTGAAGACCAGGGGCTGGAGCTAAGCAGAGCTCGCCCTGGCAGAAGAATATAAGAACCGGACACCGGAGTCCGAGGCTGCGGGGATCTTTAAGTTCAGCAGCAGAAACCAGCCGGCAAGGGATTCCAGGTCCTCTGGCCATAGAAGCCCGGAGGCTCAGTCACAAGGAAGGGATCAGCACCGCCATAGAGGAGCGGAGGCTATCAGAAGGCTCCAAGTCACCAGCCATACGGGTGAGCACCACACGGTATACTCAGGGACGTGGGCTACTTCCACACGCTTACAGCAAGGTAGCCAGGAAGAGTGCAGATAGACGGGGAGGCCTACAACTCCACCTGGCCAGGGGAACTCCTGTTTGTTCACAGACTGACCAGGCCCCTTATGCTAGCCAGTACTCCCGGGAGGGTCTGCCTTAATATCATCAGTAAAGACCCTGAACTGCACTGCAAAGACTCTGAGTCGTTCCTGCTTTCTCACCGCATACAACACTACTAGTACTGGGACGCCCGTGCACCATCACTCCCATCATCCACATTCCCTGCCCTGAGGCTATACTCTTCCCGTGGGGAGTTATCCCATCCTTTGCTGCGCATACCACACCAGCCTCAGCGGTCTGCCTCGCAGCGGCGGTACACCCTGACCGCAACCCATGGGTGGCGTAGTCGGACAATTAACCTAAAACTTATACTATACCGCCAATGGTTTGACCACCCTGAGCCACGGGACCAGGTTGCCGCCACGGAGACTACAATCCCCAGAGACCCGGCTCCGGGTAACCCACTACACGTGTACACTAGGCCCAGGGGGCACGTCATACATGTCTCCCATGATCTTTAAATTACTCAGAACACCCTGTTACACTGAGGAGAGCGACGAAGCAAACTGTTCCCCCTCAGGAACTCCCGAAGCTCCTCCCCCACTAAAGGTACCAAATTGTGGGTGATAACCGTATGCACCGAAGAAAGGTGACCTGCCAGTGGATTCTTGACAATGATTATTATTAATGGCAAATTCTGCCAGCGGTAAGTAGGATGTCCAAACCTCCTGATTTTCGGAGATGAAACACCTGAGCTAGGTCTCCAAATTCTGAATGATACACATGGTCTGTCCATTCGACTGAGGGTGGAAGGCAGAGGAAAAGGACAGCTGCACCCCCAGTCGAGAACAGAATGCCTTCCAGAGCTTGGAAACAAACTGGGTCCCCCGATCTAACACCACATCGGAGGAATATCTGTGAAGCTTCACGATCTCATTTATAAGCACCTGAGCAAGTGTCTTGGCATTTGGAAGTGCAGGTAATGCGGCAAAGTGAACCGTTTTACTGAACCTATCTACAACCACCAAAACTACCGTTTTGCCTGCAGAAGCTGGTAGGTCAGTATTAAAATCCATGGACAAGTGTGCCCATGGCCTACTAGGGATAGGTAGCAGAAGAAGAGTACCAGACGGCCAGGTATGCGAAGCTTTAGAACGCGCGCAAATACTACAAGCAGAAACATGTTCAATCACATCCTGATGCAACCCCAGCCACCAAAAACGACGAGAGAGGAGGTCCGCGGTTGCCTTACCATCTGGATGCCCAGCAAGCAGAGTTGTGATGTTCCTTAATAACTTTGCGGCGCAGATTAGATGGTACAAATAACCTTGCTTAAGGGCAGAAGGCAGGAGCGTCCCCCTGAGCCTCCAACATCCCACCCTCCAGTTCAGGATACAGTGCCGAAATGACTACCCCTTTCTGTAATATCGAGGCAGGGTTCTCATGGTCACCACCACCAGGGAAGCTCCGGGACAAAGCGTCAGCCTTGACAAAGCATCAGCCTTGACATTTTTGACCCCTGGACGAAAAGTGACAACAAAATTGAACCTAGTAAAAAACAGGGACCATCTGACTTGCCTAGGGTTGAGACGTTTAGCTGACTGGAGATATGACAGGTTATTATGGTCAGTAATAGAATGGACTGCCCCCTCCAACCAATGTCACCATTCTTCGAACGCCAATATGATCGCCAAAAGTTCACTATTACCCACGTCATAATTTCTCTCAGTCGAAGACAATTTTTTAGAAAAGAAGGCGCATGGATGCCATTTACCAGGGGACGGACCCTGAGACAACACAGCCCCAACCCCCGACATCCGACGCATCAACCTCCACAATAAAGAGTTGGGAAATATCGGGTTGACTGAGTATAGGTGAAGTGGCAAAATGATTCTTTAAGGAAGAAAAAGCCTGGAGGGAGGCATCCGACCATTTGGAAAAATTGGACCCCTTCTTAGTTCTTAGTCATGTCAGTAAGGGGTTGCACAATTACAGAGTAATTTTGGATGAATTTCCGGTAAAAATTAGTAAAGCCCAGAAAACATTGAAGAGCCTTCAGGTTCTTGGGACAGTCCCTATCAAGGATTGCAAGGATCTTCTCCGGATACATCCAAAAACCCGAAGATGACATCAAGTACCCAAAAAACTGCACCTCCTTAACAGCGAAAACACATTTTTACAGTTTGGCATAAAGTTTGTTATCCCTTAATATCTGGAGCACCTTCTTAACATGCCCCCGATGTGTCTCAAAATCAGGTGAGTAAACCAAAATCTCATCCAGATAGACCACCACAAACCTCCCCACCAAATGATGGAAAATATCATTTATGAAATGCTGGAATACCACAGGTGCATTGGTCAAACTGAAAGGCATAACCAGACTCTCGAAATGCCCTTCAGGGGTATTGAATGCTGTTTTCCTTTCGTCCCCTTCTCTGATTCTAACCAGATTGTAGGCTCCCCTTAAATCAATTGGAGAATACCTTAGCTCATACAACCTGGCTGAACAAATCAGGAATAAGGGGATATGGATCACAGATGGTAATTTGATTTAATTCCCGGAAATCTAAACAGGGACGTAGACCGTCATCTTTTTTCTTCACAAAGAAAAACCCTGCCACCACGGGCGAAGATGATGGTCTGATATGTCCCTTTTCCAGACTTTCCGCAATGAAATCCTTCATGGCTTGTCTCTCAGGGCCAGAAAGATGATACAGTCTGGACTTCGGTAGTTTAGCTCCGGGGGTCAGGTTAATAGGACAGTCATATGCACGATGAAGAGGCAAATCCTGATACCCCCTCTCAGAAAAATACATCCTCAAAACCAGGCAGAAAAGCAGGTAATATTTCCGTAGAGACAGTAGCAAGGGAAATATCTAAACCGTTCTCATGGCAGTAATCCGTCCATTCAATAATCTCCCCGGTTTGCCAATTCACCAACGGATTATGTTTAACAAGCCAAGGAATACCCAAAACAATAGGTATGGAAAGACTGTCCAGGACATAGCAAGGGATTTTTTCACAATGAACTGACCCCACTCTCAGTTTTACATTATGTACAATCTGAGTAAATGCTCTCTGTGCAAGTGGCGCCGAGTCGATGGAGAAGATTGAACTAGGTTTAGCTAAAGTACAGCAAGCAAGTTTATGAGTTTTCACAAACTCAGCATCAACCATGTTGACTCCGGCTCCACTGTCAACAAACACAGAAATTTTCTCGGTTTTGCTCTCTAGCACCACCTCTGCTGTCAGGACCAACCGGGAACTGCAGGTTGGCAACAAATTCACCCCTTGTTTATCCAACTCCAGACTACCAAGAGTTAATCGAGTCTCCTTTTGTTTGGACAGGTCCCAAGAATATATCCCTTTTTTCCACAAAAAAAACATACGCCTTTTTTTTGCAAATCTCCTGGGAAATGTATGATGCAGAGACACCCCCTAACTGCATGGGTTCCTCCACCTCCCGCAGTACTGGTTCACTGCCAGACCGCTCCCCCTGCAGAGGTACATAACCCCGACAAGAAGGCTCCGGAGAAGGTGGTCTCACCCACCTACCCCGAAGGCATCTATCAAGACGTATGACCAACGACATGGCCGCCTCCAAGGACTGAGGGGTTCCATATACTACCAAGGAATCTTTCAACCTTTCAGTAAGACCCTTACAAAATTGACTTCTAAGGGCTGAGTCATTCCATTTGGAATCCGTTGCCCATCTACGGAATTCCGGACTGTACGTTTCCACTGACCGAAAAACCCCTCCACAGACAGGAGACAAACCGAGTCCTGTGGTAAAGAAAACGTCCACGACTGAGGATCTCCCTGCAGTAGAGAGATCACAATTCCAACCCATTGCTCTTCATTTCCAGAGGGGCAAGGACAAAGTTTAAAATACAGTTTGCAGGCCTCATTGAATACAAAAAACTTGTCCCTACCTACTGAAAACCTTTCCGGGAGGGCAACCTTGGGTTCAGGCTGGATAGGCCTACCTGCAGAGACCCCCACATTGGCGACCTGTAGCCGCTAATGCTGCTGCTGAACCTCACAACGGATGTCATTCACCTCCAGAGACAGACTACACAGCCGCTCTGTGAGCTTTGCAACTGAACCCATACCAAGGAGAAAGGAAAAAAAAAACACGCCCAAAAAACACACACACACAAAAAAAAAAGTGTCAATTTTTTTTTCCTTTTCAAAATGTGCTCGGCCGGTGATAATGTCACACAAGATGTGGAAAGACTTAGGGTAACACAATGGGAAAGGGAGCCCAGACTCTGGGGTAAGGGGGGAGTGGAGACCTCCTAGGCTGATCTAATATCACCCTGTCTCCACTAACATCCCTATATTGGTTCTTTAACAATCGCCGCACGCGAACCTCGCCCTGTCTTTCCCTGGCGTTAAGCCCTGGCTAGGGAAGGGAGGGGGATGAGCGCTAATCGATCTCCACTGACAACTAAAGACAACAAGGGGGAACAAACAAGGGAAGATAGCTTAGCTTTAAGTTGACTTCAGAGAGATAAACACCCTTCCTCATTGCTCCAGAGAGGAAGAAGTAATGCACTTGCTCCGAGCCTTCACAAGGGATAATGTGAGTATCGCCGGCACCTCCCTCTAGCAGACAGCAGGTATTTAAACACCCAGGCCAGGGTGTTAATTAGCCAGAGGAAGGTAGCCCCTGGATCCTAGAGACACAGCCTCTAAGAAGGACAGCGGTGCCCAGTAAGATGGCGCTACCCATTTTTGTAATCATTTGCAGCTGTGGAATTGTCAATATAAAACTCCCACATCCCCTCACACCACACTCCCTGATGAAGCAGGAGCGAAGCGGCATTGGAGTGGTGTGAGGGGGTTGTGGTATGTCCCTATTACTAACATCTGGATGTTTATTGCACTTTTGGCCATTTTTTCTTATTTGTATTATGTTAAGGCACTCTGCACTTTTATCATTGGGATACCTCACTTGAGAATTTTATAAGCTGAGTTGCTTTATTTACTGAGATTTTACTGACCTCTAGTGGTGTATATATATATGTGTCACCCAGGGAGATAAAGGGGACTCGGTACCCTGGCCTTTTACCTTGTTTAGGAGGTCACGGCAGTCGGCTCCCGGGCCCGTACTCTGGGTCTCTCTTTAAAAAGGGGTTTTAGTGTACAGTTTGTCTCGTGACGCCACCTGTGGTTTCCGGTAATGGTTACCGGCGCTGCTGCAGACCTCCGGGGGGGTGGGGGGGGTGATAGGATGGCAGCTGGGATGTTTCTGCTCCCCACAGGCAGAGCGGGCCCCCGGGGCAGTGTAGGTGTAGATCGTGGTGATGCTGGGGCTTGTGGTGCAGGAGAGATGGCGCAGTGGAAATAACTGACGGAGGCAGTGCAGTCATCTGAGTTTTACTCACAGTTCTTGTTCAAGTTTCTCAGGTACACTGCACGGGTGTCAGCCTCCGCGTCGCACTGCGTCCACCTGGTAAGGGGTCCAGCACTTTCTCAAGTATATCAGGAGCGCTTGACGGAACCCCACTTTCTTTATGTTCCTTAATAGACCGACTTCTCGCGCCGGGTCTTCTCCCTCCTGCCCTGCGCTTTCCCACACACAGTCCTGATCGGGTGCTCTGAAGTCCGCCTGGGCAACCTGGGGTTCCCGGACCTACTTGATGCCCTTCACGGTGACTAGGGTGAGACTGTGGCAACTGCACCATGAAAGTGCAGAAGCCTCCAGTTTTCCAGCCGAGACCTGGAGTAACACGGTTGGTCCAGGGACTGGTTCCCTTCTTGCGGCCTGGTCCCTCCGTCACTTGACAGATTAGAGTGTACGGGTGGCTTCCTGCTCCTTCCGTACCCCTGGTACCCCTTCAGTTACCGGAGCCTTCATCCTCTGCTCCCCTCCTGGGCCTCTGTTACTAGGCCCCACTTGTGGAGCAGAGCTCCTGAAGAGACTCTGCTCCCCTCCTCTCCTTACTACTCACTGACTGACTGTCCTCACTGACCTGCCACCCTAAGATGGCTTCCCTTTAAATACCTCCTACAATGGTGCTGCCCTACACTACATCCTCCACCCACACCCACTACTGGTTCCCCCTCTCTTTGGTTCCCCCCACTCCAGCCAGGGACAGGGCTCAGCAGAGACACAATGCATCTTGCCCTTCCAGCTGGCATGGAGTAGTGTAGTGTTGTGTGCGGGTGTTGGGGGTTCCGGGCAGCACTCCCTCCTTACCTGAGAGAAGGAGGCACTACACCTCTGGGTGAGGGGCAGTACCTCTGTGGCGACTGAACCCTCAGGGGAACCACATATACTATTTCTGTGGTCCAGCTTTCTGATGTAATATAATACAACATGTCAGCATTGCACTTGATCTTAAAGACATCGGCATTATTTACTATATCTGAATGACTAAACTATATGTGTTCACTATGATTTAACTTGGAATTGACCATCCATATTAAATATATAGCTGTGTATGTACATAAATTACGGACCTAGTGTATTCATCTTTTGTTGTATAATCATGAAGTGCAATTATTAATTTATCTATTGCGGACATGCTCATCCCCCCTCTTATATTAATTTTTAATTTGTTTGTTGCATTTTTAATGTCCTTGCCTGTGTGTATTTTTTAATCTTTTTTGTATAATAAAGGTTATTGCATTATATAAAGCCTGTTGGGTACTCTTTATAAGGTCTTTGGTTAGTTGGGTAACTAACTTTAATTATTGGCATTTCCTTCATTGATAGGATTTCTAGCCTCTAAGAAGGTGTCTGTAATACCAAACGAAGAGATCTCCTGCAACCAACATCAAGGCGACTGTCTGTCACTTCTGACACACCCGTGACAGTGTGACTGCAGACTTATGAATTTGCAGCCAGTGGTCTGGAGTTTGCAGGCAGTTCTTTTGTGGATGGAAAGAAAAATTTACAAAAAATAAATTTGGTCATTAGACCCTTTCTTAAGAAGCTCGGCAAACGTACAGTCACATGGAAATTGATATATAGTAAATTAGTGCCTCCTAATTTACTTTGGCTACGTGATTTATCATGCAAATAGACAGCGTGTCTGAAACTCTTTCTTAACATGGCAGGATGACAATCAAAATGTCAGATATTAAAAGTAAAATATCACTGTAGTTTGTGTCCTAACCAGCATAATTTTAAAAAAAAAATATATATATATATATATATATATATATATATATATATATATATAGTACAGACCAAAAGTTTGGACACACCTTCTCATTCAAAGATTTTTCTGTATTTTCATGACTATGTAAATTGTACATTCACACTGAAGGCATCAAAACTATGAATTAACACATGTGGAATTATATAGTTAACAAAAAAGTGTGAAACAACTGAAAATATGTCTTATATTCTAGGTTCTTCAAAGTAGCCACCTTTTGCTTTGATGACTGCTTTGCACACTCTTGGCATTCTCTTGGCACCCCCAATCCTGGTATGCATGGCACCCCTCACCCCCAATCCTGGTATGCATGGCACCCTTCACCCCCAATCCTGGTATGCATAGCACCCCTCACCCCCAATCCTGGTATGCATGGCACCTCTCACCCCCAATCCTAGTATGCATGGCACCCCTCACCCCCAATCCTGGTATGCATGGTACCCAATCCCTATCCTGGTATGTATGGTACCCCTCATCCTGGTATGAATGGTACCCCTCATCCCTGTCCTGGTATGGATGGCACCCCATCCCTCTTCCTGGTATGCATGGTACCCCTCATCCCTATCCTGGTATGCATGGCCCCTCATCCGAATCCTGGTATGCATGGCCCCCCACATCCCTATCCTGGTATGCATGGTACCCCTCATTCCTATGCTGGTATGCATGGCCCCCTCATAACCAATCCTGGTATGTATGGCACCCCTCATTCCAAATCCTGCTATGCATGGCACCCCTAATCCCCAATCCTGCTATGCATGGCACCCCTCATACCCAATTCTGCTATGCATGGCACCCCTCATCCCCAATCCTGCTATGCATGGCACCCCTCATCCCCAATCCTGGTATGCGTGACACCCCTCATCCCCAATCCTGCTATGCATGGCACCCCTCATCCCCAATCCTGCTATGCATGGCACCCCTCATTCCAAATCTGGTATACATGGCACCCCTCATCCCCCAATTCTGGTATGTATGGTACCCAATCCCTCATCCTAGTATATATGGCACCACTCATCCCCCAATCCTGGTATGCATGGCACTCCATCCCTCATCCTGGTATGTATGGTACCCCTCATCCCTATCCTGGTATGTATGGTATCCCTCATCCTGGTATGCAAGGCATCCCATCCCTCATCCTGGTATGCATGGCACCCCATCCCTCATCCTGGTATGCATGGTACCCCTCATCCCTATTCTGGTATGCATGGTACCCCTCATCCCTATTCTGGTATGCATGGCACCCCTCACCCCCAATCCTGGTATGTATTGCACCCCATTCCTCATCCTGGTATGCATGGCACCACTCATCCCCCAATCCTGGTATGTATGGCACCCCTCATCGCCCAATCCTGGTATGTATGGTACCCCTCATCCCCCAATCCTGGTATGTATGGTACCCTTCATCCCCCAATCCTGGTATGTATGGCACCCCTCATTCCCCAATCCTGGTATGTATGGTACCCCTCATCCCCCAATACTGGTATGTATGGCACCCCTCATCCCCCAATCCTAGTATGTATGGCACCCCTCATCCCCCAATCCTGGTATGTATGGTACCCTTCATCCCCCAATCCTGGTATGTATGGTACCCCTCATCCCCCAATCCTGGTATGTATGGTACCCCTCATCTCCCAATCCTGGTATGTATGGTACCCCTCATCCCCCAATCCTGGTATGCTTGGTACCCCTCATCCCCCAATCCTGGTATGTGTGGGCCCCTCATCCCCAATCCTGGTAAGTATGGTACCCCTCATCCCCCAATGCTGGTATATGTGGCCCTTCACCCCCTAATCCTGGTATGCATGGCACCCCTCATCCCCCAATCCTGGTATGTGTGGCCCCCTCATCCCCAATGCTGGCATGCATGGCACTTCTCACCCCCCAATCCTTGTATGCATGGTACCCCTCATCCCTAGCATGGTGTGTATGGTCCCCTCACCCCACAATCCTGGTATGTATGACACCCCTCATCCCTTTTATGCTGCCCACATATAAAAAAATAAACACTTATACTCACCTTTCTTCCCTGTGCTCCAGCGCTGCGGTGTCCTTTTCTGCCAGAGGCCGGGGATGGAGTGTGGCTCCAGAGTACGCACGTGCCCATACCGCGCTGTCCGCCGCCATTTTGCTGCGAATGTATCTTCAGTAAAATGGCGGCGGATAGCGCTATGCACATGCGCCGATTCCGACGCCTTCACTCCTGCCCCGGTCTCCGGCAACGCTCCTCCCGGTCAAGTAAGTATGTAAGCATGGCGCCGGAGTTCGCGGTATGCACTCAGTGTCTACGCATACCGTGATCTCCGGCGCCATACACACTCCTCTTACCTGTAATGGCTCCATGCGTGCTTCTGTTTGGAGCCAGACTGCGCAGGCGTGTCGCGCTTGTGCAGTCTATAAAGGCTTCAGACAGAGGTACGCATCTCCCGTTATTTTATAGATATACAGTGGGGAAAAAAATATTTAGTCAGCCACCAATTGTGCAAGTTCTCCCACATAAAAAGATGAGAGGCCTGTAATTGACATCATAGTTAGACCTCAACTATGAGAGACAAAATGAGAAAACAAATCCTGAAAATCACATTGTCTGATTTTGAAAGAAATTTGTTTCAAATTTTGGTGAAAAATAAGTATTTGGCCAATTACAAAAGTTAATCTCAATACTTTGTTATATATCCTTTGTTGGCAATGACAGAGGTCAAACGTTTTCTGTAAGTCTTCACAAGGTTGGCACACACTGTTGCTGGTATGTTGGCCCATTCCTCCATGCAGATCTCCTCTAGAGCAGTGATGTTTTGGGAATGTCGCTAGGCAACACGGACTTTCAATTCCCTCCAAAGGTTTTCTATAGGGTTTAGATCTGGAGACTGGCTAGGACACTCCAGGACCTTGAAATGCTTCTTACGAAGCCACTCCTTCGTTGCCCTGGCGGTGGCTTGGGATCATTGTCATGTTGAAAGACCCAGCCATGGTTCATCTCCAATGCCCTTGCTGATGGAAGGAGGTTTGCACTCAAAATCTCACGATACATGGCCCCATTCATTCTTTTATGTACATGGATCAGTCTTCCTGGTCCCTTGGCAGAGAAAAAGCCCCAAAGCATGATGTTGCCACCCCCATGCTTCACAGTAGGTATGCTGTTCTTTGGATGCAACTCAGCATTCTTTCTCCTCCAAACATGATGAGTTGTGATTCTACCAAACAGTTCAACTTTGGTTTCATCTGACCATATGGCATTCTCCCAATACTCTTCTGGATCATCCAAATGCTCTCTAGCAAACTTCAGACGGGCCAGGACATGTAATTGTGGCACCCCAGGGGTCTGGTTTCCACAGTAACGGCAATGTTATGTCTGAGAGCAGGTGGGAGGTCTCTTGGTCAGGGATCCTGTGCATGCCACACCTCCTGCCCAGTCCCTGGGAGGGGAAGAACTTCCCCTATATAAACCTAGGGCTGAGGCAGGGTTAGTGAGTAGAGAAGAAGTAGAGACAGAGAAGAGAAGCAGATATAGGAAAAGAACATCAGGAGCTCTGTGGGAGCAGTGCTACAAGGAGTCAGGGGCTGGCAGCTGCAGAGCTCGCCCTGACTGAGAAGTTATCACCGGACCCGGAGTCCGAGGCTGTGGGGACTAACTCCTATCCAGCAGCAGAAACCGACCGGCAGGGGATTGCAGGTCCTCTGGCCCAGAAACCCGAAGGCACGGTCACACGCGTGGGACCAGCACCGCCGTCGTGGAGCGGAAGCTACTAGAAGGCCCCGAGTCACCGGCCATACGGGTGAGCACCACACGGTACACTCAGGGACGTGGGCTACTTATACCCGCTTCTAGCAAGGTAGCCAGAAGAGTATCGTTAGTTTGGGAGGCCTACAACTCCGCCTGGCCAGGGGAGATCCCATCTGCTCAAGGACTGACCAGGCCCCAATCGCTAGCCAGTACTCCGGGAGGGTCTATCGTTGTCACCAGTAAAGACCCTGAACTACACCGTACCGTCTCCGAGTGGTTCCTGCTACCCCCATCATCCACGTCGGCTGCCCTGAGGCCATACCCCTCCCGTTGGGGGTTATACTATCACGCTGCACAATCCTACCACCGGCCTCAGCGGTCTGCCCTGCAGCAGCAGCTCCTTAGCTGTACTCAACGGGTGGCGTAGTCGTCCAACATCTACCGCTAATACAGCGCCACTTAGTCTGACTCCCTGGGCACGGACCGGATCACCGCCACGAGACTACAACCCTCAAGAGATCCAGCTCCGGGTAAGCTCCCGCGTGCGCAATGCAGCGCGACACAGGCCCAGGGGCGCGTCAACTTTTGGCGTAGTCGGCAGGATCTCGTGCCCGCAACCACCGGGTACTGCGTGCCTGAAAAAGACTGTTCAAACTTACCTGTGGTGAAGATTCCCGCCATCCGGCGCCATCTTCCGCTTCCTTCCCGCCATCGGTGGAGTTTTCCCGCCATCCGGTGCCATCTTCAGCCTTCTTCCCGCCATACGTGGAGTTTTCCCGCCATTGGACGCCATCTTGAGGACGCCGCGCGGGAAGTAGAGGGGCGTGGACTCCGAAAGCGCGCGAGAACTGAAGCCCCGCCTCACGTCCGGACGTTGCGTAAGGTCCTGGAAGGAGCCCAGCAGACGCCGACGTCACAGGAGCGCGACGGAAGGTCCTCAACCCTGACGATTCACTGCGGAGCCGCGGCCTACGGAAGAGGATCATCGCAAGGTAGGCCACGGTCCACTAGGGGGGAGAAGGATGCCGGATACGGAGGAGAGCTTCACCGCTTCAACCCCCGCCAGCGCCACCGCTGTTGCGGTCATGCCTTTCACCATGCCCTATATCCCGGGGGCAGCCTGGCTACCCCAGTACTCAGGGGAGTCACATACCCTGCATGACTTTAGAGAAAAGCTGGATAGCCTCTTCCAGGTGTACCCCCTCACAGAGGAGCAAAAAGTGAGCATCCTGGTGGCCCAATTAACCGGGGCAGCCCAAAGGGAGGTAAAGTCCTGGCCACCTGGGGGGAGGACTGTCGCAGGGATACTAACCCGGCTGAGGGACACCTTTGATACCCGCACCTCAGCCGAGATCAAGCTTAGATTCTACGGGTGCAAACAGCGGGCACATGAGAGTATAAGGGACTATGCCCTGAACCTACAAGAGGCCCTGAGAGCCATTAAGCAGACCGACCCTGACGGCGTGGGAGACGAGGACAGGCTGTTGACTGAACAATTTATAAAGGGTTTATATTGCAATGCCCACCGAACCCAGTTGCGGGCAATGGCCTTACAGGACCCTCATCTGGGATTTGCACAGTTCAAGGACAGAGCCATCCGGGTGCTTCGAGAACCGGCACCAGGTGGCGTTGTGACCCCCAGACGCCCCACTACCACTTACCACCAGGAGGCGGCGCCCTTGTCGGCAGGGCCTGTGGGAGCTGATGCGCAGGCTTTGAACAATGACCCGGCTCCAGACCTGCACCATCAGGTCCAAGAGCTAGCTAAACGCGTTGCTGCGCTAACCCGAACTGTGCAGTCTTTACAGGTTTCCACTCCAGGGAAGATCCAGCTGGCATCCGGACCGGAGGACATCCCGTGGCGTCGACCAAGGAGGACCCCACCGGCCAGAGGAAGACCCAGCGACCGATACAACGAGGACGGACGACCCATCTGCCGCCGCTGCAATCAACCCGGACATATGGCAAGGTACTGTCCTTTAAACTGGCACAACCTGGGGTAGAGGGCCAACCCCCAGGAAAAAGATCACCAGGCCCATCGAACTGGCGCGACAAATATGTGGGAGGACGTCCAGTCTTACCCGTGGTACTGGATGGCATTCCTATGAGTGCCCTACTGGACACCGGGTCACAGGTCACCACCATCCCGTACGTGCTCTTCAAGCAGTACTGGAATGACTCGGATATCACCCGCTACCCTGACGACGACTTGAGTATCATCGCCAGCAATGGTCAGCCCGTGCCACAGATTGGATTTAAAGAGGTGACCATTAAAATCGGTAGAGTCGAACTGGCAGCACAGGGACTGATCATTGTAGACATTGACAAACACTAGAGTCACCCAAAGATAACTCTAGGAATTAATGTAATTGAAAATTGTCTTGCAGAGGTGATTTTCCTTTTACAGCAGGTTGCCAAGAACGCCAGCTCCGGCCAGCAGCGAGTGCTCCAGAAAGAGATCCGGGCACTGATGCGACGGCAACAGCTAGAACTCTCCGGTGGTGAGATTGGTAGCGTGCGAATGTGTGACCCTTTCCCTATTGCCATGCCCCCGAAAAGTGAAATGATGATTTGGTGCCGGGCAGCTATTGGTCTGAGAGGTAGAGATTACCAGGCAATGGTAGAACCAGTTTACTCAGACAGTAGGCCCACCATTTTGACAGCACGGGGGGTGGTCAATGTACGCCATGGGAGGGTGCCCGTTCGCATAATAAATATCGGGAAGAGGGAAGTGTACCTGCCCCGGTATGCCACGCTAGCCAAATTGTATACCATCAATCAAGATTCCATACAGTCCGTAGAACCCTTGCCTCCATCTTCCCCGGAGGAAGGTAACGGCTCTCAGAAAACAATGGAGGACTGGTGTCAGCAACTACATTTGGGTACTGACTCCACTCCCTCACACCAGAAACAGGGAGTCTATCAAGAGTACGAGAGAGTGTTTAGTAAACACCCGTTAGACTTCGGGCGAGTCAAGGGGGTAGAACACCACATCCCCACGGGAGACCATCCTCCCATAAAAGAGAGGTATCGACCCGTACCCCCTGCACACTACCAACACGCCAAGGGGATGCTTAGAGACATGAAGGAGGCTGGGGTGATCAGGGATAGCTGTAGCCCCTGGGCAGCTCCACTAGTCTTAGTCAAAAAGAAAGACAACACCATGAGGATGTGTGTAGATTACCGGAAAATCAACCGTATCACACACAAGGATGCGTACCCCTTACCAAGGATAGAGGAGTCTTTGGCTGCTTTAAGATCTGCTAACTTCTTCTCTACCTTGGATCTCACTAGTGAGTACTGGCAGGTTCCTGTAGCAGAGGCGGACCGGGAGAAGACCGCATTCACCACCCCGATGGGACTTAGCGAGTTTACCTGCATGCCGTTCGGACTCTGCAATGCACCAGGAACCTTCCAACGATTAATGGAGTGCTGTCTGGGCCACAGAAACTTCGAGACGGTCCTGCTGTACCTGGACGATGTCATTGTATATTCCAAGACGTATGAGGACCACCTGAAACACCTGGCGGAAGTGTTCGAAGCTCTGGCAAGCTACGGCCTAAAGGTGAAACCCTCCAAGTGTCACCTCCTGAAACCAAAGGTGCAGTACCTGGGACACGTGGTGAGCGCTGATGGAGTGGCTCCCGACCCTGATAAGATCACCGCAATTAAGGAATGGCCAAGTCCCTCCAGTGTAAAGGAAGTGCGGCAGTTCCTCGGGTTGGTAGGCTATTACCGCAGATTCATCCCCGGTTTCACCAAAAAGGCAGCTCCTATGCAGGACCTCCTGATAGGCCAGTCCCGGAAGGCCAAGAACCAGAAGCTACCCTTCAGATGGGAGAAGTTAGAAGAAGAGTCCTTCCGCCAGCTGAAGATGGCCCTCACGGGGGATGAAATCCTGGTGTACCCTGATTACAGCCAGCCCTTTATCCTCTACACCGACGCAAGTAACATCGGGCTAGGAGCCGTGCTATCCCAGATCCAGCAGGGGAAAGAACGAGTAATCGCTTACGCCAGCCGAAAACTGCGACCCACCGAAAGAAACCCTGAGAATTACAGCTCATTTAAGCTAGAGTTCCTGGCAGTGGTGTGGGCAGTCACCGAACGCTTTAAGCACTACCTCGCTTCTTCCCGGTTCACCGTGTACACGGATAACAACCCGTTGACACACCTGGACACGGCAAGACTCGGTGCCCTAGAGCAGAGATGGATGGCCCGTCTGTCCAACTACGAGTTCACAATCAAATACCGGGCAGGACGCTCCAATACCAACGCGGACGCCCTGTCCAGGATGCCAAACCTACCGGACGTAGGAGAAGATCCAGAGGGACTGGAAGAAGTCGAACTCCCCGCGTTCCACCGTCATGGGACTATCCAGTATTCCCATCGGGTAAGGAGTAAGCAAGCCGCTACGTTTAACCCCTTGCCTCACTACAACTGGGAGGAAATGCAAGACAGTGACCCTGCCGTCCGGCTGGTGAAGGAGATGCTGACTCGGCCAGAGGCTCGCCTTGACCCAGACGCTCCGGAGGAAGCCAAGCAACTGTGGGCTGAGAAGAGTCGACTGTTCCTTTACAAGGGGAAGTTGTGCCGCAGAATGGTTAACTCCCGGATGCATGAACTAATCTGGCAAGTAGTGGTGCCACGGAGAGACGCAGCCATGGTGATGGAAGCATACCACGACGGGGCTGGACACTTCGGATGGAAGAAGCTGGAGTTCCTGCTGCGTGGGCGGTTCCACTGGGTAGGCATGAGGGGAACCATCGAGAGGTGGTGCAGAGACTGTGGCCCGTGCAACCTAAGAAGGAAGGACCGTGCCAGCCAGAAGACTCCCCTGCAGTCCATCGTCACCCGGCAGCCGTTGGAACTGGTAGCCTTGGATCATGTAAAACTGACCCCAAGCAGAAGTGGCTACGTCTACGCGTTAACCATTGTGGATCATTACTCCCGGTTCTTGGTTGTCGTCCCCGTTAAGGACTTAACGGCTCAAACAGCAGCTAGAGCCTTCCAGCAGCACTTCTGCCGTCCACACGGGTACCCGGACCAAGTGCTGACGGACCAGGGACCTGCCTTTGAAGCGGAGGTCTTCCAGGAATTCTGCAATCTGTATGGGTGCCGGAAGATAAGGACGACACCCTATCATCCGCAAACTAATGGACTTTGTGAGAAAATGAACCAGGTGGTAATGGATCTCCTGAAAACGTTGCCCCTGGAAGAACGCAGTCTGTGGCTTGAGAAGCTGCCCGATCTAGTGGACCTATACAACCACATCCCGGTAGGTTCCACCAACTGTACCCCGGCTTACCTAATGAGGGCGAGACCTGGTAAGTTACCTGTTGACCTGGAAATGGGAGTCCTGACACCCGAGGACACTTCACCAGAAGCAGACTGGGACACAGAGAGGCAGCAGCAGTACCGGAAAGTACAGGAGAGCGTGGAGCGAAGTCTCTGTCAGGCTAGGGAAAGACAAGAGAAAACTTACAACCAGTATGCTCCCGCTGTTCCCCTGGTACCCGGAGAGCAGGTCTTGAAGAGGAAAAGACGGCTCCACAAGTTGGACGACAAGTGGGAGAAGGACCCGTACACCGTACTGCCCTCAAGCCACGAGAACCCGAAAGTCTGTACCATCAGTAAAGACGGAGGGGAGACCATAGCCATTGTATCCCGGGATCACCTGAAGAAGTGTCCTGAACAGCTACGGAACCCTGAAGAGGAACAGGAAGACCATCAACCCGTAGAGGAAAGGGAAGATATGGTTAGTACTGTGCTCGGAGACTTCCCTCGGTCCTGGACTCAAGTCAATGGTGCAGTTGTGGTACCCGTCCTCACGTTCCTCCAACCAGCATCCCAAGTGCCTACGGAGCAACAGGTAGAGCTGGAAGAGCAGCCGGTCCAGGAGGCAGAAGACTCCACACAAGCAGAACAGGAGGATCAACCCTCTGCTTATAGTGAGCCTGCCGTACCCCTAGTGAGTCAAAGAGCCGGTAGACAGCTGCCCAGTTTACCCTTGACAGCTCCTACACCCTGTAGTTCAGGGCTAGACAGTCAGCTCCGTAGGTCCACTAGGGCCACTAGAGGCCAGTTACCCGCACGTTGGAGGATTTGAAGTGTATAAATTGTTTTATTTGTGGTTACCTGTTTTTCTTGTTGCTTGTGTATAATTATGTGTTTCTAGTTATTTATAGGAGTCCTTGGTGGATTTACCGGGAATCCTTTGTGTATAGTTGGAGCGTAACCCAGGACGGACTAAAGACTGTTAAGGACTCGGGGCAGGACAGACCCCTACCTGGTTACGTCTCCCTGTTTTGGTGAAATGGACACCTTGCTTTTCTTCAAAGACTGCGCCCGGTTGCGGACACGCCGTAACCATCTTTATGTGTTTTTCTTATTGTATTATTATTGTTATTATCTTGTTATGTTTTTCTAAAAATATGTTTAGTCCCGGAGTACTAAATTTCACTAGGGGGGAATGTGGCACCCCAGGGGTCTGGTTTCCACAGTAACGGCAATGTTATGTCTGAGAGCAGGTGGGAGGTCTCTTGGTCAGGGATCCTGTGCATGCCACACCTGCTGCCCAGTCCCTGGGAGGGGAAGAACTTCCCCTATATAAACCTAGGGCTGAGGCAGGGTTAGTGAGTAGAGAAGAAGTAGAGACAGAGAAGAGAAGCAGATATAGGAAAAGAACATCAGGAGCTCTGCGGGAGCAGTGCTACAAGGAGTCAGGGGCTGGCAGCTGCAGAGCTCGCCCTGACTGAGAAGTTATCACCGGACCCGGAGTCCGAGGCTGTGGGGACTAACTCCTATCCAGCAGCAGAAACCGACCGGCAGGGGATTGCAGGTCCTCTGGCCCAGAAACCCGAAGGCACGGTCACACGCGTGGGACCAGCACCGCCGTCGTGGAGCGGAAGCTACTAGAAGGCCCCGAGTCACCGGCCATACGGGTGAGCACCACACGGTACACTCAGGGACGTGGGCTACTTATACCCGCTTCTAGCAAGGTAGCCAGAAGAGTATCGTTAGTTTGGGAGGCCTACAACTCCGCCTGGCCAGGGGAGATCCCATCTGCTCAAGGACTGACCATGCCCCAATCGCTAGCCAGTACTCCGGGAGGGTCTATCGTTGTCACCAGTAAAGACCCTGAACTACACCGTACCGTCTCCGAGTGGTTCCTGCTACCCCCATCATCCACGTCGGCTGTCCTGAGGCCATACCCCTCCCGTTGGGGGTTATACTATCACGCTGCACAATCCTACCACCGGCCTCAGCGGTCTGCCCTGCAGCAGCAGCTCCTTAGCTGTACTCAACGGGTGGCGTAGTCGTCCAACATCTACCGCTAATACAGCGCCACTTAGTCTGACTCCCTGGGCACGGACCGGATCACCGCCACGAGACTACAACCCTCAAGAGATCCGGCTCCGGGTAAGCTCCCGCGTGCGCAACGCAGCGCGACACAGGCCCAGGGGCGCGTCATAATGGCTTAATCAGGGGGACACGTCTGGCACTGCAGGATCTGAGTCCCTGGCGTCGTAGTGTGTTACTGATGGTAGCCTGTGTAACGTTGGTCCCAGCTCTCTGCAGGTCATTCACTAGATGCCCCTGTGTGGTTCTGGGATTTTTGCTCACCATTCTTGAGATCATTTTGGCCCCACAGGTGAGATCTTGTGTGGAACCCCAGATCAAGGGAGATTATCAGTGGTCTTGTATGTCTCCCATTTTCTAATTATTGCTCCCACAGTTGATTTCTTCACACCAAGCTGCTTGCCTATTGCAGATTCAGTCTTCCCAGCATGGTGCAGGGCTACAATTTTGTTTCTGGTGTCATTCGCAGCTCTTTGGTCTTCACCATAGTGGAGTTTGGAGTGTGACTGTTTGAGGTTGCGGACAGGTGTCTTTTATACTGATAACAAGTTCAAACAGGTGCCAGTGCTACAGGTAATGAGTGGAGGACAGAGGAGCCTCTTAAAGAAGATGTTACAGGTCTGTGAGAGCCAGAAATCTTACTTGTTTGTAATTGACCAAATACTTATTTTCCACCAAAATTTTAAAAAAAATTCTTTCAAAATCAGACAATGTGATTTTCAGGATTTGTTTTCTCATTTTGTCTCTCATAGTTGAGGTCTAACTATGATGTCAATTACAGGCCTCTCTCATCTTTTTAAGTGAGAGAACTTGCACAATTGGTGACTGACTAAATTCTTTTTTCCCCACTGTGTATATACAGTACAAACCAAAAGTTTGGACACACCTTCTCATTTTAAGATTTTTCTGTATTTTCATGACTTTGAAAATTGTACATTCACATTGAAGGCATCAAAACTATGAATTAACACATGTGGAATTATATACTTAACAAAAAAGTGTGAAACAACTGAAAATATGTCTTATATTCTAGGTTCTTCAAAGTAGCCACCTTTTGCTTTGATGACTGCTTTGCATACTCTTGGCATTCTCTTGATGAGCTTCAAGAGGTAGTCACCGGAAATGGTTTTCACTTCACAGGTGTGCCCTGTCAGGTTTAATAAGTGGGATTTCTTGCCTTATAAATGGGGTTGGGACCATTAGGTGTGTTGTGCAGAAGTCAGGTGGATACACAGCTGATAGTCCTACTGAATAGACTGTTAGCTGCTTTTTTCTTGCCATAATACAAATTCTAAGTAAAGAAAAACGAGTGGCCATCATTACTTTAAGAAATGAAGGTCAGTCAGTCTGAAAAATTGGGCAAACTTTGAATGTGTCCCCAAGTGCAGTTGCAAAAACCATCAAGCGCTACAAAGAAACTGGCTCACATGAGGACCGCCCCAGGAAAGGAAGACCAAGAGTCACCTCTGCTTCTGAGGATAAGTTTATCCGAGTCACCAGCCTCAGAAATTGCAGGTTAACAGCAGCTCAGATTAGAGACCAGGTCAATGCCACACAGAGTTCTAGCAGCAGACACATCTCTACAACAACTGTTAAGAGGAGACTTTGTGCAGCAGGCCTTCATGGTAAAATAGCTGCTAGGAAACCACTGCTAAGGGCAGGCAACAAGCAGAAGAGACTTGTTTGGGCTAAAGAACACAAGGAATGGACATTAGACCAGTGGAAATCTGTGCTTTGGTCTGATGAGTCCAAATTTGAGATCTTTGGTTCCAACCACCGTGTCTTTGTGCGACGCAGAAAAGGTGAACGGATGGACTCTACGTGCCTGGTTCCCACCGTGAAGCATGTAGGAGGAGGTGTGATGGTGTGGGGGTGCTTTGCTGGTGACACTGTTGGGGATTTATTCAAAATTGAAGGTATACTGAACCAGCATGGCTACCACTTCATCTTGCAGCGGCATGCTATTCCATCCGGTTTGAGTTTAGTTGGACCATCATTTATTTTTCAACAGGACAATGACCCCAAACACACCTCCAGGCTGTGTAAGGGCTATTTGATCAAGAAGGAGAGTCATGGGGTGCTACGCCAGATGACCTGGCCTCCACAGTCACCAGACCTGAACCCAATCGAGATGGTTTGGGGTGAGCTGGACCGCAGAGTGAAGGCAAAAGGGCCAACAAGTGCTAAGCATCTCTGGGAATTCCGTCAAGATTGTTGGAAGACCATTTCCGGTGACTACCTCATGAAGCTCATGAAGAGAATGCGAAGAGTGTGCAAAGCAGTCATCAAAGCAAAAGGTGGCTACTTTGAAGAACCTAGAATATAAAACATATTTTCAGTTGTTTCACACTTTTTTGTTAAGTATATAATTCCACATGTGTTAATTCATAGTTTTGATGCCTTCAGTGTGAATGTACAATTTTCAAAGTCATGAAAATACAGAAAAATCTTTAAGGCTATGTGCCCACGATGCAGAAATGCTCAGGATTTTTTCCTGAGCGTTTCTGCATCTCCCTGGCAGAAAAAAACGCATGCGGATTGTACATGCGTTTTCCTGCCAGGGACATGCGGAAATGAAGCGTTCTTCACTTGCATTTCCGAATGCGGGTGTCAAGCGCTTTCCAAGCGATTTTAGCATCACTTGGAAAGTGCTTGACAACTCGGTCACACTATATAAATCCATGCAACCGGCATGGATTTATATAGTGTGACCCGAGAGAATGTTAAAAAATAAAAAATAAACCTATACTTACCTTCCGATGGCCCCTGCAGACTCGCTGCGCTCCTGTGCTGGCTGCCGACAGACCGCGGTACGCTGTACTGAAGGACCTGCCGTCACATGACTGTGACGTCACCGCAGGTCCTTCAGTCCTGCGCGATCTATCGGCAAGCACAGGGAAGGAGTCCGGGGGTCGTCGGAAGGTGAATATAATCTTTATTTTTTATTTTATTCTTTTTTTTACAGCTTTTATAATGGTACCTGGGTGTGGAGGAGAGTCTCCTGTCCTCCACACCCGGGTAGCATCCGCACATTATAACGCGCCAATTACGCAAGTACAGATGCAGTCTTGCGGAATTGGCGCATTGCAATGCAAGTCAAGGCGGCGAAAACGCAGCACTTCCGCAAAATAATTGGTAGTGCTGCGTTTTTTTCCGCAATGATAATCCGCAGCGAAAATCTCCGCAGAATGTGCATAGCACATGCGGATTATCATTGGGGGACATGGCAGGCCTTCTACCATGCTTTTTTTTAGCGTTTCTGCAGCGTTTTTGCCGCTGCAGAAACGCTTAAAAACGCATCGTGGGCACACAGTCTAAATGAGAAGGTGTGTCTAAACTTTTGGTCTGTACTATATATACAGTACAGACCAAAAGTTTGGACACACCTTCTCATTTAAAGGTTTTTCTGTATTTTTATGACAATGAAAATTGTACATTCACACTGAAGGCATCAAAACTATGAATTAACACATGTGGAATTATATAGCTAGCAAAAAAGTATGAAACAACTGAAAATATGTCTTATATTTTAGGTTCTTCAAAGTAGCCACCTTTTGCTTTGATGACTGCTTTGCACACTCTTGGCATTCTCTTGATGAGCTTCAAGAGGTAGTCACCGGAAATGGTCTTCCAACAATCTTGAAGGAGTTCCCAGAGATGCTTAGCACTTGTTGGCCCTTTTGCCTTCACTCTGCTGTCCAGCTCACCCCAAACAATCTCGATTGGGTTCAGGTCTGGTGACTGTGGAGACCAGGTCATCTGGCGTAGCACCCCATCACTCTCCTTCTTGGTAAAATAGCCCTTACACAGCCTGGAGGTGTGTTTGGGGTCATTGTCCTGTTGAAAAATAACTGATGGTCCAACTAAACGCAAACCGGATGGAATAGCATGCCACTGCAAGATGCTGAGGTAGCCATGCTGGTTCAGTATGCCTTCAATTTTGAATAAATCCCCAACAGTGTCACCAGCAAAGCACCCCCACACCATCACACCTCCTCCTCCATGCTTCACGGTGGGAACAAGGCATGTAGAGTCCATCCGTTCACCTTTTCTGCGTCGCACAAAGACACTGTGGTTGGAACCAAAGATCTCAAATTTGGACTCATCAGACCAAAGCACAGATTTCCACTGGTCTAATGTCCATTCCTTGTGTTCTTTAGCCCAAACAAGTCTCTTCTGCTTGTTGCCTGTCCTTAGCAGTGGTTTCCTAGCAGCTATTTTACCATGAAGGCCTGCTGCACAAAGTCTCCTCTTAACAGTTGTTGTAGAGATGTGTCTGCTGCTAGAACTCTGTGTGGCATTGACCTGGTCTCTAATCTGAGCTGCTGTTAACCTGCGATTTCTGAGCTGGTGACTCGGACAAACTTATCCTCAGAAACAAAGGTGACTCTTGGTCTTCTTTTCCAGGGGCGGTCCTCATATGAGCCAGTTTCTTTGTAGCGCTTGATGGTTTTTGCAACTGCACTTGGGGACACTTTCAAAGTTTTCCCAATTTTTTGGACTGACTGACCTTCATTTCTTAAAGTAATGATGGCCACTCGTTTTTCTTTACTTAGCTACTTTTTTTGCCATAATACAAATTCTAACAGTCTATTCAGTAGGACTATCAGCTGTGTATCCACCAGACTTCTGCACAACACAACTGATGGTCCCAACCCCATTTATAAGGCAAGAAATCCCACTTATTAAACCTGACAGGGCACACCTGTGAAGTGAAAACCATTTCCGGTGACTACCTCTTGAAGCTCATCAAGAGAATGCCAAGAGTGTGCAAAGCAGTCATCAAAGCAAAAGGTGGCTACTTTGAAGAACCTAGAATAAAAGACATATTTTCAGTTGTTTCACACTTTTTTGTTAAGTATATAATTCCACATGTGTTATTTCATAGTTTTGATGCCTTCAGTGTGAATGTACAATTTTCTTAGTCATGAAAATACAGAAAAATCTTAAAATGAGAAGGTGTGTCCAAACTTTTGGTCTGTACTGTATATATATATATATATATATATATATATATATATATGTATATATATATATATATATATACAGTTGAAACCAGAAGTTTACATACACTATATAAAAAGACACATATGCATGTTTTTCTCAATATCTGACATGAAATCAGAATAAATCTTTCCCGTTTTAGATCAATTAGGATCGCAATAAGTTTTAATTTTGCCAAACGCCAGAATAATGAGAGAGAGATAATGTTTTAAGGCATTTACATACAGTACATGTAAACTTCTTGTTTCAACTGTACTGTATATATATTCTTCTGCTTCTGGGATTTGAACCCAGAAGCTCCACTAAATGAGCCTGAAGCTTTAAATTTCAACCATAGGGTCAAATGATAGGGACTGGTAGTTTTTCTTGGCTTATGGGATCAACCCTGAAAATACTCAGGGTGTTTAAAAGTCATTGTGATTCTGATTCTGATGTTTGAAAAAAGTGAGATATCAGAGTCACATATCAAAGTCACACATCATTTGAATTCGACATGGACGAGGTCTGTGTAGAAGTCCCAATGAGTTTCAGACAGATTTGCACTGAAAATCACAACCAAATAGAATGCCTAAGTTATTTCAACTGAGTGTATAGCTCAATGGTAGGTGTACTGGCTTCTAGGTAGAGTTTTGGTTCAAGTCCCAGCATCGTACAGTGAACTTTTTTTTTATTATTATCAGTTGTAAAAGTCAGATGTCAAAGTCACATATCAAAGTCACATGTTAAAGTCAGTTCTCAGACAGGGTATTTAGCCTCAAACTGACATTATTCTCATGTTTAACTTTGATATCTGATCATGTCCTAAAATGGACACTGTACACACCTCTTCATGAAATCTGCAGTGTCTGACAAGTGTCACTGCTGAGTAGTCTTGCTGATTCACAGTCAACTTTCCCCATCTAGGCAGCGGGGAGCTGGCTTTCCTTCTAAATGACGTCGGCAGTGGTGCTTCTCCGACAGAGCAGGATGAAAGAGTAGGAGCTGCTCTTTCAATGTGACGTCACAGGCAGCAGGAGAATCGTCAGCAGGAGATACAGTATATACTACACAACACAGGAGAGCTGACAGATCCTCTATACTACACAACACAGGAGAGCTGACAGATCCTCTATATACTACACAACACAGGAGAACTGACAGATCCTCTATATACTACACAACACAGGAGAGCTGACAGATCCTCTATACTACACAACACAGGAGAGCTGACAGATCCTCTATACTGCACCACACATGAGAGCTGACAGATCCTGTATATGCTACACCACACAGGAGAGCTGACAGATCCGCTACATACTACACCCCACAGGAGAGCTGACAGATCCTCTATATACTAGACCACACAGGAGCGCTGACAGATCCTCTATATACTACACCACACAGGAGAGCTGACAGATCCTCTATATACTACACCACACAGGAGAGCTGACAGATCCTCTATATACTATACCATATAGGAGAGCTGACAGATCCTCTATTAACTACCTATATACTACACCACGCAGGAGAGCTGACAGATCCTCTATACTGCACCACACAGGAGAGCGGACAGATCCTCTATATACTACACCACACGGGAGAGCTGACAGATCCTCTATATACTACACCACACAGGAGAGCTGACAGATCCTCTATATACTTCACCACACAGGAGAGCTGACAGATCCTCTATGTAATACACCACACAGGAGAGCTGACAGATCCTCTATATACCACACCACACGGGAGAGCTGACAGATCCTCTATATACTACACCACACAGGAGAGCTGACAGATCCTCTTTATACTTCACCACACAGGAGAGCTGACAGATCCTCTATGTAATACACCACACAGGAGAGCTGACAGATCCTGTATATACTACACCACACAGGAGAGCTGACAGATCCTCTATATACTACACCACACAGGAGAGTTGACAGATCCTCTATATACTACATCACACAGGAGAGCTGACAGATCCTCTATATACTACACCACACAGGAGAACTGACAGATCCTCTATATACTATACCACATAGGAGAGCTGACAGATCATCTATTAATTACCTATATACTACACCACGCAGGAGAGCTGACAGATCCTCTATACTGCACCACACAGGAGAGCGGACAGATCCTCTATATACTACACCACACAGGAGAGCTGACAGATCCTCTATATACTACACCACACAGGAGAGCTGACAGATCCTCTATATACTACACCACACAGGAGAGCTGACAGATCCTCTATATACTACACCACACAGGAGAGCTGACAGATCCTGTATATACTATACCACATAGGAGAGCTGACTGATCCTCTATATACTACACCACACAGGAGAGCTGACAGATCCTCTATTAACTACCTATATACTACACCACACAGGAGAGCTGACAGATCCTGTATATACTACACCACACACGAGAACTGACAGATCCTCTATATACTACACCACACAGGAGAGCTGACAGATCCACTATATACTACACCACACAGGAGAGCTGACAGATCCTCTATATACTATACCACATAGGAGAGCTGACTGATCCTCTATATACTACACCACACAGGAGAGCTGACAGATCCTCTATATACTACACCACACAGGACACATTCTCTATATAATACACCACACAGGAGAAATTATATATCCTGTATATACTACACCACACAGGAGAGCTGACAGATCCTCTATATACTATACCACATAGGAGAGCTGACCGATCCTCTATATACTATACCACACAGGAGAGCTGACAGATCCTCTATATACTACACCACACAGGACACATCTATATATATAATCGTCTTATCCCGTCTGTCTGTCTTTCTGTCTGTGCAGGAAATCCCGCGTCGCTCATTGGTCTGGCAGCGGCCAATCAGCGCCGCGGGATTTCTGAAAAAAGATGGCGGCCGTTAGCGGCTCATCTGCGGGATGGAGATGCAGCAGGGAGATGACCGGCACAAGGCGCTCATCTCCCGGCCGATAGCAGCAGAAGGACCTCGACCGCCGGCGCTGCTGACCTCCATGTGGCTAGGGTGTCAAGGGAGAACCGGGGAGCGGCGCTGCGGGTCGGGATACTTCTGCTGTGAGCAGCCACTCATCTCCCGGCTTCTTGCAGCGGAAGTAGCCGCACAGGCAGCGGCGCTGACATCCATGCGGCTAGGGTGTCAAGGGAGGACCGGGGAGCGGCGCTGCGGGTCGGGACACTTCTGCTGCGAGCAGTTGCTCATCTCCCGGCTTCTCGCAGCGGAAGTACCCGCACAAACAGCGACGCTCCCCGGTCCTCACCAATACGATTCCGCTCCCCGGTCCTCACCAATACGATTCGCTGATTGGTCGCGCTCTCCTGCCGCGACCAATCAGTGATCTTGGCGCAAAAGTTAAAACCGCTGTGCAGATTGGTCGCGGCCACTGCACGCGTCCAATCAGCAATCTTGGAGCCACATTTAACCCCTTAACAACATCTGACGTACTAATACGCGTCTGTGCCCTGGGACTTAAGAGCCAGACCTGTATTAGTACGTCATGGCGATCGCGCGCGCGCACACAGGCTGTGCGGGCGTGATCGCCGCCGGGTGTCAGCTGATTTTCACAGCTGACACCCGATACTATGTGCAGGGAGCGGTCCTGCACCGCTCCCAGCACATTAACCCCCGCGATGCTGCGATCAAAGTCGATCGCAGCATTGCGGGGGGAAGGGGAGGTGATCGCAGATACTCACCTCCTCTTCCGGCTTCCAGCGCTGTCTGCAAAGGCTTCCCGGGTGTTGCCATGACGACCCGATGTCGTCATGACAACATCCGGGTCACCAGACAGCAGGAAGATTGTTTGGACATGCGCAGTGCATCTCCAAACAATCTTCTCCCTGTCCAGCGCTGAGAGCCTGCATGACACAGGGATGGTGCTTCATTCCTGTGCCATGCAGGCGATCAGAGAAAAAAAAGTGAAAGTCCCAGAGTGGGACAAAGTAATAAAATATAAAAACTGTCAGAAAGTGAAAAAAAAAAATAAAAAAATAATCCACCAAAAATAAAAATATAATGTACCCATCAATAAATATTATTATAAAAAAAAAACAAAAAAACAAAAAAAGTACACATATTTGGTATCGCCGCGTCCGGAACAACCTGACCTATAAAACTGTCCCACTAGTTAACTCATTCAGTCAACACGGTAAAAAAAAAAAAAAAAAAACGAAGCAAAAAACAATGCTTTTTTTTTTCACTTTTTCATTTTTACGAATCAATTTGTGAAGTACCTGGGGGTTCCAAGTGCTCACTATGCATCTAGATAGGTGCCTTGGGGGGTCTAGTTTCCAAAATGGGGTCACTTGTGGGGGAGCTCCAATGTTTGGGCACACAGGGGCTCTCCAAATGAAACATGATGTCCGCTAACAATTTGAGCCGACAATTTGTTAGCGGATACCATGTTGCTTTTGGAGAGTCCCTGTGTGCCCAAACATTGGAGCTCCCCCACAAGTGACCCCATTTTGGAAACTAGACCCCCCAAGGCACCTATCTAGATGCATAGTGAGCACTTGGAACCCCCAGGTGTTTCACAAATTGATTCATAAATATGAAAAAGTGTTTTTTTTTTCACTTTTTCATTTTTATAAATCAATTTCTGAAGCACCTGGGGGTTCCAAGTGCTCACTATGCATCTAGATAGGTGCCTTGGGGGGTCTAGTTTCCAAAATGGGGTCACTTATGGGGGAGCTCCAATGTTTGGGCACACTGGGGCTCTCCAAACACAACATGGCGTCCGCTAATTATTCAAGCAAATTTTACAATCAAAAAGTCAAATGACGCTCCTTCCCTTCCGAGCCCTGCCGTGCGCCCAAACAGTGTTTTTTCCCCACATATTGGGTATCTGCGTGCCCAGGGTAAATTGCACAACAAATTTTGGGGTCCATTTTTTCTTGTTACCCCTGTGAAAATAAAAAAAAATGGGTCTAAAGTAACATTTTTGTGAAAAAAGTTAAATGTTCATTTTTTTCTTCCACATTCAAAAAATTCCTGTGAAGCACCTCAAGGGTTAATAAAGTTCTTGAATGTGGTTTTGAGCACCTTGAGGGGAGCAGTTTTTAGAATGGTGTCACTTTTGGGTATTTTCTGTCATAAAGACTAGTGTTGAGCCACCCCCGTAGTGTTCGAGTTTGGTTCGGTTCGTCGAACACCCGTGTGTTCGCCGAACTGTTCGTCGAACTGTTCGTCGAACACCTTCGAACACCGTTAAAACCAATGGCAGGCAAACAAAAACACATAGAAACACATAGAAAACACCTTCAAAGGTGTCCAAAAGCTGACAAACTGCTCAGAAGACATAACTAACACATGGAAAAGTGACAAGTACATATAGTCATGCGAAAATGAAAGAGGTGGAGGAGTAAAAGGAGGGGGAGACACAGATATAGACATGTCATGCCCTTCTAAAATCCAAAAAGTGAGAAGCCGACACGGCCAGTCCGCTCCTGCCCGTGCCACCTCCGTGTCGCCGGGTTTGTGCCAGAGCCGCGGTGAACCCTGATGGCCAGCCCCCCTCTCCCAATACTGGTGCCTGTCCGCTGGTGGGTCGAGCGAGCCCCCCTGTGGTGGAGGCAGCTCTAAGCTTTTTAATTTAAATTGTCTCTCTAATTTGAATGAATACACTTTAAATCCATTTACAAGGATCTATTGGAGGGCAAGTCTCATGCCAGCAGCCGCGTAATTCCAGCTCCAGTAGCGTCCACTAAAGCTGCTGCAGTTAAAAAGCTTTTATAAGGATCGAGCTCGGCTGTCCACCGCAAGGCATCCTACTGCCAGTCCCAGCCCCTATGCCTTGGGGTGCCTCCTGATGCTCTTCACTGAGTATCCCGTGGTCCCGAAGCATTTCCTTTGAAAAAATGAAGTGTCCAAACTACAGGTGGTGTAGCTTGCTTAACAGCCGGGATAATCCGCTGACTAGCAGACCCTGCTACTAGGCACAAAGTATTTCCTGGGCTAGATGCAGTTAAAAATTTGTAATTAGATACTCTCGTTGGATGCTGAGAAAGCATTCCATAGAGTCTCCTGGCACGCCATATATGATTCTCTTAAAAAGCTTGGGGTAGGGGTCTAGGGGACCCTTTTATAGCCAAAATCACGGCCCTGTATCGCAATACGTCACCTAGGCTGAAGATAAATGGAACTGTAGCACCCTGAGGGCTCGGTTGCTACAGAGGTATTGCACCTCACCCAGAGGTGTGATATCTCACTCTCAGGTAAGGATGTAGTGTGGATCAGGACCCGACACCTGCATGCATTACACCACATTGCCGTGGGGCAGGGCGACCAATATGCCCCTGAGATGGGCACGACAGTCCCTGTCCCTGGCTGGAGTGGGGGGAGGGAACACTGAGGAAGGGGAACCCTGTAGTGCAGGAGCAGGGAGGAAGCAGTTCCTGGGTGCATTGAGAAGGGAGTATAAAAGGTGGGCACCATCTTAGTTCAGTGCAGAGAAGTCTGAGCAGAAGTGGCAGGGAGCAGGGGCTCTGCATGAGCTCTGCTCCGGAGGCGGGCCTAGTAACAGAGGCCCAGGCCTGGAAGAGGGAGAAGGAAGGAAGAGGAGCGGAGAAGGCTCCAGGAACGAGGAACGAAGGGATCTCAGGGGTGCGGACGGGCGAGTCGCCACCGCACGCCAGAATCCACCTGCGTGGAGGGGTCAGGCCAAAGGGGGAGACCGGTCCCCGAAACTAGTGGAGGCAGGAAACGACCCTCAGCTAGAAACAGGAGGCTGTGACATTTTATGTGGCGCAGCCCCTCGCTACACCCGCTAGGAAGGCACCACATAGGGTCAGGGAAACTGGCGCCAAGTTTACCAAGAGGAGGCCCGAGGCAGCCGGACAGAAGGGTTGGTAAGAAAGGCCAGACAAAGGACACACAAAGGGGGTCCTGTGAAGCGCTCCAAAGTTATCTGGGAGTTGTCTGAGCCCCTCACCTGGTGAGCACAGTACGACGTGGGCAGCCGTTACCTGCAGACGTGGTCTGGATAATAAGAACTGTGAGTAAAGGCCCTGGACTGCATCACTAACTCCGTGTCATTACTGCTGCTGCCCTGCACCATCACCCCCATCCTCCGCATACACTGCCCTGAGGCTATACTCCTCCCGTGGGGAGTTATGCTACGCTCTGCTGCACCCACAACACCAGCCTCAGCGGTCTGCCCTGGAGCGGCGGTTCACTCTGACCGCAATCCACGGGTGGCGTAGTCGGACATTTAAACATCAAAACCACATAAATAGTTCCGCCACTGGTTTGACCGCCCTGAGCCACGGAACCGGGTTGCCGCCACGGAGACTACAACCACCAGCATCCACCAAAAAGGGTCCGGCTCCGGGTGTCCCAAGGCCCAGGGGGCGCGTCAGAACATTTTCATCACCTTTCACAATCACCAATGGGACAAGGCAGGGATGTTCTCTGTCCCCTCTCTTATACATCCTAGTGACGGAGCACCTGCTCTCATCAATTCGCCATAACCCCAATATTAGGTGGATTGAGGTGGGAGGCACCGAGTACAAGTGCTCTCTATTTGCTGATGATGTCCTAGTATATATCACTCAATCACATATATCCATCCATGCTGTTATGGCTGAAATAGATCACTTTGTTACATGGTCAAATTTTAAAATCAATGCAGCGAAGTCTGAGGCCCTCGATGTCTCCCTCCCCAAATCAATATAGGATTCCATCCAGTCCAACTTTCCCTTTGCCTGGCCCTCACAGGGTATCAAATACTTAGGAATTCCTATTCATAGAGACCTCTCCCATCTATGTTATCTTAATTTTGGGCCCTTTATTGAACAACTCCATACAGACCACGGTTGGCAAGTTAGAACTGTAAGATTCACTACGTGAACCACTGGTGTTTTGTGGAAAAGCACATGTACACTGTGTTCCAAATTATTATGCAAAAAGTGTTTAGGAGTGATAAGGGAAGAATTTGTTTGTTTGTCAGTTAAACTCATTGATGGTGATGTGTGTCAGGGCTCTTTATATCACTGTAAGCAATTGCAGACACCAGTGCTAATTAGTTTGTCAGGTGTGTCCAATGAAAGGCAAGACTACTTAAGAAGGCTCTCTCACATTATTCAGCAGCCTACATTTTCTGCCAAAATGGGAAAGAAAAAGGATGTGTCGGCTGCTGAGAAGCAACAAATTGTGGAGTGTTTAGGTCAAGGCATGACTACAATCAACATTGTGCGATGATCAGGATGAAGTGTCTTGGCAATCAAGAAGTATGTAGCTGATTCACAGTACACACGTGTGCGTGCTGATAAGGGCAAATTGAGGACTCTTTCCTACAGGCAATTACGTCAGGTTGAAAGAGCAGCGGCAAAAAAGCCTTGTCATAGCAGCAGACAAGTTTTTGAAGCTGCTTGTGCCTCCAACGTCTCCCGAACAACAAGATGCAGGGTCCTTCAGAGGTTTGCAGCCGTGCATACGCCATCCTGTCGACCTCCTCTATCCACTTCACACAAGCAGAAACGGCTCAAGTGGGCCAAACATTACATGAAGACTGATTTCAAAACTGTTTTGTTCACGGATGAGTGCCGTGCAGCGCTCGATGGTCCAGATGGATAGAGTGGAGGATGGCTGGTTGATGGACACCCCACGCAAACACGGCTACAGCGCCAACAAGGAGGAGGTGGAGTAATGTTTTGGGCTGGAATCATGGGGAGAGAGATTGTCGGCCCATTTAGGATCCCTGAAGGCGCTAAAGATGAACTCCATAATGTATGTGGATTTTCTCAAACAGCATTTCCTGCCATGGTTCAAGAAGAAGAACCGTGTATTTCACAGCAAGATCATTTTTCTGCATGATAATGCACCATCTCATGCTGCACATAAAACATCTGCATCTCTGGCTGATATGGGCATAAAAGGGGACAAACTTATGGTGTGACCCCCATGCTCCCCTGACCTCTACCCCATTCAGAACCTTTGGAGCATCATTAAAAGGAGTGTCTATGATGGCGGGAGGCAGTTCACATCTAAGCAACAGCTCTGGGAGGGTATTCTGTCCTCATGCAAAACAATTGAAGCAGAAACCATCCAAAACCTGACAAATTCAATGGACGAGAGAGTTCAGAAGCTCCTTTCGAACAAGGGGTCCTATGTGAAAATGTAACATCACCTAGAATAAAGTTTTGAGTTGAAAACTGTTTGATTTCAGTTTCTAACAACCTGCTAATGCTTATAATTTCAAAAATGACCATTTTTTTGGTCTTTATTAAAATAAAAAGGTTGAGCGAAAAGTTTGGGGGATCTAAGAGTGTGGCAACCCAGTAGTCATGATTACTTCGAATTCTGACAATATGAGGGTCATGCTGCAGGTAGTGCAGCAAGAAGGCACTTATGTGTCTTGCGCATCTCGGAGCCCCAAAATTATTTTCCGGGCTAGATGCAGCTAAAAATTATTTTTAATTTTAAATCTGGTGGAGCTTATTATAGATGGCCTATTAGGATCAGTGCTGCACACTGCTACAAAGCCCAAATTATTTTCCAGTCAAGATACAGATAAACATGATTAGTAATTTGAAAGCTTAAAACGGTTGGTAGGGTGATTTTAAACAATCATCAAGCTTTTACTCTCCCCAGGATGACACAGGGGTAGAAAAGTCGTTTCGGATCCATGATTTGTTCATCTTTATGAACGTGAGTCTGTCTACATTATCAGTGGAGAGCCGCGTGCGCTTATCTGTCAGCACACCACCAGCAGCGCTGAACACACGTTCAGACAGAACGCTGGCTGCGGGGCATGACAAGATCTCCAAGGCGTAAGTGGCTAGCTCCGGCCATTTATCCAGATTGGAAGCCCAAAAAGAGCAAGGGTCCAGTGACACAGTCGTGGCTTCAATGTTTACTTGGAGATACTCCTGTACCATCGTCTCTAGGCGTTGACTATGTGTCAGACTTCTTGTCTCCTGTGGCCTTGCAAAGGATGGGCTAAAAAAGTGGTGAAATGATTCCGCAAAATTGATGTTACCACCAGATACTGTGGTTCTGTTACGGTTTGAGTGCTGAACACTTGACGGTCCCACGGTTGGCAAGTTGGAACTGTGAGATTCACTACGTGCACCACTGGTATTTTGTGGAAAAGCACATGTAAGATTCTGCAACAGTCTCTGCTGATACTCCTGCATGCGTGCATCCCTTTCTATGGCAGGAATAATTTCTGCAAATTTACTTTTGTACCGGAGATCTAACAGTGTGGCAACCCAGTAGTCAGGATTATTTCTAATTCTCACAATTCGAGGGTCATGTTGCAGGTAGTGCAGCAAGAAGGCACTCATGTGTGTTGCGCATCCAGGAGCACCAAGTCCCTGTTGTGTTGGTGGCGAGGTAACAATCATGCTTCCTTCCTCTGTCCTCTCCCCCCAACCTCGCACAACAGAAATGTGATCAAGGTCTCCCTCATCTGATGAGTCTTCCATCAGTTCGTCCTCCACTTCTTCCTGGGCTCCTGCACCTTCCTCACTAGTTTGGCTGCTACCATGCGCCCTGGTAAAACCATCACATGCCTGCCGCCTTGGTGCTGCCGACCGTCTGGACCTTGCAGATGTTAGCCCTTCCGCATACAACTCCTCCTCCTCTACTTCCTCCACCTCCTCTTGTGCCACCACCTGACTCCGAATTCTGTTTAACATGTGCTCCAGCATGTAAATCACCGGAATAGTCATGCTGATAATGGCATCGTCAGCACTAAACATCTTCGTCGCCATTTCAAAACTGTGCAGAAGGGTGCATAGGTCCCTGATCTGAGACCACTCCTCCAGCGTGATTTGCCCCACCTCTGAATCTCGTTGGCCCAAGCTATACGTCAGAACGTTTTGCACCAGGGCTTGTCGGTGCTGCCACAGTCGCTGCAACATGTGCAGAGTTGAATTCCACCGGGTAGGCACATCGCATTTTAGCCGGTGAAGTGGCAGGCCCAACGACTTCTGTAGAGATGTAAGTCGCTGAGCTGCGGGATGCGAACGGCGGAAGTGAGCACACAGCGACCGTGCCCTCTGCAGAAGGCCATCTAGTCTGGGATAGTGGGCTAAAAATTGCTGGACAACCAGGTTCAACACGTGAGCCATACAAGGCACGTGTGTGACATTGCCCCGGCGAAGGGCCGCACCCAGGTTTGCAGCATTGTCGCACACGGCCTTCCCTGGTTTCAGGTCCAGTGGAGACAACCATTCATGAAATTGGTTCTCCAGAGCTGACCACAACTCCTCAGCTGTGTGACTCACATTTCCCAGACATTTCAATGTAAAAACCGCCTGATGACGTTGAGCCCTACTGCCAGCATAGTAAGGAGGTGTGCAGGATCCCTTCTGCGCAGTTAGAAAGCTTGTGGCATGACCAGACAGGCTTTGGGTGCAGGTGGAAGACCGAGAGGAGGTTGAGGAGGCAGAAGCAGTGGAGGAACTTTGACATAAAGAGGATTGACGCACAACTCGTGGGGACGGCAAGACTTGGACAGCAGCCCCTTGTCCTGCTGTCACCATAGTTACCCAGTGCCCAGTCAGCGACATGTAACGCCCCTGTCCATGCCTACTCGTCCAAGTGTCTGTGGTGAAATGCACCCTGTCACACACAGAGTTTCTCAAAGAAGCGGTGATGTTGTGTGCGACATGCTGGTGGAGCGCAGACACACCTTTCTTTGAGAAGTAGTGCCGACTGGGCATCTGGTACTGGGGCACTGCGACGGACATAAGGTCTCGAAAATCCTCTGTGTCCACCAGGCGGAAAGGCAGCATTTCTGTAGCCAAGAGCTTGCAGATGGTGAAATTCAACCTCTTAGCTTTCTCATGGCTAGGAGGAAATAGTCTTTTACTTGTCCACATCTGAGGGACCGAGGTCTGGCTATTGTGCTTAGACGGGGTTGATAAGGGTGTCCCGGGCAAACTGCCGGTCTGTGAGGAAGATGCAGGCGGACATGTTAGGTTGCCTTGATCCAAAGGTGGTGCTATCGATGTTGGACAGCGCTCAACACCAGCTGCTGTTACCACCTCCAAAGAAAATGATGACCTGCCAATCACGCTGGCTGTTGCGGGTAAAGAGGTGGCAGGTCTGCGCCCCAAAACAGGTGTGACTGCTGTCCCCCCAGTCACAGAGGATGAAGAGGCCGCGGATGCACAAGATATGGCAGACGGTGGTTGGCCTGGCCGGCTAGGCCGCATTGTAGCACACTGAGCTTCCCACTGCAACTTATGCTTCAAGTCCATGTGCCGGTTCATGCATGAAGTACTCAAACTATGTATTTTTTGGCCTCTACTTAGCTTTTGCTGACAAATGTTACAGATAACACGAGTTGGGTCATCTTTATCGATCTGAAAAAATGCCCAGGCTATGCAAGGCTTAGCACCCATGTGACCTGAAGAGCCACCACGACTTGTGGTGAGAGGCAGAGTTGTGTTTGAGGATGCAGTTGTTGACGTGCTTCCAGTACTACGTCTCTGTCCAGGAAGGCGCAACCTGACCTCGTCGTCACTAGCATCTTCCTCCACCTCCTCTGCTGACCTCATCTCTTGGCTGACTGTGGGTTGACAGTAAGTGGGATCTCCAACCTCATCATCATCACCCTGTGTGTTATCACACCCGTCGTCCTCAGAGCCAACCTGTTCCTGCCCTGACAAAAAACTAAAGTTGTCGCTCCAATCAGGTATTTGAGTCTTATCATCGTCTTCCTCATTGTCTCCACCAACAGGAGTTACAGTTTGGGAATGAGGGTCTACATTATGGTCAGAACCTTCTGCGTCTGGTCCTGGATCCGACTCATAAAGATTCTGGGCATCAGTGCAGATCATTTCCTCGTCTGGATTCACAGAAGCGCTGGAGTCGACCTCTGATTCCCAGGCTATAGTATGAGTAAACAGCTCTGCAGACTCAACCATCTGTTCTACCTCATACTCAGACGGGCAGCTGGAGATTTGGGAGCTGTGAGGAAGCAAGTGCGATTTGGGTGACACCTTTGAGGACTGGAGTATTTGTGATGTTGAAGTTGATGTGGAGGAGAGCCCACTTAAAGGAGCACTTGATATCTGTTGAAGCACCTGCTGTTTTTGTGCCTCATCTGGAATTTGTAGCGATTGGCGTGGCCGTAAGAAAGGGATCTTATCACATTGTCCGCTAAAAGAAGTAGACATTTTAGTTTGGCTGGAAGATGGTCTTTCTTCTGCAGATGTTACTGTTGCTTTAACACCTACCCCACGGACACAACCTTTTTTCCCCTTCCCAAACGCCTATTCCCCTTTCCACCAGCAGCAGGCCTTTTTCCACTCATTTTGGTGGTTAACTAATTCACAACTCTGGAGTTGTTTGCACAAAAAAACAATGGATGGTAACCGAGCAGAGCTGAGTGGCCAAACTGTGGTATTAGGCCAAAACTATTGGCTGGGTTAGATGCAGAAAAAAATATATTCAGTTTGCAACCTGATGGAGGTCAGTATAGATGGACTAATAGAGAAAGTCCGACACACTGCTAGAAGGCCAAATATTTTTTCAGAGCTAGATGCAGAAAAAAATTATATTCAGTTTGCAACCTGATGGAGGTCAGTATAGATGGATTAATAGAACAAGACCCACACACAGCTAGAAGCCCAATATTTTTTCAGAGGTAGATGCAGAAAAAAATATATTCAGTTTGCAACCTGATGGAGGTCAGTATAGATGGACTAATACAAAAAGTCCCACACACAGCTAGAAGCCCAAATATTTTTTCAGAGGTACTGTAGATGCAGATAAAAATTATTTTTAATTTGCAACCTGATGGAGGTCAGTATAGATGGACTAATACAACAAGTCCCACACACAGCTAGAAGCCCAAATATTTTTTCAGAGGTACTGTAGATGCAGATACAAATTATTTTTAATTTGCAACCTGATGGAGGTCAGTATAGATGGACTAATACAACAAGTCCCACACACAGCTAGAAGCCCAAATATTTTTTCAGAGGTAGATGCAGAAAAAAATATATTCAGTTTGCAACCTGATGGAGGTCAGTATAGATGGACTAATACAACAAGTCCCACACACAGCTAGAAGCCCAAATATTTTTTCAGAGGTACTGTAGATGCAGATAAAAATTATTTTTAATTTGCAACCTGATGGAGGTCAGTATAGATGGACTAATACAACAAGTCCCACACACAGCTAGAAGCCCAAATATTTTTTCAGAGGTACTGTAGATGCAGATACAAATTATTTTTAATTTGCAACCTGATGGAGGTCAGTATAGATGGACTAATACAACAAGTCCCACACACAGCTAGAAGCCCAAATATTTTTTCAGAGGTACTGTAGATGCAGATACAAATTATTTTTAATTTGCAACCTGATGGAGGTCAGTATAGATGGACTAATACAACAAGTCCCACACACAGCTAGAAGCCCAAATATTTTTTCAGAGGTAGATGCAGAAAAAAATATATTCAGTTTGCAACCTGATGGAGGTCAGTATAGATGGACTAATACAACAAGTCCCACACACAGCTAGAAGCCCAAATATTTTTTCAGAGGTACTGTAGATGCAGATAAAAATTATTTTTAATTTGCAACCTGATGGAGGTCAGTATAGATGGACTAATACAACAAGTCCCACACACAGCTAGAAGCCCAAATATTTTTTCAGAGGTAGATGCAGAAAAAAATATATTCAGTTTGCAACCTGATGGAGGTCAGTATAGATGGACTAATACAACAAGTCCCACACACAGCTAGAAGCCCAAATATTTTTTCAGAGGTACTGTAGATGCAGATAAAAATTATTTTTAATTTGCAACCTGATGGAGGTCAGTATAGATGGACTAATACAACAAGTCCCACACACAGCTAGAAGCCCAAATATTTTTTCAGAGGTACTGTAGATGCAGATACAAATTATTTTTAATTTGCAACCTGATGGAGGTCAGTATAGATGGACTAATAGAGAAAGTCCGACACACTGCTAGAAGGCCATATATTTTTTCAGAGCTAGATGCAGAAAAAAATTATATTCAGTTTGCAACCTGATGGAGGTCAGTATAGATGGATTAATAGAACAAGACCCACACACAGCTAGAAGCCCAAATATTTTTTCAGAGGTAGATGCAGAAAAAAATATATTCAGTTTGCAACCTGATGGAGGTCAGTATAGATGGACTAATACAACAAGTCCCACACACAGCTAGAAGCCCAAATATTTTTTCAGAGGTACTGTAGATGCAGATACAAATTATTTTTAATTTGCAACCTGATGGAGGTCAGTATAGATGGACTAATACAACAAGTCCCACACACAGCTAGAAGCCCAAATATTTTTTCAGAGGTACTGTAGATGCAGATACAAATTATTTTTAATTTGCAACCTGATGGAGGTCAGTATAGATGGACTAATAGAGAAAGTCCGACACACTGCTAGAAGGCCATATATTTTTTCAGAGCTAGATGCAGAAAAAAATTATATTCAGTTTGCAACCTGATGGAGGTCAGTATAGATGGATTAATAGAACAAGACCCACACACAGCTAGAAGCCCAAATATTTTTTCAGAGGTAGATGCAGAAAAAAATATATTCCGTTTGCAACCTGATGGAGGTCAGTATAGATGGACTAATACAACAAGTCCCACACACAGCTAGAAGCCCAAATATTTTTTCAGAGGTACTGTAGATGCAGATAAAAATTAGTTTTAATTTGCAACCTGATGGAGGTCAGTATAGATGGACTAATAGAATGATGCTATGCCCAAAAGATTTTACTTCACTAGGTGCAGTAAAAAAATTGGTATTCTATACACAGGTGGTATATCTTGCAGCACAGATAGGCTACTCCACTGACTAACACACTCTGCAATAGGCCAAAAAGGATTAGCTTTGCTAGATTCAGCCAAATGCTGTGAAAAAAACTTGCACAGCACTGGCACAGACCTGCCTGGCAAAAACTGATAGGAACTGATGTAACCTAGTCCTGAAAAGGACTCCAATTACAATTAGTCTTTACTCCCACAACCTATCTATTTAAGAGCACAGACCTCCCTGATAAAAGTCGTAGGAAATGCTGTAACCTAGTCCTTAAAAGGACTGCAATCACAACTATTCCCTACTCCCAAGCTATCTGTATATTTGTGCGAAAATTGGCTTGAAATTAACAAGGTATAGCGCACACAGCAACAGCGGTGCCGTCTAACACGCAGCTGCAGCAGTGAGAAAATGGTGGCGACGGGGAAAATGGCTTGGTCTTATAGGGCAAGGACATGTGACATACACTGCCAATGACACATGCCCTTGCTTGTGTGAAAAAAAGCACTTCGCTCCGTGTGTGCGCTGCTGATAGGCTGACAGATTGCACCTCCCCACTGCAAATGCGGGAAAGAGAAAAAAAAATGGAGATCTTCATTGTTCCTGCAGAGATCCATCCCCTGCCCCTCCCCCCACCCCGCTGTACACTCAAACTGCGTATTAACATTAATTTTCATCATTACTGACAAAAAAATCCAGTTATGATTTTGGTGCACGAACAGTTATCGAACATAACCTCGAACAGCCGAATTTTTATCAAATTGTTCGTGTTCGCCGAACGGCTCGAACACCGCCCAAAACAGCTCGAATTTGAGATTGGCGAACAGTTCGAGTAGAACAACGCTCATCTCTAATAAAGACCTCTCAAAGTGACTTCAAATGTGATGTGGTCCCTAAAAAGATGGTTTTGTAAATTTTGTTGGAAAAATGAGAAATCGCTGCTCAACTTTTAACCCTTATAGCTTCCTAACAAAAAAAAATTTTGGTTCCAAAATTGTGCTGATGTAAAGTAGACACGTGGGAAATGTTATTTATTAACTCTTTTGCGTGACATATCTCTCTGATTTAAGGGCATAAAAATTTAAATTTTGAAAATTGCTAAATTTTCAAAATTTTCGGCAAATTTCCATTTTTTTCACAAATAAACGCAAGTGATATCGAAGAAATTTTACCACAATCATGAAGTACAATATGTCACGAAAAAACAATCTCAGAATCAGGGGGACCCGTTGAAGCGTTCCAGAGTAATTACCTCATAAAGTGACAGTGGTCAGAATTGTAAAAATTGGCCTGGTCATTAACGTGCAAACCACCCTCGGGGCTTAAGGGGTTAAACACTGATGTGCTGATTTTAGCGCCACATTTAAACACTGCTGTGCTGATTGGTCGCGGACGCTGCCCGCTACCAATCAGCAATTTTGGCGCCACATTTAAACACTGCTGTGCTGATTGGTCGTGGACGCTGCCCGCGACCAATCAGCGAGATTGGCGCCAAATTTAAACACCGCTCTGCTGATTGGTGGCGGCCACCAGCCGCGACAAATCAGCGAGATTGGCGACAAATTTAAAAAACGCTCTGCTGATTGGTCGCGGCCGGCGACCGCGACCAATCAGCAATATTGGCGCCAAATTTAAACACCCCTCTGCTGATTGGTCGCGACCGCCAGCTGCGACCAATCAGCGATATTGGCGCCAAATTTAAACACCGCTCTGCTGATTGGTCGCGGTCGCCGGCCGCGACCAATCAGCAGTATTTATGAAAATACTATACTATACTATACTATTTTTAATGGTGTTTTATTTGTTTGTCGGTTTGTCATTTTGTGTATATGTGTCAGGAATTATTTGTATTCAATAAATTGATATATTTTTATGGATCTTTGTTGTTATTGATAATTATTTGGTTACTTTTTGACTATTTGGGTGATCACTGCTAGTTTGCATCTCTTCTTTTTGCTGTTTTCATACTTACTATTTTATGAGATGCTGCAGGTAGATCCCGTTTATTAGATGGTGCCCTCCTCATTGTTTGGTGGTTCACCAATCAGCAGTATTGGCGCCAAATTTAAACACTACTCTGCTGATTGCTCGCGGTCGCCGAACTTGACCAATCAGCATTATTGGCGCCAAATTTAAACACCGCTTTGCTTATTGGTCGCGGTGGCCGGCCGCGACCAAGCAGCGATATTGGCGCCAAATTTAAACACCGCTTTGCTGATTGGTCGCGGTGGCTGGCCGCGACCAAACAGTGATATTGGCGCCAAATTTAAACACCGCTCTGCTGATTGGTCGTGGTCGCCGAACTTGATCAATCAGCATTATTGGCGCCAAATTTAAACACCGCTTTGCTTATTGGTCGCGGTGGCCGGCCGCGACTAATCAGCATTATTGGCGCCAAATTTAAACATCGCTTTGCTGATTGGTCGCGGTGGCCGGCCGCGACCAAACAGCGATATTGGCGCCAAATTTAAACACCGCTCTGCTGATTGGTCGCGGTTGCCGGTCGCGATTAATCAGCATTATTGGCGCCAAATTTAAACACCGCTCTGCTGATTGGTCGCGGCCATGAACAATCACCATTATTGGCGCCAAATTTAAATACCGCTCTGCTGATTAGTCGCGACCACCGGCCGTGAACAATCAGCGATATAGGCGCCAAATTTTAACACCGCTTTGCTGATTGGTCACGGTTGCCGGCCACGACCAATCAGCGATTTTGCTGCCAAATTTAAACACGCTCTCCAGTCCTCACTAACACGGTTTGCAGATTGGTCGTGGCCGCCGCCTGCGACCAATCACCGATATGGCCGCCAAATTTAAACACTGCTTTGCTGATTGGTCGCGGTTGCCGGCCGCGACCAATCTGCGATTTTGGCGCAAGATTTAAACACCGCTCTGCTGTATGCACCCGGTCGGCCGCATACATATTTTAGAATACCCGATGTGTTAGAATCGGGCCGCCATCTAGTATAATATAATGATCCCACAGACTCACATATAATATAATGTTACCACAGACCCACAAATAATATAATGACCCCACAGACTCACATATAATATAATGTTACCAAAACCCACAAATAAAATAATTACCCCACAGACCCACATATAATATAATGTCCCCACAGACCCACATATAATATAATGTCACCAAAGACCCACATATACAGTGCTGGCCAAAAGTATTGGCACCCCTGCAATTCTGTCAGATAATACTCAGTTTCTTCCTGAAAATGATTGCAATCACAAATTCTTTGGTATTATTATCTTCATTTAATTTGCTTGCAAGGAAAAAACACAAAAGAGAATGAAGCAAAAATCAAATCATGGATCATTTCACACAAAACTCCAAAAAAGGGCCGGACAAAAGTATTGGCACCCTCAGCCTAATACTTGGTTGCACAACCTTTAGCCAAAATAACTGCGAACAACCGCTTCCGGTAACCATCAATGAGTTTCTTACAATGCTCTGCTGGAATTGTAGACCATTCTTCTTTGGCAAACTGCTCCAGGTCCCTGATATTTGAAGGGTGCCTTCTCCAAACTGCCATTTTGAGATCTCTCCACAGGTGTTCTATGGGATTCAGGTCTGGACTCATTGCTGGCCACCTTAGAAGTCTCCAGTGCTTTCTCTCAAACCATTTTATAGTGCTTTTGGAAGTGTGTTTTGGGTCATTGTCCTGCTGGAAGACCCATGACCTCTCACACTGGGCCCTACATTATGCTGTAAAATTTGTTGGTAGTCTTCAGACTTCATAATGCCATGCACACAGTCAAGCAGTCCAGTGCCAGAGGCAGCAAAGCAACCCCAAAACATCAGGGAACCTCCGCCATGTTTGACTGTAGGGACCGTGTTCTTTTCTTTGAATGCCTCTTTTTTTTTCCTGTACACTCTATGTTGATGCTTTTTCCCAAAAAGCTCTACTTTTGTCTCATCTGACCAGAGAACATTCTTCCAAAACGTTTTAGGCTTTCTCAGGTAAGTTTTGGCAAACTCCAGCCTGACTTTTTTATGTCTCGGGGTAAGAAGTGGGGTCTTCATGGGTATCCTACCATACAGTCCCTTTTCATTCAGACGCCGACGGATAGTACGGGTTGACACTGTTGTACCCTCGGACTGCAGGGCAGCTTGAACTTGTTTGGATGTTAGTCGAGGTTCTTTATCCACCATCCGCACAATCTTGCGTTGAAATCTCTCGTCAATTTTTCTTTTCCGTCCACATCTAGGGAGGTTAGCCACAGTGCCATGGGCTTTAAACTTCTTGATGACACTGCGCACGGAAGACACAGGAACATTCAGGTCTTTGGAGATGGACTTGTAGCCTTGAGATTGCTCATGCTTCCTCACAATTTGGTTTCTCAAGTCCTCAGACAGTTCTTTGGTCTTCTTTCTTTTCTCCATGCTCAATGTGGTACACACAAGGACACAGGACAGAGGTTGAGTCAACTTTAATCCATGTTAACTGGCTGCAAGTGTGATTTAGTTATTGCCAACACCTGTTAGGTGCCACAGGTAAGTTACAGGTGCTGTTAATTACACGAATTAGAGAAGCATAACATGATTTTTCAAACGGTGCCAATACTTTTGTCCACCCCCTTTTTTAGGTTTGCTGTGGAATTATATCCAATTTGGCTTTAGGACAATTCTTTTTGTGTTTTTTTCATTGAAGACAAATTAAATGAAGATAATAATACCAAAGAATTTGTGATTGCAATCATTTTCAGGAAGAAACTGAGTATTATCTGACAGAATTGCAGGGGTGCCAATACTTTTGGCCAGCACTGTAATATAATGTTCCCAAAGACCCACATATAATATGTTACCACAAACCCACATATAATATAATGTCCCCACAGTTCCACATATAATATAATGTCCCCACAGACCCATAAATAATATAATGTCCCCACAGACCCACATATAATATATTGACCCCACAGACCCACATATAATATAATGGCACCAAAGACCCACATATAATATAATGTTCCCACAGACCCACATATAATATAATGTTCCCACAGACCCACATATAATATAATGTTACCACAGACCCACATATAATATAATCACCCCACAGACCCACATATATTATAATGTTACCACAGACCCACATATAATATAATGTTACCACAGACCCACATATAATATAATGTTCCCACAGACCCACATATAATATAATGTTACCCCAGACCCACATATAATATAATGACCACACAGACCCATACATAATATAATGTTACCACAGACCCACATATAATATAATGTCCCCACAGACGCACATATAATATAATGTCACCAAAGACCCACATATAATATAATGTTCCCACAGACCCACATATAATATAATGTCCCCACAGACCCACATATAATATAATGTCCCCACAGACCCACATATAATATGTTACCACAGACCCACATATAATATAATGTCCCCACAGACCCACATATAATATAATGTCCTCACAGACCCACATATAATATAATGTCCCCACAGACCCACATATAATATAATGTCCTCACAGACCCACATATAATATAATGTCCACACAGACCCACATATAATATAATGTCCTCACAGACCCACATATATAATGTCACCACAGACCCACATATAATATAATGTTACCACAGACCCACATATAATATAATGTCCTCACAGACCCACATATAATATAATGTTACCACAGACCCACATATAATATAATGTCCCCACAGACCCACATATAATATGTCCTCACAGACCCACATATAATATAATGTCCCCACAGACCCACATATAATATAATGTCCTCACAGACCCACATATAATATAATGTCCTCACAGACCCACATATAATATAATGTCCTCACAGATCCACATATAATATAATATCCTCACAGACCCACATATAATATAATGTCCTCACAGACCCACATATAATTTAATGTCCTCACAGACCCACATATAATATGTTACCATAGACCCACATATAATATAATGTCCCCACAGACCCACATATAAATATAATGTCCCCACAGACCCACATATAATATAATGTCACCAAAGACCCACATATAATATAATGTTCCCACAGACCCACATATAATATAATGTCCCCACAGACCCACATATAATATAATGTCCCCACAGACCCACATATAATATGTTACCACAGACCCACATATAATATAATGTCCACACAGACCCACATATAATATAATGTCCTCACAGACCCACATATATAATGTCCCCACAGACCCACATATAATATAATGTTACCACAGACCCACATATAATATAATGTCCTCACAGACCCACATATAATATAATGTTACCACAGACCCACATATAATATAATGTCCCCACAGACCCACATATAATATAATGTCCTCACAGACCCACATATAATATAATGTCCTCACAGATCCACATATAATATAATATCCTCACAGACCCACATATAATATAATGTCCTCACAGACCCACATATAATTTAATGTCCTCACAGACCCACATATAATATGTTACCACAGACCCACATATAATATAATGTCCCCACAGACCCACATATAAATATAATGTCCCCACAGACCCACATATAATATAATGTCACCAAAGACCCACATATAATATAATGTTCCCATAGACCCACATATAATATAATGTCCCCACAGACCCACATATAATATAATGTCCCCACAGACCCACATATAATATGTTACCACAGACCCACATATAATATAATGTCCCCACAGACCCACATATAATATAATGTCCTCACAGACCCACATATAATATAATGTCCCCACAGACCCACATATAATATAATGTCCTCACAGACCCACATATATAATGTCCCCACAGACCCACATATAATATAATGTTACCACAGACCAACATATAATATGTCCTCACAGACCCACATATAATATAATGTCCCCACAGATCCACATATAATATAATGTCCTCACAGACCCACATATAATATAATGCCCTCACAGATCCACATATAATATAATATCCTCACAGACCCACATATAATATAATGTCCTCACAGACCCACATATAATTTAATGTCCTCACAGACCCACATATAATATGTTACCACAGACCCACATATAATATAATGTCCCCACAGACCCACATATAAATATAATGTCCCCACAGACCCACATATAATATAATGTCCTCATAGACCCATATATAATATAATGTCCTCACAGATCCACATATAATATAATGTCGTCACAGACCCACATATAATATAATGTCCCACAGTCCCAAATATAATATAATGTCCCCACAGCACCACATATAATATGTCCCTCAGTCCCACATATAATATATTGTCCCCACAGACCCACATATAATATAATGTCCCCACAAACCCACATATAATATAATGTCCCCACAGACCCACATATAATATAATGTCCTCACAGACCCACATATAATATAATGTTACCACAGACCAACATATAATATATTGTCCCCACAGACCCACATATAATATAATGTCCTCACAGACCCAAATATAATATAATGTCCCCACAAACCCACATATAATATGTTACCACCGACCCACATATAATATAATGTCCTCACAGACCCACATATAATATAATATCCCCACAGACCCACATATAATATAATGTCCTCACAGACCCACATATAATATAATGTCCCCACAGACCCACATATAATATAATGTCCCCACAGACCCACATATAATATAATGTCCCTACAGATCCACATATAATATAATGTCCTCACAGACCCATATATAATATAATGTCCTCACAGACCCACATATAATATAATGTCCCACAGTCCCACATATAATATAATGTCCCCACATATAATATAATGTCCCACACTCCCACATATAATATATTGTCCTCACAGACCCAAATATAATATAATGTTACCCACAGACCCACATATAATATAATGTCCCCATAGACCCACATATAATATAATGTCACCACAGACCCAGACATAATATACTGTCCCCACTGACCCACATATAATATAATGTCCCCACAGACCCACAAATAATATAATGTCCTCACAGACCCACATATAATATAATGTCCCAACAGCCCCACATATAATATAATGACCCTACAGACCCACATATAATAAAATATCACCAAAGACCCACATATAATATAATGTTCCCACAGACCCACATATAATATAATGTTACCACAGACCCACATATAATATAATGTCCCCACAGACCCACATATAACATAATGTCCTCACAGACCCACTTATAATATAATGTCCCCACAGACCCACATATAATATAATGTCCTCACAGACCCACATATAATATGTTCTCACAGACCCACATATAATATAATGTCCTCACAGACCCACATATAATATAATGTCCTCACAGACCCACATATAATATAATGTTCTCACAGACCCACATATAATATAATGTCCTCACAGACCCACATATAATATAATGTCCCCACAGACCCACATATAATATAATGTCCTCACAGACCCACATATAATATAATGTCCTCACAGACCCACATATAATATAATGTCCCCACAGACCCACATATAATATAATGTCTCCACAGACCCACATATAATATAATGTCCTCACAGACCCACATATAATATAACTAGCTTTTACCCGCGGCTTCGCTCACATTTCGTGACAGATCATTTTAATAGTAAAAAAAAAAAAAATCTTAATAGTAAAAAAAAATAATCTTAATAGTAAAAAAAAATAATCTTATTTAGTTACTCGTACATCCAAAATTTCAGATGTCTAACTTCAAAACTGACTGATTCCATACAATCTTTGAACCCCTATAATATTAAGAGGGAAACTCTTGAGGGTGGAATTATCAAAATTCCTTTCTTAGTGCTCATTTAAGCTATAATAGAACCTATCTGCAAATTTCAAGATGCTAAGTTCAGTGGTTTCGGCTGTGCGTTGACCGCTAGTTGTGTCAGTCAATCAGGTTTACAGTTTTATATAATCTTCGCCTGTATGGTGTGTTTATAAAAAGTAGCCCTATGTCCTTCCCCAGGCTTGAAATTATCCATATCAAATTTCATCACAAACGGATTACTAAACACTGATTAATAAACAGGTCGGACTGAAGTTACTTGCATTTAATATTGTTCGTGTTAGTAAAGAATTAGTATGTAATTGGAATAATGGACATCTGCAGGTAATTTATCTATGTGTTTTTACTGCAATATACTCCTGTAAACTATGTTATTTGATTTCTTTCGTTCAGCGAAAATATGTAGATTTTGCGATTTAGAAATACGTGAGCAAGCTACGTATAGCTGACCGTGGGAAAAACAGGGCGTGCCTAAATGTATCCCCGCTACCTTCAAAGTTTGCCCTTGCGATTTATTGATGGTCATTGAAAATGCAACTTTAAGTGGGAACTGCAAACGTTTGAAATTAAAGGGTAAGTTATTGGGTATTATTGGGATGCGCGGTATAAGAATATTTTCACCCTTAGCTTCTCCAGTTAAAATTGTGGCCTTTACAATGTGCCTGCCTAGTTCAGTGACTCGCAATCTAGTGCCATTACATAATCTCGGGGCGTCCAAGTTGCGCATTAACAAAACGGGTATACCGACCTTTAATTCGAGCTTATGAGATGGGACCCCGGATAGCTCCAAAGAGTTAAGAAACTCCACGGGGTAGCGCGTACAGTCTTCAGATGACATGACTGTGTCGGAGTTGTAGGTTGTTGCATCGCTGGTTACTTGGTCCAAGATAATTTTATTGATTTTCGCAACTGTTTCATTTCTTGGTGCTAGTATAGTTCTTTCACATAGCCAATTTTCATCGTGGATGTTTTGTTGCAAATTTGGAAAAACTTGAGCAATAAGTGCGTCTTCCGAATCCACAACATGACAAAATTGGTTAGTGAATAGAACCATACCTTCTTCGTCAGTTTCGATTCGACCTTCACCGATCTCGAGCAGCTTCTCAGCGTACGCGCCCGACTCTAGATCACTGAATAACTGGACACGCATGTTGGTGGTGAGGTGCAGCTTTTCAACTTTGGTCCATAAATATGAGGATTTCAGACATGCGTTAATTCCGTCTGCTGCAGTGCCTCGCTCGATGACAGGCAAAGTTTGCCTAAAGTCCCCAGCCAATAAAACAACCACACCACCCATTATTGTTTGTTTACTGTGTAAGTCTTGTAGACAACGATCAAGAACTTCGATGGCGCGTTTGTGTGACATTGTGCACTCGTCCCACACGATTAGTTTGCACTGTTGCAACAGGAGGCCACGGGCACTGCTCTTGCTGATATTACACGATGGGGTTTCTTCGTTCACCAGATTAAGAGGTAATTTAAAGACTGAATGTGCCGTCCGTCCACCGCTTAGCAATGTTGCAGCAATTCCAGAGGAAGCCACAGCTAATGCAACGTTATGACCGCTACGAATTTTTGCTAAAAGTAAATTAAGCAAGAAAGTTTTTCCTGTACCACCCGGGGCATCAAGGAAAAAAAGTCCGCCTTCACCATTCTCAACTCGTCCTACTATTTTGTGATAAATCTCTCTTTGATTTCCCAGTGGTTATCATCTTCCAACAACCCCATCTTCTCACACACCTGCCGAAAAGTTGCAAGTTCTTGACCTTCAAATGTTTTTAAATCCGAGAAGTTGGTTGGACCCCTTATTACATTCAGCAGCATACGCAAGCAATAACATTCAAAATTGCTAACGTGCACCGTGTAAATGCGACCTAGAGCGTCTCCTGCCTTCACACCTGGCCAACCATCGACAGGTGTTCCTTGTAAATGACGTTTCCATTGCTTCCGTGCCACATTCCAAGTATAGTAGCGAGGCACGTCAATGTAATGTTTTTGCAAACGTATCACTTTGGCACAACAGGAAAAATGCAGTTAGTGTAGTTTTAGGTGGTGCTTCTAATCTCTCTCTAAAATTATTTTCCGTAAAGTAAACCCTCTCGCCATTGGGTAAATGAATCGCGAGATGAGTGACGGTTGGGTGTCTCTCGTGCAGAGGCAGACCTAAGATCCGCCACTCTGCTTCGTTACTATTAACATATCGGCCGGTTCTAAAGGTCTGCACCTCATCTCTTGGGTCAATGTTAACATTCCCTTGCTGGCGGATGTTAAAAATAGCCTGGTCGCTACCCTTATTAATATATTTACAAATATATTTTATCGCCTGTACCGTATTACAGAACTCTACATTTAAATGAGAATTAACATTTTTTGATAAGAGTGGAGAATATGGGACCACCCAGCTATTGTCCACCAATATTTCCTGTGTTCCTCTACGGGTTTTTATAATCGTCGTGCGTCCATCATTCTCTGGTGCTCTGCGCCTGTACAAAGGATAACCTTTGTCATTGGTTTGAGTATCTTTTAAAAGCTTCCTCGGATATTTTTTGGTACATTTTCCTTCCTTCATGCATGGCGATGAAGAATTGAATGTACCACATGGCCCGTGAATCATATTCTTTGTCACTGTATCATAGAGCTTTTGATCAGTTTCTGGGTTTGGTATCTCAGCACATATGATTTCGTCAATTTGGTTCAGATGCAATTTTTCCTTTAACCACAGCAGTAAGTGCACATGAGGCAAACCTCGCTTTTGCCACTCGATCGAGTACATGAAGCATTGCATATCACCAAATATGTTACCTTTTGTAAGTAGAGCTACCAACTTCTGTACTTTTATTCTAAATACTCCGGCTGTTAAGTCATGTCTGTCCGTTGAATTTTGACCAGCCATAAGCTCTTTGGTGATTTCTGGCCAAGCGGGGTTGCAAGTCATTGTAATAAATTAATCAGGCCTCCCATAATTACGTACGTATGTGAACGCATCTTGTGTATATTCGTGTAGGTATCTCTGGCTATTTACAAATGATGACGGGAGAATCACCATCTGACCTAAGTTATTTGGATCCAAATCCGCATCATTTCTTATTGCATCTTGCAAGTGAATTTAATTTTCTGCGCGCAGTTTTTTTTTATTTAAAGAAATGAACCTTAAGCGCTCACTTTCCATCTTTACATACATGTCGACCAGAAACTGATGAAGTAGGAGCCTACACTTAAGCATCAAATTAAAATCGCTGCGACGGACCATCAAGTGAAAGGCATAAAAATCTTTGCAGGACACCTTTTTGCTTGGCATTGCTTGTTTGGTAATTGGATTTATCTGAGGAATATCAATGCTGTACCCCTCTTGTCCTTTCCAAAAAATTATTGGGTACTCGAGAGCGTCATAGAATCTATGTGTATCGGGAATCATAGTGAGCATGCCATCGCGCGGCTGCACAACGATGTCCCGAGACATAGTTTGTTCGCTACTAACTATTACAGCAGCTATTTCATTTGTAGTAGGGGCATTGAATCGTCTCTCATGTTGACCACGTGGTACACGGTCTGGGTGAATCACTACTTTGAAATGATCGTCATTGATCATTCTGTCTCTAGCCGTTTTAAATTCATGCACCAAAATGTTGTGGTTGTGAAGTACTCGTTGTAATTGTTTAACTATGTTTCTATCTACGCTTTGCACGCACTCAGTACGCCTGTTGATTTGTTCTTCTTCGTCACCTATGAAATAAACTTGTAAAAATTGTGGTTGCGAAATGGACATAGGAATTAAAGAACCGATACGGTGGTATACTTGTCCTTGTATTGTAAAGGTCGGGCAAAACCCTGGCATTGAGACAATTTGATCTGCTCCAGAAGACGTCATATGAAAGCACATGTTGTATTTTCTTATATTATTTAGAAAAAGGCGAGATTCATCAGTTTCATTGGAGATAAGCTCTTTTAAAGGTTGAACTGGCTCGTCTATATATGGAAGAGCTACTTTCCCGCCCAGACAACACATACCTGCTGCTTCCTCTTTCCACTTAACCGCTTCCCGACCACCCACTGTAGATAAACGTCCGCGCTGCCTGGGCTCTGTGCAGCGCGGACGTTTAAAAACGGTGGGTGGTCTCGCAGTGCTCAGGACCCCCTGGGTCCTGCAAGCGCTGTGAGAGCGGTGCAGAGCGTTAGCTCTGACAGGGAACATCATCGGGATCTGATTAGATCAGGTCCCAGTGATGTTAACCCTTTGCTGTCTTCTATATGCTGCGATCTATAGTGATCGCGGCATATAGGAGACAGCAGGAGGAGAGGGGGTCGTCCACTTACCTCTCCGACGACCCCTTGATTGCTTTCAGGACCTGGCGTTGCTATGGCAGCTGGAGGTCACATGACCGCCTCCAGCTCTGCCATATATGGTGTCCTTCCTGTCTGGCTTCAGCCTGTAGCTGATGCCAGACAGGAGACTGTGAAACAGTCAGTGAAGATCTCATATAATGTAATATATGTCTATTACATTACATGAGATCAGGGATCAGAAAAATAAAAATTAATGTCCCATACAGGGACTAAGTAAAAATGTAAAAAAAAGTAAAAAAAAATGTTTTGAAACTGTTAAAAAAAATACAAAATAAATAAAAATAAATAAAATATTAAACCGATAAATCCATATAGTTATGCAAAAATAAAAAAAGTACACATATTTGGTATTGCCGCGTCCGAAACAACCCGAGCTATAAAACTGTCACACTAATTAACTCCTTATGTGTACACCGTAATAAAAATAAATAAAAAACGGAGCAAAAAACTATGCTTTTTCCTCATATCGCCAAACAAAAAGTGGAAAAAAATGCGATCAAAAAGCAAAATGGAAATAGAAATGGTACCGCTGAAAAAGTCATCTTGTTCCACAAAAATCAAGCCGCTATACAGCTCCATCAGCCAAAAAATAAAAAAGTTATACCTCTCAGAATAAAGCAATGCAAAAAAAATTTTTTCTATAAAATTGTTTTATTGTGTAAAAGCGCCAAAACATAAAAAAATATACAGTAAGTGTAGTATCGCTGTAAACATACTGACCCGAAGAATAACGCTGCCTGATCACTTTTACCACACGCAGAACGGCATAAAAAAAAACCTCAAAAAACAATTCCTGAATTGTTGGTTTTTGTTAATTTTACCTCCCAAAAAAACGGAATAGAAAGCGATCAAAAAATGTCACGTACCCACAAATGGTACTAATAAAAATGTCAACTCGTCCCGCAAAAAACAAGCCATCACATGACTCTGTCGGCCGAAATATGGAAAAATTATAGCTCTCAAAATATGGCGATGCAAAAACTAGATTTTGCAAAAAAAAAGCGTCTCTTAGTGTGTGACAGCTGTCAGTCATAAAAACCCGATATAAATCTGGTATCTCTGTAATTGCACCGACCCGAAGAATAAAGTAATCTAATCAGTTATATCACACTAGGAACGGCGTAAAAAAATAAATAAAACCAATTCTTCACCTGCTACTGATTTGTTTATTATGTCTCCCAAAGATCTGGCTCGGCACACATTTATCCTGCGCTCTGCGCTGAGCACTTACGCCAGAGTTTCCATGTAAATCTCTGAACTATGTGATTCAGCCGGAACCCATGACGGAAGATTCCCTGTAATGAGGCAGATATAGGCCACTGTGGATGCCGTCTGGCCTGTGATCCCATGGTGTCATTTGTTTTAGGCGTGCATAAAAGTGCGGTTGGCCACAGTTTTGTGCACTTCTGAAAAAAAAGACACCGCTAAACAGAGGCCAGACGGAGTCCAGAGTAACTCTGCTGCCTCATTACAGTGAATGGATCCCGCAGGGGTTTCATCTGAATTACAGGTCCATCATCTGTTAAAAATATAAGGGACTTCCAAGTTACTGGTAGCAGAAAGGCTCTGGAAAAGCGAAATGGCCCTTGCCCCCCAAAAGAAATTCAAAAAATTTTGTGCTCCCAAATCCAAATGCCTATTCTACAATAATTTGTTCTCCAATTGTCAAATAGCACTCTGTCCCCCCCAGATCTCGCCATATGGCTGAGTGGTACGATACAGCCACATATGGGGTATTGCCACTTTTAGAAGAAATTGTGTGACACATTTCGGCACCATTTTTACCCATTGCCCTGTGTGAAAATGTAAAATCTGAGGGTAAAACATTTTTTTGTGGTAAAAATATAATTATGCTTTTTTCACTGCCCAATGGTATAAATTTAAAAATTAAAAAATACTCACTACTTCCCTAGATGAATTCCTTGAGAGGTGTAGTTTACAAAATGGGGTCACTTGTGGGGGTTTCTGCATGTCAGCGACTCTTCAAATGTGACACGGTGTCTGCTGCCTATCCCAGCCAACATAGCGCTCCTTTCTCTTCCGAACCCTGCCGTACACCAAAGCAGTGGTTTTCCCCCACATATGGGGTATCTGCGTGTTCAGGAGAAATTGAACAACAAATTTCATGGTGCAATTTATCCTGTTACCCTTATGATAGTACAAAATTAGGGAAAGGAAAACATTTTTTGTGGGAAAAATGTGAAAATTTTATTTTTATGGCTCAATATTATAAACTTCTGTGAAGCAGCTGGGGGTGCAAGGTGCTCACCACATATCTAGATAAGTTCCCTAAGGGGTCTAGTTTCCAAAATGGTGTCACTTGTGGGGGGTTTCCACTGTTTAGGCACATCAGGGGCTCCCCAATTGCAACATGGCGTCCGCTAATTATTCAAACAAATTTTACATTCAAAAAGTCAAATGGCGCTCCCTCCCTTCCGAGCCCTGCCGTGCACCCAAACAGTGGTTTGCCTCCACATATGGGGTATCGGCGTGTTCAGGAGAAATTGCACAACAAATTTCATGGTGCAATTTATCCTATTACCCTTATGATAATGCAAAATTAAGGGATGAAAAACGTTTTTGAGGGAAAAATGTGAAAATTTTATTTTTACAGCTGATTATTATAAACTTCTGTGAAGCACGTTGGGGTTCAAGGTGCTCACCACACATCTAGATAAGTTCCCTACGGGGTCTAGTTTCCAAAATGGTGTCACTTGTGGGGGGTTTCCACTGTTTAGGAACATCAGAGGCTCTCCAAACACAACATGGCGTCTGCTAATTATTCAGACAAATTTTACATTCAAAAAGTCAAATGGCGCTCCTTCCCTTCCAAACCCTGCAGTGCGCCCAAACAGTGGTTTTCCCCCACATATGGGGTATCGGCGTGTTCAGGAGAAATTGCACAACAAATTTCATGGTGCAATTTATCCTATTACCATTATGATAATGGAAAATTAAGGGATGAAAAACGTTTTTGTGGGAAAAATGTGAAAATTTTATTTTTATAGCTCAATATTATAAACTTCTGTGAAGCACCTTGGGGTTCAAGGTGCTCACCACACATCTAGATATGTTCCCTAAGGGGTCTAGTTTCCAAAATGGTGTCACTTGTGGGGGGTTTCCACTGTTTAGTCACATCAGGAGCTCTCCAAACACAACATGGTGTCTGCTAATTATTCAGACAAATTTTACAGTCAAAAAGTCTAATGGCGCTCCTTCATTTCCGAGCCCTGCCGTGCGCCCAAACAGTGGTTTTCCCTCACATATGGGGTATCAGCACGCTCAAGAGAAATTGCACAAAAAATTTTGGGGTCCATTTTTTCCTGTTACCCCTGTGAAAATAAAAAAAATTGGGTCTAAAGCAACATTTTTGTGAAAAAAGTTAAATGTTAATTTTTTTCTTCCACATTCCAAAAATTCCTGTGAAGCACCTGAAGGGTTAATAAAGTTCTTCAATGTGGTTTTGAGCACCTTGAGGGGTGCAGTTTTTAGAACGGTGTCACTTTTGGGTATTTTCTGTCATAAAGACCCCTCAAAGTGACTTCAAATATGATGTGGTCCCTAAAAAAATGTTTTTGTAAATTTTGTTGGAAAAATGAGAAATCGCTGGTCAACTTTTAACCCTTATAGCTCCCTAACAAAAAAAAATTTTGGTTCCAAAATTGTGCTGATGTAAAGTAGACATGTGGGAAATGTTATTTATTAAGTATTTTGTGTGACATATCTCTCTGATTTAAGGGCATGAAAATTCAAAGTTTGAAAATTGCAAAATTTTCAAAATTTTTGCCAAATTTCCGATTTTTTCACATATAAACGCATGTGATATCAAAGAAATTTTACCACTATCATGAAGTACAATATGTCACGAAAAAACAATCTCAGAATCAGGGGGATCCGTTGAAGCGTTCCAGAGTAATTGCTTCATAAAGTGACAGTGGTCAGAATTGAAAAAATTGGCCCGGTCACAAAGGCAAAAACAGGCTCTGGTGCGAAGTGGTTAAGAGCTCCGCAATATTTGCAATCTATGGTCATTGCTTCTATTTTTATAAGCTTGTGAGTTTCATAATCAAGAGTCTCGTCATACTCAAATGCAGCTTTATTAAACAATATCCATGTATTTCTTGTAAATGTTTGACGTCGCTGTGCTGCCCTTTCAGCAACAGTGCGTCTGCGAGATTCGGCCATTTCATAAGTTTCCGTGGCTCTTTGGGACGCCATGTAAGTCGCTTGCTGCTGACGTCGAGCTTGGGACTGTTCTGGAGTTTCAGCAGCCCGCTGAGACGCCAGATACTCCGCATGCTGTTCACGTCGGGCTTGGGACTGTTCTTGAGTTTCAGCAGCCCGTTGAGATGCCAAAAACTCCGCATTCCGTTCACGTCGGGCTTGGGATTGTTCTGGAGTCTCTGCAGCTCTATGTGCCGCACAACGCACCGCCTGCTCAAGCCTTCGTTGCTCAGCTTGTTGAGACGTCTCATCACGTCTAATTATTTTCATAGCTCGGGCTTTATTAGAGCTTTGCAAAATGTTAGACTTACGCTTTCGCGGCATTTTTATAAGTACTAATTACAAAATAGGTACTTAGTAAAGTTCAAACAAAATACTAAAACAATCTAATTAGTTATATTACGATCGCTGTACAGACGATATCAGTTGTATATGACTGGTCTATGAGGAGCAGCTGTGGCGCGGTTACCCATAGCAACCATTCCCAGTGCTCTGTGGGAGCTGAGAGCAGCCTGCTGGTGCTGTGGGTGACATGCTGCGCTGCACACACACAGGGCTGTGCTGCACACAGGAGGGGAGGACGCCATTTGTGTAGCGCTGCTGCCGGTGCTGTCAGGCTGCAGTGTGTGCATCCTCCATGGAGCCGCGCTCAGGTTACTGCCCCTCCCCGTGTGTGAGTCACTTCCCCTCCGCCCAGGTGAGGCGCTCGGAACTTTCCCGGCTGCAGCAGCTGGCGCAGGTGAGCGCATGTTTTATTATACGGTGTTATGTGGAGGGACAATGGCGGCGGGGACCCCCTGTGTGAGGACAATGACGGCCCGGTGCTGCCGGGCAACCTGCAGGAGGAAGCCTCACACTCCCCCCGGGCTGTGGGCGCGGGCAGGCCGTGCTGGGACGTGTAGTTCCCTAGTAACCTGTTCCTGACATATGGGCTGTTTTCTGGGCTATTTTTTTTTTTTTTTAAGTCTGAGAAAATGTCATAAATTATCCTTCTCCTTCAGCTGTTTCCAGAGTGTAATGTATCAGGGTGAGCTCATGACTGACAGCTGCCAAAGTTTCTAGGAAATGTCAGTCCCTGGGGGTCGTGTGTGAACCCCCTGTGCCACACTTGTACCTGGCCACGGTATATGATCACCCCTGTATTCTGACTGTGGACAGGCGGCAACTGTGACCTCACTATACAATGATCCAATATGGGCAAATTATTGTATTATCAATCTCTTCTGACTTCTGTAAATCAGCCATTTAAACATCACCTGTGTATGTGTGTATATAAGAGTTTGATAAATATACTAAAAAGTTTGATAAATGTACTAAAATGTGCATTGTAAAATAGTAAAATAGTATCTAATTTAATTAAATTTATGGTTCACAATTTTGGTCATAGTGGCTTCCACATAAAAGGTAGATATAAGCTGTCTCGGACTTTTATTTAGAACTATTCAAGACAAACAATTCTACGGTACATCATCTTTGTGTAACTCCAACGGTTTAGGCAGCGTACGCCAAGATAGCTCTCAGAGGCCAGATTTTTTTCCGACTTAATTGACATGTATCGTTATATTACGACCAAAATTACATAAAATCATTAGAAATTGTAGCCTATATGTTATTCCGATGTATAATCTATATTACTGTAAAGTTTCATGCAAATCCGTCCAGTAGTTTTTTCGTGAAAGAGTAACAAACATACATACTCACAAACTTTCGCATTTATAATATTAGCAGGATGTTCCCTCAGACCCACTTATAATATAATGTTACACAGACCCACATATAATATAATGTCCCACATATAATATATTGTCCCCACAGACCCACATATAATATAATGTCCCCACAGACCCACATATAATATAATGTCCCCACAGACCCACATATAATATAACGTTACCACAGACCCACATAAAATATACGAGTCTTCACAGACCCACATATGATATAATGTCCCTACAGATCCACATATAATATAATGTACCCACATATAATATAATGTCCTCACAGACCCACATATAATATAATGTCCTCACAGACCCACATATAATATAATGTCCTCACAGACCAACATATAATATAATGTCCTTAGACCCACATATAATATAATGTCCTCACAGACCCACATATAATATAATGTCCCCACAGACCCACATATAATATAATGTCCTCACAGACCCACATATAATATAATGTCCTCACAGACCCACATATAATATAATGTCCTCACAGACCCACATATAATATAATGTCCCTACAGATCCACATATAATATAATGTCCTAACAGACCCACATATAATATAATGTCCTCACAGACCCACATATAATATAATGTCCCCACAGACCCACATATAATATAATGTCCTCACAGACCCACATATAATATAATGTCCTCACAGACCCACATATAATATAATGTCCCACAGACCCACATATAATATAATGTCCCCACAGACCCACATATAATATAATGTCCTCACAGACCCACATATAATATAATGTCCCCACAGAGCCACATATAATATAATGTCCTCACAGACCCATATATAATATATTGTCCCCACAGACCCACATATAATATAATGTCCTCACAGACCCACATATAATATAATGTCCTCACAGACCCACATATAATATAATGTCCCTACAGATCCACATATAATATAATGTACCCACAGACCCACATATAATATAATGTCCTCATAGACCCACATATAATATAATGTCCCCACAGACCCACATATAATATAATGTCCTCACAGACCCACATATAATATAATGTCCTCACAGACCCACATATAATATAATGTCCTCACAGACCCACATATAATATAATGACCCCACAGACCCACATATAATATAATGTCCTTAGACCCACATATAATATAATGTCCTCACAGACCCACATATAATATAATGTCCCCACAGACCCACATATAATATAATGTCCCCACAGACCCACATATAAATATAATGTCCCCACAGACCCACATATAATATAATGTCCTCATAGACCCACATATAATATAATGTCCTCACAGACCCACATATAATATAATGTCCCCACAGACCCACATATAATATAATGTCCTCACAGACCCACATATAATATAATGTCCCCAAAGACCCATATATAATATAATGTCCCCACAGACCCACATATAATATAATGACCCCACAGACCCACATATAATATAATGTCACCAAAGACCAACATATAATATAATGTTCCCACAGACCCATAAATAATATAATGTCCTCACAGACCCACATATAACATAATGTCACCAAAGACCCACATATAATATAATGTTACCACAGACCCACATATAATATAATGTTCCCACAGACCCACATATAATATAATGTTACCACAGACCCACATATAATATAATGTTACCACAGACCCACATATATTATAATGTCCGTACAGACCCACATATAATATAATGTTACCACAGACCCACATATAATATAATGTTACCACTAGTGTTGAGCATTCCGATACTGAAATATCGGGTATCGGCCGATATTCGCGGTATCGGAATTCCGATACTTAATTCCGATACTTTTGCAATATCGTATACTGGAATCGGAAGTTCCCATAATGCAATGAGCCATTTTCATTTTATTCAGCCAATGAGGATCCTAAGAAGTGTGGGCACATCCTGTTAGGCATGTAGGCATCTTAACTAATGGCATGGCTGTGATTGGCTGCTGTAATTATGTCATGATGCACTATAAAAGCCGCCGCCATTTTGAGCTCACTCTGCTGTGAATTCAGTTAGGGATTGGACGCTGTTGTTCTGAGGGACAGTTTTAGCTACCTATTTGGTCTATTCTGCTTTACCCAAGCTACTTTATAAATCGCTGTGCCTTGCAGTGCTAGTGCACAGTTCTCTGTGCTGTTCACCGCTTTCTGCAAGGTCTGGTGTGTGAGTGCAGCTCACCCCGTAGTGTGTGCTTCAGCCACGTCTGGTTATAGTGCACTCAGTGTGTGTCACTGCCTCATACATTGTCCTTTTTTGCCAATTCATAATTTTTCCTGATATCTCCTATTAGTGTGGTGGTTCCATCCGTATTCAGCTAAATTGGTCCCAAACACACTATATAGGAGTAGATAGAGAAATTTTTTTGGTCTTGCAGTGCTAGTGCACAGTGCTCTGCATCTGTACTGTTCACCGCTGTCTGCAAGGTCTGGTGTGTGAGTGCAGCTCACCCTGTAGTGTGTGCTTCAGCCACGTCTGGTTATAGTGCACTCAGTGTGTGTCACTGCCTCATACATTGTCCTTTTTTGCCAATTCATAATTTTTCCTGATATCTCCTATTAGTGTGGTGGTTCCATCCGTATTCAGCTAAATTGGTTCCAAACACACTATATAGGAGTAGTTAGAGGAGCCTTTCTGCAGCATTGGGCCCTGCAGCCCCAGCCAGATTAGTATTAGCCTATTTTTTGTAGCCTCACCTATTGCATTGTAGGTTACCTTCCTACATTGTAATAGCTACAAAAAGTTTGTGATACTATCGTTATTACATCTTTAGGCACATCCAGTGTCTTTTTGTGACAAAAAAAACCTAAATAAAGTTCACCAAACACTCCACTTTACAGTTGTGTAGGCCACATTAGCTCATATTAAAGTCTAGCCAACACTTTATAAAATTAGTGTTTCTTATACCTGTTAGCAGCTGTTCAGGAATAAGCACACTAAGCCCTTAGTACTTTTCTGCCTATCTTTATCAGTCTACCAAGATGAAGAAGGCAGGGAGTAAGGCATGTGGTCGTGGAGTTTCTGCAGGGAGAGGACGTGAGGATTCTGTGCCTGCAGGGAGAGGACGTGGGGATTCTGTGCCTGCTGCGGGCACCAGTGATTCAGCATCCCCCAGTTTTACCAGGGAACAGTCCTTTATGCACAGCTTTGTAGGAGCTAGCCGTACCCCACTGCTGCGGGAGGACCAAATTGAAGCCGTTGTCGGATGGATGGCAGCTAATGCATCGACTTCAATTAGTTCCAGATCCTCTCAGGTCCTGAGCACTGAAGAGCACCCATCTGTCTCTTCACCACCTGCCAAATTGCCCAGGCAGTCAGAGAGCCCTGGACAGGAGCCATCTCTACTTCTGTTCTCTGAATCTCTTGGCTTGGAAAGAGGGGGCCAGCCAAGCAGAATTCGAGAATTTGAAGAAGAGGTAGTATGCAGCGATGCGCAACAGTTTTGTCTCTCTGAATCTGAAGAGGCGGGTGGGCCAGTGCCTATGGTCAGCAGCACACCTCAGTACGCATCTGATGATGAGACTCAGGTGCCACTTTCTGGTGCGTACTGTGCTGTCGAGACTACCCAGGAGAAGCAGTTGTTTGAAGAGGGTGGTGTAGATGATGAGGTCCTTGACCCATCATGGCGTGAGGGACAGGAAGGTGGTGGGAGCAGCTCTGAGAAAGAGATTCCCCGAACAGCACAAAAAGGAGGGAGAGGGAGGGGGAGGACTTAGTTGCCTGTAGCCTCCACTTCGGCACCCATTAGGAGCATGGCTCTTCCAAAATCCAAACCGGGCGCTCCCAAGACTTGCAGTGCCTGGTCCTTTTTTGACACAGTTGCAGATGACATTTGCTTTGTCAAATGCAAGCTGTGTAATCAGAAGGTGAAAAGAGGGCAAAGTGTCAGCAACCTCAATACCACAAATATGTGGAAACATGTGCGGACCAAGCACGTGGTGGAGTTACAAAAACACACTGAAGACCTAGGCCAACCTACAGCGCCACCTACCACCTCTTCAGCTCGTGTTGTAGCCTCTTCCTCCAGCTCACACACAGCTGGTTCGGCTTCCTCACAGGATCGCCATGGAAGAATCTCTGGCACTGTTGTACAGAGACACAGTGTAATTCCACCCACAGCACCACTTTCCCAGTCATCCTCACACTCCCAGGCCAGTCTACAGCCATCATTAGAACAGGCATGGAAGAAAAGGCGCCCATACTCGGCAAACCACCCCCGAGCACAGGCTCTGAATGCTGGCATTGCTAAACTACTGGCCCTTGAAATGCTATCAGTCAGGCTGGTGGAGACTGACACATTCCGTAACTTTATGGCATTGGCAGTCCCACAATACAACGTGCCCAGCCGCTTTTATTTCAGCAGGCAAGCCGTCCCTGCCCTGCAACATCATGTGGAGGGAAAAATTAAACATGCGCTACAAAACGCCGTCAGTAGCAAGGTCCACCTGACCACCGATGCGTGGACCAGTAAGCATGGACAGGGACGATACCTTTCCCTCACTGCCCATTGGGTAAATGTTGTGGAGCCGGGTACAGATCTTGAGAGTGGCGCTGTACGTGTTCTGCCAACTCCAAGGATTGCAGGAATCCAGTCTGTACACATTGACTCCTCCTCATACTCCAGTTCCTCTGAATCAGCGCTGCAGGAGCCGTCACGGTCTACCTCCACATCGACCCGTGAACGGTTACCTGTTATGGTGACCAATATGAGCACAGCCGTGGCCAAACGTCAACAGGCCGTATTAAAATTAATTTCTTTGGGGAATCGAAGCCACACAGCGCAGGAGCTCTGGAATGCCATCAAGCAGCAGAGCGACGTGTGGTTTGTGCCAGCGAATCTCCAGCCAGGCATGGTAGTGTGTGACAATGGCCGAAATCTGGTGGCAACTCTGGGCATAGGCAACCTCACTCACATCCCATGTCTGGCACATGTGCTCAACTTGGTCGTGCAGAGTTTTTTGAGGGACTATCCGGATCTTGATGCACTGCTTCACAAGGTCCGCATAGAGTGCGCTCACTTGCGGCGTTCCAGCAAAGCAAGATCACGCATTGCAGCTCTGCAGCGCCGATCACATCTTCCGGAACATCGCATCATATGTGACCTACCCACCAGGTGGAATTCAACGTTACATATGTTGGAGAGGTTGTGTGAGCAGCAGGCAGCAGTAATGGAGTACCAGCTGCAGCAGGCGCAAACAAGTCGCAGTGCGCGCCGTTCACACTTCACCACCACTGAGTGGGCCTCTATGAAGGACATTTGCCACGTTTTGCGTGCCTTCGATTATTCCACGCGGATGGCGAGTGCAGATGATGCACTAGTCAGCATGACTATCCCCCTTATCTGCCTGCTTGAAAAAACACTGCAAGCACTAAGGGACGAGGTTTTGGAAGAGGTGGAGGATGAGGAGTCACAAATGCCATCTGCTTCTCTACAGTCTGCGCAACGTGGTTCCTCACAAAGGCCTAGGCAGGGGACACTTTGTGAGGAGGATGAGGAGGAGTCAATGGATGAGGAAGACATCTGTCCAGAGGAGGGAGGTACACAATGCTCTAGTAGTCAGTATCTAGAGCAAGGGTGGGGTGATGCAGAGCAGGCAGAGATCACGCCTCAAGCAGGGGACAGCGTTTCTTGGCCAGTTGGCAGTCTGCAGCACATGGTTGATTTCATGCTGCAGTGCCAGAGAAACGACCGCCGCATCGCCCACATTCTCAACACGGCTGATTATTGGGTGTCCACCCTCCTAGATCCTCGCTACTGGGGCAACTTACAAAGCCTCATAACACCGTTGAACCGGGAGCGTAAAATGCGGGAGTAACAAGACGCACTGGTGCATTCCATCATGTTCTCCATTCCAACCGAGAGCAGTGCTGCTAGTGCTTTACAAAGAAGCTCAGTGCGTCGAGGCAGTGGAGGAAGCTCTGCACAAAGAGGGAGCAGAAGCAGCGCCTCAGCACAAGGCAAGACCAGTATGGCCGAAATGTGGCAAAGTTTTGTGTCCCCGCCGCCACAAATGTCTACACCATCACAGACGGCTCCAGTCAGCAGGAGGCAACGTTTCCGTCAGATGGTGACAGACTACATGTCTTGCCCTCTTAGTGTACTCCCAGACGGCTCTTCTCCCTTCAAGTTTTGGGTCTGTAAGCTGGATACATGGCCAGAGCTTAGTCAGTATGCATTGGAGGTGCTAGCTTGCCCTGCTGCTAGTGTATTATCGGAACGCGTCTTTAGTGCCGCAGGTGGTGTACTAACAGACCGTCGCATGCGACTATCCTCCGATAACGTTGACCAGCTTACTTTTCTCAAAATGAACAAGGCCTGGATCTCTCATGAATTTGCCAGTCCTCTTCCAGAATAAATAATTGGTTGGAAAGAGTATCCAGGTCTCCTGTTCTGTTCATGTTTCTACCACCTGAACTGTAATCCCTGAGCTCCAACACCACCAGTTGGCGCTCGGAAGTGCCGTCTGCACAGTCAACACTTGCTGCCGTGTCATTGGGGTTCAGTAACGTCAGCTGTTCCCCTGCTGTGCGGACGGCAATTTCTCCTGCTCTGTCCACATTCTCACTACTACAGATTTTAAAGTTGCTCCAATTACACCTCTGGCTCCTCTGTTTTCAGTATTATCCCTGAGCTCCAACACCGCCAGTTGGCGCTCGGAAGTGCCGTCTGCACAGTCAACACTTGCTGCCGTGTTATTGGGGTTCAGTAACGTCAGCTGTTCCCCTGCTGTGCGGACGGCAATTTCTCCTGCTCTGTCCACATCCACTGTACTACTGATTTAAAACCTCCTCCAAATACACCTCTGGCTCCTCTGTTTTCAGTATTATCCCTGAGCTCCAACACCGCCAGTTGGCGCTCGGAAGTGCCGTCTGCACAGTCAACACTTGCTGCCGTGTTATTGGGGTTCAGTAACGTCAGCTGTTCCCCTGCTGTGCGGACGACAATTTCTCCTGCTCCGTCCACATCCACTGTACTACTGATTTAAAACCTCCTCCAAATACACCTCTGGCTCCTCTGTTTTCAGTATTATCCCTGAGCTCCAACACCGCCAGTTGGCGCTCGGAAGTGCCGTCTGCACAGTCAACACTTGCTGTCATGTTATTGGGGTTCAGTAACGTCAGCTGTTCCCCAGCTGTGCGGACGGCAATTTCTCCTGCTCTGTCCACATCTACTGTACTACTGATTTAAAACCTCCTCCAAATACACCTCTGGCTCCTCTGTTTTCAGTATTATCCCTGAGCTCCAACACTACCAGTTGGCGCTCGGAAGTGCCGTCTGCACAGTCAACACTTGCTGCCATGTTATTGGGGTTCAGTAACGTCAGCTGTTCCCCTGCTGTGCGGACGGCAATTTCTCCTGCTCTGTCTACATTCTCACTACTACAGATTTTAAAGTTGCTCCAATTACACCTCTGGCTCCTCTGTTTTCAGTATTATCCCTGAGCTCCAACACAGCCAGTTGGCGCTCGGAAGTGCCGTCTGCACAGTCAACACTTGCTGCCGTATTATTGGGGTTCAGTAACGTCAGCTGTTCCCCTGCTGTGTGGACGGCAATTCCTCCTGCTCTGTCCACATCCACTGTACTACTGATTTAAAACCTCCTCCAAATACACCTCTGGCTCCTCTGTTTTCAGTATTATCCCTGAGCTCCAACACCGCCAGTTGGCGCTCGGAAATGCCGTCTGCACAGTCAACACTTGCTGCCATGTTATTGGGGTTCAGTAACGTCAGCTGTTCCCCTGATGTGCGGACGGCAATTTCTCCTGCTCTGTCCACATTCTCACTACTACAGATTTTAAAGTTGCTCCAATTACACCTCTGGCTCCTCTGTTTTCAGTATTATCCCTGAGCTCCAACACCGCCAGTTGGCGCTCGGAAGTGCCGTCTGCACAGTCAACACTTGCTCCAGTGTTATTGGGGTTCGGTAACGTCAGCTGTTCCCCTGCTGTGCGGACGGCAATTTCTCCTGCTTTGTCCACATCCACTGTACTACTGATTTAAAACCTCCTCCAAATACAACTCTGGCTCCTCTGTTTTTAGTATTTACCCTGGGCTCCAATACCACTAGTTGATGCTCAGAAGTGCCGTCTGCACAGTCAACGCTTGCTCCAGCGTTATTGGGGTTCAGTAACGTCAGCTCATCCCCAGCTGTGTGTCCGGCAAATTCTCCTGCTTTGTCCACATCCACTGTACTACTGATTTAAAACCTCCTCCAAATACACCTCTGGCTCCTCTGTTTTTAGTATTTACACTGGGCTCCAATACCGCTAGTTGCTGCTCAGAAGTGCCGTCTGCACAGTCAACGCTTGCTCCAGTGTTATTGGGGTTCAGTAACGTCAGCTGATCCCCAGCTGTGTGTCCGGCAAATTCTCCTGCTTTGTCCACATCCACTGTACTACTGATTTAAAACCTTTTCCAAATACACCTCTGGCTCCTCTGTTTTTAGTATTTACCCTGGGCTCCAATACCGCTAGTTGCTGCTCAGAAGTGCCGTCGGCACAGTCAACTCTTGCTCCAGTGTTATTGGGGTTCAGTAACGTCAGCTGATCCCCAGCTGTGTGTCCGGCAAATTCTCCTGCTTTGTCCACATCGACTGTACTACTGATTTAAAACCTCCTCCAAATACACGTCTGGCTCCTCTGTTTTTAGTATTTACCCTGGGCTCCAATACCGCTAGTTGCTGCTCAGAAGTGCCGTCTGCACAGTCAACGCTTGCTCCAGTGTTATTGGGGTTCAGTAACGTCAGCTGTTCCCCTGCTGTGTGTCCGGCAAATTCTCCTGCTTTGTCCACATCCACTGTACTACTGATTTAAGACTTGCTCCAATTACACCTCTGGCTCCACTCTATTTTTAGTATTTACCCTGGGTTCCAACACCGCCAGCTGGTTCTCGGTAGTTCCATTTGCTCTTGTACCTTCTACTACCCATCCGGGTTCCAGTACCGTCAGCTGGTTCTCAGCAGTGCCTTTGGATTAGGTGCCTCCTTCTCGGTATCCAAGTTCCACCAACGTCTGCTGGTTCTTGGTAGTGCTTTTATGGCACAGGTACCTCCTGCTTACTAACCGAGTTCCAGTACCGTCAGCTGGTCTTCGGCAGTTCCATTGGCTCTTGTACCTTCTGCTACCCATCCGGGTTCCAGTACCGTCAGCTGGTCCTCGGTAGTTCCATTTGCTCTTGTACCTTCTACTACCCATCCGGGTTCCAGTACCGTCAGCTGGTTCTCGGCAGTGACTTTGGCACGGGTACTCCCTCCTGCCCAGCCTGGTTCCAGCACGCCAGCTGTTTCTGGGTAGTGTCAAAGTCACTTTGCCTCCAATGCGTTGTCCTGTCGTGTTGCGGTCGGGTTAGCCGACTCTATGGTGCCTGCAGTTTAGGTGACTGCTATGTGGGCTGCGGGATCTGGCAATGAAGGCTGGTTCCATAGTGCCAATAGGACAAGCACCCCCTGTAGGACTGTGGGTTTTGGTAACTGCGGCCGGCTCGCGGCCTTGAACTTTTTTTTACATGGGTACCTTCTGCTACCCATCCGGGTTCCAGTACCGTCAGCTGGTTCTCGGCAGTGCCTTTGGATTAGGTGCCTCCTTCTCGGTATCCAAGTTCCACCAACGTCTGCTGGTCCTTGGTAGTGCTTTCTGGCACAGGTACCTCCTGCTTAGTAACCGAGTTCCAGTACCGTCAGCTGGTCTTCGGCAGTTCCATAGGCTCTTATACCTTCTTCTACCCATCCGCGTTCCAGTACCGTCAGCTGGTCCTCGGTACTTCCATTTGCTCTTGTACCTTCTACTACCCATCAGGGTTCCAGTACCGTCAGCTGGTTCTCGGCAGTGTCTTTGGCACGGGTACTCCCTCCTGCCCAGCCTGGTTCCAGCACGCCAGCTGTTTCCGGGTAGTGTCAACGTCACTTTGCCTCCAATGCGTTGTCCTGTCGTGTTGCGGTCGGGTTAGCCGACTCTATGGTGCCTGCAGTTTAGGCGACTCCTATGTGGGCTGCGGGATCTGGCAATGAAGGCTGGTTCCATAGTGCCAATAGGACAAGCACCCCTTGTAGGACTGTGGGTTTTGGTAACTGCGGCCGGCTCGCGGCCTTGAACTTTTTTTTACATGGGTACCTTCTGCTACCCATCCGGGTTCCAGTACCGTCAGCTGGTTCTCGGCAGTGCCTTTGGATTAGGTGCCTCCTTCTCGGTATCCAAGTTCCACCAACGTCTGCTGGTCCTTGGTAGTGCTTTCTGGCACAGGTACCTCCTGCTTAGTAACCGAGTTCCAGTACCGTCAGCTGATCTTCGGCAGTTCCATAGGCTCTTGTACCTTCTTCTACCCATCCGGGTTCCAGTACCGTCAGCTGGTCCTCGGTACTTCCATTTGCTCTTGTACCTTCTACTACCCATCCGGGTTCCAGTACCGTCAGCTGGTTCTCGGCAGTGTCTTTGGCACGGGTACTCCCTCCTGCCCAGCCTGGTTCCAGCACGCCAGCTGTTTCCGGGTAGTGTCAACGTCACTTTGCCTCCAATGCGTTGTCCTGTCGTGTTGCGGTCGGGTTAGCCGACTCTATGGTGCCTGCAGTTTAGGTGACTCCTATGTGGGCTGCGGGATCTGGCAATGAAGGCTGGTTCCATAGTGCCAATAGGACAAGCACCCCTTGTAGGACTGTGGGTTTTGGTAACTGCGGCCGGCTCGCGGCCTTGAACTTTTTTTTACATGGGTACCTTCTGCTACCCATCCGGGTTCCAGTACCGTCAGCTGGTTCTCGGCAGTGCCTTTGGATTAGGTGCCTCCTTCTCGGTATCCAAGTTCCACCAACGTCGGCAGCTCCTTGGTAGTGCTTTCTGGCACAGGTACCTCCTGCTTAGTAACCGAGTTTCAGTACCGTCAGATGGTCTTCGGCAGTTCCAAAGGCTCTTGTACCTTCTTCTACCCATCCGGGTTCCAGTACCGTCAGCTGGTCCTCGGTACTTCCATTTGCTCTTGTACCTTCTACTACCCATCCGGGTTCCAGTACCGTCAGCTGGTTCTCGGCAGTGTCTTTGGCACGGGTACTCCCTCCTGCCCAGCCTGGTTCCAGCACGCCAGCTGTTTCCGGGTAGTGTCAACGTCACTTTGCCTCCAATGCGTTGTCCTGTCGTGTTGCGGTCGGGTTAGCCGACTCTATGGTGCCTGCAGTTTAGGTGACTCCTATGTGGGCTGCGGGATCTGGCAATGAAGGCTGGTTCCATAGTGCCAATAGGACAAGCACCCCTTGTAGGACTGTGGGTTTTGGTAACTGCGGCCGGCTCGCGGCCTTGAACTTTTTTTTATATGGGTACCTTCTGCTACCCATCCGGGTTCCAGTACCGTCAGCTGGTTCTCGGCAGTGCCTTTGGATTAGGTGCCTCCTTCTCGGTATCCAAGTTCCACCAACGTCTGCTGGTCCTTGGTAGTGCTTTCTGGCACAGGTACCTCCTGCTTAGTAACCGAGTTCCAGTACCGTCAGCTGGTCTTCGGCAGTTCAATTGGCTCTTGTACCTTCTACTACCCATCCGGGTTCCAGTACCGTCAGCTGGTTCTCGGCAGTGTCTTTGGCACGGGTACTCCCTCCTGCCCAGCCTGGTTCCAGCACGCCAGCTGTTTCCGGGTAGTGTCAACGTCACTTTGCCTCCAATGCGTTGTCCTGTCGTGTTGCGGTCGGGTTAGCCGACTCTATGGTGCCTGCAGTTTAGGTGACTCCTATGTGGGCTGCGGGATCTGGCAATGAAGGCTGGTTCCATAGTGCCAATAGGACAAGCACCCCTTGTAGGACTGTGGGTTTTGGTAACTGCGGCCGGCTCGCGGCCTTGAACTTTTTTTTACATGGGTACCTTCTGCTACCCATCCGGGTTCCAGTACCGTCAGCTGGTTCTCGGCAGTGCCTTTGGATTAGGTGCCTCCTTCTCGGTATCCAAGTTCCACCAACGTCTGCTGGTCCTTGGTAGTGCTTTCTGGCACAGGTACCTCCTGCTTACTAACCGAGTTCCAGTACCGTCAGCTGGTCTTCGGCAGTTCCATTGGCTCTTGTACCTTCTGCTACCCATCCGGGTTCCAGTACCGTCAGCTGGTCCTCGGTACTTCCATTTGCTCTTGTACCTTCTACTACCCATCAGGGTTCCAGTACCGTCAGCTGGTTCTCGGCAGTGTCTTTGGCACGGGTACTCCCTCCTGCCCAGCCTGGTTCCAGCACGCCAGCTGTTTCCGGGTAGTGTCAACGTCACTTTGCCTCCAATGCGTTGTCCTGTCGTGTTGCGGTCGGGTTAGCCGACTCTATGGTGCCTGCAGTTTAGGCGACTCCTATGTGGGCTGCGGGATCTGGCAATGAAGGCTGGTTCCATAGTGCCAATAGGACAAGCACCCCTTGTAGGACTGTGGGTTTTGGTAACTGCGGCCGGCTCGCGGCCTTGAACTTTTTTTTACATGGGTACCTTCTGCTACCCATCCGGGTTCCAGTACCGTCAGCTGGTTCTCGGCAGTGCCTTTGGATTAGGTGCCTCCTTCTCGGTATCCAAGTTCCACCAACGTCTGCTGGTCCTTGGTAGTGCTTTCTGGCACAGGTACCTCCTGCTTAGTAACCGAGTTCCAGTACCGTCAGCTGATCTTCGGCAGTTCCATAGGCTCTTGTACCTTCTTCTACCCATCCGGGTTCCAGTACCGTCAGCTGGTCCTCGGTACTTCCATTTGCTCTTGTACCTTCTACTACCCATCCGGGTTCCAGTACCGTCAGCTGGTTCTCGGCAGTGTCTTTGGCACGGGTACTCCCTCCTGCCCAGCCTGGTTCCAGCACGCCAGCTGTTTCCGGGTAGTGTCAACGTTACTTTGCCTCCAATGCGTTGTCCTGTCGTGTTGCGGTCGGGTTAGCCGACTCTATGGTGCCTGCAGTTTAGGTGACTCCTATGTGGGCTGCGGGATCTGGCAATGAAGGCTGGTTCCATAGTGCCAATAGGACAAGCACCCCTTGTAGGACTGTGGGTTTTGGTAACTGCGGCCGGCTCGCGTCCTTGAACTTTTTTTTACATGGGTACCTTCTGCTACCCATCCGGGTTCCAGTACCGTCAGCTGGTTCTCGGCAGTGCCTTTGGATTAGGTGCCTCCTTCTCGGTATCCAAGTTCCACCAACGTCGGCAGCTCCTTGGTAGTGCTTTCTGGCACAGGTACCTCCTGCTTAGTAACCGAGTTTCAGTACCGTCAGATGGTCTTCGGCAGTTCCAAAGGCTCTTGTACCTTCTTCTACCCATCCGGGTTCCAGTACCGTCAGCTGGTCCTCGGTACTTCCATTTGCTCTTGTACCTTCTACTACCCATCCGGGTTCCAGTACCGTCAGCTGGTTCTCGGCAGTGTCTTTGGCACGGGTACTCCCTCCTGCCCAGCCTGGTTCCAGCACGCCAGCTGTTTCCGGGTAGTGTCAACGTCACTTTGCCTCCAATGCGTTGTCCTGTCGTGTTGCGGTCGGGTTAGCCGACTCTATGGTGCCTGCAGTTTAGGTGACTCCTATGTGGGCTGCGGGATCTGGCAATGAAGGCTGGTTCCATAGTGCCAATAGGACAAGCACCCCTTGTAGGACTGTGGGTTTTGGTAACTGCGGCCGGCTCGCGGCCTTGAACTTTTTTTTATATGGGTACCTTCTGCTACCCATCCGGGTTCCAGTACCGTCAGCTGGTTCTCGGCAGTGCCTTTGGATTAGGTGCCTCCTTCTCGGTATCCAAGTTCCACCAACGTCTGCTGGTCCTTGGTAGTGCTTTCTGGCACAGGTACCTCCTGCTTAGTAACCGAGTTCCAGTACCGTCAGCTGGTCTTCGGCAGTTCAATTGGCTCTTGTACCTTCTGCTACCCATCCGGGTTCCAGTACCGTCAGCTGGTCCTCGGTAGTTCCTCAGCTTTCTTGTACCTTCTGCTACATTTCGAAGTTCAAGCTTTTTGAAATGGTTCTTGGTAATCACTCTGGATCTCCCTGACGAGGACGCTGAAGACGAGGACCCTGAAGACCAACCCTAAGAAGACGAGGACCCCGAAGACGAGGACCCTGAAGACGAGGACCCTGAAGACCACCCCGAAGAAGACGAGGACCCTGAAGACCACCCCGAAGACGAGGACCCAGAAGACCAACCCGAAGAAGACGAGGACCCCGAAGACGAGGACCCCCGAAGACGACGACCCTGAAGACCACCCCGAAGAAGACCAAGAAGATGACCCTGAAGAAGTTGACCAAGAGGACAAAGAAGAGAAGACAAGCACCAAGATACAGAAGAACAAGAGACAGAAAACCAAGACGCAGAAATACAAGAAGCTGCAGAACAAAAAGCGGAAGAACATTAAGCATAAGACTAAAAATCAGAGCAAAAGATAATATCTAAATTATAATCAGAAGATGACTAAGCAGTGTATGGGGGTGAGTCCGTTCCTCCTCGTGGTGCCCCTGGAAAAGACCTGCTGCTGCAGGCCAAACTGAACGCGGACAAATCCTGTTGTAAATCTTTTGTGAAGGGCAGAACGAAAGGTGTAATGTCCAACATTTTATAGATAACAGCTACAGGAATGCCTGTCACAAATAAGAATATGATGAAGAAGAAGAATATGAAGAAGATGAAGAAGTAGAATATGAAGAATGTAAAAAAAAAAGAATAATACGAAGAAGGTGAAGAAGAAGAAGATGAAGAATGTGAAGAAGAAGAGGATGAAAAAGATGCTGAGGATGATGAAGGAGAAAGTGTGGGAGAAGTAAAAAAGAAGGTGAAGAGCATGGAAGTAGTGAAACATAAATATCTGACAAAATATAAAAATACTTAACATAGTCAATATTTCCGTAACTCAGAAAGTCTTAAAAAAAATATTAATTCCTGCTATTCCATTTGATTGGGCTAAACCTCTATGCCTTTATTGTCTCCCCCACCTCCCCCAATACATTCTACATTATTCTTAGTTGTTTTCCTTCATGTAGAATTAACCTACAAGGAAAGAAAGGGTTTATTTTCATTCCGATATTTCTGTCACATTGACTTGCATTGGTTTCCGGTATCGGAATCGGCGATATCCGATACTTTTTCGGTATCGGTCCGATCCAATCCGATCCGATATTTTCCGATATCGGAAGGTATCGCTCAACACTAGTTACCTCAGACCACATATAATATAATGTTCCCACAGACCCACATATAATATAATGTTATCCCAGACCCACATATAATGTAATGACCCCACAGACCCATATATAATATAATGTTACCACAGACCCACATATAATATAATGTTACCCCAGACCCACATATAATGTAATGACCCCACAGACCCACATATAATATAATGTTCCCACAGACCCACATATAATATAATGTTATCCCAGACCCACATATAATGTAATGACCCCACAGACCCATATATAATATAATGTTACCACAGACCCACATATAATATAATGTTATCCCAGACCCACATATAATGTAATGACCCCACAGACCCACATATAATATAATGTTCCCACAGACCCACATATAATATAATGTTATCCCAGACCCACATATAATGTAATGACCCCATAGACCCATATATAATATAATGTTACCACAGACCCACATATAATATAATGTTACCACAGACCCACATATAATATAATGTTCCCACAGACCCACATATAATATAATGTTACCCCAGACCCGCATATAATGTAATGACCCCAAAGATCCACATATAATATAATGTTCCCACAGACCCACATATAATATAATGTTACCCCAGACCCACATATAATGTAATGACCCCATAGACCCATATATAATATAATGTTACCACAGACCCACATATAATATAATGTTACCACAGACCCACATATAATATAAGGTTCCCACAGACCCACATATAATATAATGTTACGCCAGACCCACATATAATGTAATGTTCCCACAGACCCACATATAATATAATGTCCTCACAGACCCACATATAATATAATGTCCTCACAGACCCACATATAATATAATGTTCCCACAGACCCACATATAATATAATGTTACCCCAGACCCACATATAATGTAATGACCCCATAGACCCATATATAATATAATGTTACCACAGACCCACATATAATATAATGTCCCCACAGACCCACATATAATATAATGTCCTCACAGACCCACATATAATATAATGTCCTCACAGACCCACATATAATATAATGTCCTCACAGACCCACATATAATATAATGTCCCCACAGACCCACATATAATATAATGTCCTCACAGACCCACATATAATATAATGTCCTCACAGACCCACATATAATATAATGTCCTCACAGACCCACATATAATATAATGTCCCCACAGACCCACATATAATATAATGTCCTCACAGACCCACATATAATATAATGTCCTCACAGACCCACATATAATATAATATCCTCACAGACCCACATATAATATAATGTCCTCACAGACCCACATATAATATAATGTCCTCACAGACCCACATATAATGTTACCACAGACCCACATATAATATAATGTCCCCACAGACCCACATATAATATAATGTCCTCACAGACCCACATATAATATAATGTCCTCACAGACCCACATATAATATAATGTCCCCACAGACCCACATATAATATAATGTCCTCCCAGACCCACATATAATATAATGTCCTCACAGACCCACATATAATATAATGTCCTCACAGACCAACATATAATATAAGGTTCCCACAGACCCACAAATAATATAATGTCCTCACAGACCCACATATAATATAATGTTAACACAGACCCAGATATAATATAATGTCCCCACAGACCCACATATAATATAAGGTCCCCACAGACCCACATATAATATAATGTCCCCACAGACCCACATATAATATAATGTCCTCACAGACCCACATATAATATAATGTCCCCACAGACCCACATATAATATAATGTCCTCACAGACCCACATATAATATAATGTCCTCACAGACCCACATATAATATAATGTCCTCACAGTCCCACATATAATATAATGTTCCCACAAACCCACATATAATATAATGTCCCCACAGACCCACATATAATATAATGTCCTCACAGACCCACATATAATATAATGTCCCCACAGACCCACATATAATATAATGTCCTCACAGACCCACATATAATATAATGTCCTCACAGACCCACATATAATATAATATCCTCACAGACCCACATATAATATAATGTCCCCACAGACCCACATATAATATAATGTCCCCACTGACCCACATATAATATAATTTCCTCACAGACCCACATATAATATAATTTCCTCACAGACCCACATATAATATAATATCCTCACAGACCCACATATAATATAAAGTCCTCACAGACCCACATATAATATAATGTCCTCACAGACCCACATATAATATAATATCCTCACAGACCCACATATAATATAATGTCCTCACAGACCCACATATAATATAATGTCCTCACAGACCCACATATAATATGTTACCACAGACCCACATATAATATAATGTCCCCACAGACCCACATATAATATAATGTCCTCACAGACCCACATATAATATAATGTCCTCACAGACCCACATATAATATAATGTCCCCACAGACCCACATATAATATAATGTCCTCACAGACCCACATATAATATAATGTCCTCACAGACCCACATATAATATAATGTCCTCACAGACCCACATATAATATAATGTCCCCACAGACCCACATATAATATAATGTCCTCACAGACCCACATATAATATAATGTCCTCACAGACCCACATATAATATAATGTCCTCACAGACCCACATATAATATAATGTCCCCACAGACCCACATATAATATAATGTCCTCACAGACCCACATATAATATAATGTCCTCACAGACCCACATATAATATAATATCCTCACAGACCCACATATAATATAATGTCCTCACAGACCCACATATAATATAATGTCCTCACAGACCCACATATAATGTTACCACAGACCCACATATAATATAATGTCCCCACAGACCCACATATAATATAATGTCCTCACAGACCCACATATAATATAATGTCCTCACAGACCCACATATAATATAATGTCCCCACAGACCCACATATAATATAATGTCCTCCCAGACCCACATATAATATAATGTCCTCACAGACCCACATATAATATAATGTCCTCACAGACCAACATATAATATAAGGTTCCCACAGACCCACAAATAATATAATGTCCTCACAGACCCACATATAATATAATGTTAACACAGACCCAGATATAATATAATGTCCCCACAGACCCACATATAATATAAGGTCCCCACAGACCCACATATAATATAATGTCCCCACAGACCCACATATAATATAATGTCCTCACAGACCCACATATAATATAATGTCCCCACAGACACCCACATATAATATAATGTCCCCACAGACCCACATATAATATAATGTCCTCACAGACCCACATATAATATAATGTCCCACAGTCCCACATATAACATAATGTCCCCACAGCCCCACATATAATATAATGTCCCACAGTCCCACATATAATATATTGTCCCCACAGACCCACATATAATATAATGTCCTCACAGACCCACATATAATATAATATCCTCAAAGACCCATATATAATATAATGTCCTCACAGACCCACATATAATATAATATCTTCACAGATCCACATATAATATAATGTCCTCACAGACCCACATATAATATAATGTCCTCACAGACCCACATATAATATAATGTCCCCACAGACCAACATATAATATAATGTCCTCACAGACCCACATATAATATAATGTTACCACAGACCCAGATATAATATAATGTCCCCACAGACCCACATATAATATAAAGTCCCCACAGACCCACATATAATATAATGTCCTCACAGACCCACATATAATATAATGTTCCCACAGACCCACATATAATATAATGTTACAACAGACCCACATATAATGTAATGACCCCACAGACCCACATATAATATAATGTCCCCACAGACCCACATATAATATAATGTCCCCAAAGACCCACATATAATATGTCCCCACAGATCCAAATAAAATATAATGTCCTCACAGACCCATATATAATATAATGTCCTCACAGACCCACATATAATATAATGTCCAACAGTCCCACATATAATATAAAGTCCCCACAACCCCACATATAATATAATGTCCCACACTCCCACATATAATATATTGTCCCCACAGACCCAAATATAATATAATGTCCCACAGTCCCACATATAATATAATGTTCCCACAAACCCACATATAATATAATGTCCCCACAGACCCACATATAATATAATGTCCTCACAGACCCACATATAATATAATGTCCCCACAGACCCACATATAATATAATGTCCTCACAGACCCACATATAATATAATGTCCTCACAGACTCACATATAATATAATATCCTCACAGACCCACATATAATATAATGTCCCCACAGACCCACATATAATATAATGTCCCCACTGACCCACATATAATATAATGTTCTCACAGACCCACATATAATATAATTTCCTCACAGACCCACATATAATATAATATCCTCACAGACCCACATATAATATAATGTCCTCACAGACCCACATATAATATAATGTCCTCACAGACCCACATATAATATAATATCCTCACAGACCCACATATAATATAATGTCCTCACAGACCCACATATAATATAATGTCCTCACAGACCCACATATAATATGTTACCACAGACCCACATATAATATAATGTCCCCACAGACCCACATATAATATAATGTCCTCACAGACCCACATATAATATAATGTCCTCACAGACCCACATATAATATAATGTCCCCACAGACCCACATATAATATAATGTCCTCACAGACCCACATATAATATAATGTCCTCACAGACCCACATATAATATAATATCCTCACAGACCCACATATAATATAATGTCCCCACAGACCCACATATAATATAATGTCCCCACTGACCCACATATAATATAATGTCCTCACAGACCCACATATAATATAATTTCCTCACAGACCCACATATAATATAATATCCTCACAGACCCACATATAATATAATGTCCTCACAGACCCACATATAATATAATGTCCTCACAGACCCACATATAATATAATATCCTCACAGACCCACATATAATATAATGTCCTCACAGACCCACATATAATATGTTACCACAGACCCACATATAATATAATGTCCCCACAGACCCACATATAATATAATGTCCTCACAGACCCACATATAATATAATGTCCTCACAGACCCACATATAATATAATGTCCCCACAGACCCACATATAATATAATGTCCTCACAGACCCACATATAATATAATGTCCTCACAGACCCACATATAATATAATGTCCTCACAGACCAACATATAATATAAGGTTCCCACAGACCCACAAATAATATAATGTCCTCACAGACCCACATATAATATAATGTTAACACAGACCCAGATATAATATAATGTCCCCACAGACCCACATATAATATAATGTCCCCACAGACCCACATATAATATAAGGTCCCCACAGACCCACATATAATATAATGTCCCCACAGACCCACATATAATATAATGTCCTCACAGATCCACATATAATATAATGTCCCCACAGACACCCACATATAATATAATGTCCCCACAGACCCACATATAATATAATGTCCTCACAGACCCACATATAATATAATGTCCCACAGTCCCACATATAACATAATGTCCCCACAGCCCCACATATAATATAATGTCCCACAGTCCCACATATAATATATTGTCCCCACAGACCCACATATAATATAATGTCCCCACAGACCCACATATAATATAATGTCCCCACAGATCCACATATAATATAATGTCCTCACACCCACATATAATATAATGTACCCACAGACCCACATATAATATAATGTCCTCACAGACCCACATATAATATAATGTTACCACAGACCCACATATAATATAATGTCCTCACAGACCCACATATAATATAATGTCCCCACAGACCCACATATAATATAATGTCCTCACAGACCCACATATAATATAATGTCCTCACAGACCCACATATAATATAATGTCCTCACAGACCCACATATAATATAATGTCGACACAGACCCACATATAATATAATGTCCTCACAGACCCACATATAATATAATGTCCTCACAGACCCACATATAATATAATGTCCTCACAGACCCACATATAATATAATGTCCCCACAGACCCACATATAATATAATATCCTCACAGACCCACATATAATATAATGTCCTCACAGACCCACATATAATATAATATGTCCCCACAGACCCACATATAATATAATATCCTCACAGACCCACATATAATATAATGTTGTCACAGACCCACATATAATATAATGTTCCCACAGACCCACATATAATATAATGTCCCCACAGACCCACATGTAATATAATGTACCCACAGACCCACATATAATATAATGTCACCACAGTCCCACATATAATATAATGTCCCCACAGACCCACATATAATATGTCCTCACAGACCCACATATAATATAATGTCCTCACAGACCCACATATAATATAATGTCACCACAGTCCCACATATAATATAATGTCCCCACAGACCCACATATAATATAATGTCCTCACAGACCCACATATAATATAATGTCCCCACAGACCCACATATAATATAATGTCACCACAGACCCACATAAAATATAATGTTACCACAGACCCACATATAATATAATGTCCCCACAGACCCACATATAATATGTCCTCACAGACCCACATATAATATAATGTCCTCACAGACCCACATATAATATGTCACCACAGTCCCACATATAATATAATGTCCCCACAGACCCACATATAATATAATGTCCTCACAGACCCACATATAATATAATGTCCCCACAGACCCACATATAATATAATGTCACCACAGACCCACATAAAATATAATGTTACCACAGACCCACATATAATATAATATCCCCACAGACCCACATATAATATAATGTCACCACAGACCCACATATAATATAATGTCACCACAGACCCACATATAATATAATATCCTCACAGACCCACATATAATATAATGTCACCACAGACCCACATATAATATAATGTTACCACAGACCCACATATAATATAATGTCCTCACAGACCCACATATAATATAATGTCCTCACAGACCCACATATAATATAATGTCCCCACAGACCCACATATAATATAATGTCCTCACAGACCCACATATAATATAATGTCCCCACAGACCCACATATAATATAATGTCCTCACGGCCCCACATATAATATAATGTCCCCACAGACCCACATATAATATAATGTCCCCACAGACCCACATATAATATAATGTCCTCACGGCCCCACATATAATATAATGTCCTCACGGACCCACATATAATATAATGTCCTCAAGGACCCACATATAATATAATGTCCTCACGGACCCACATATAATATAATGTCCTCACGGACCCACATATAATATAATGCCCTCACGGACCCACATATGATATAATGTCCTCACGGACCCACATATAATATAATGTCCTCACGGACCCACATATAATATAATGTCCCCACGGACCCACATATAATATAATGTCACCACAGACCCACATATAATATAATGTCACCACAGACCCACATATAATATAATGTCCCACAGACCCACATATAATATAATATCCTCACAGACCCACATATAATAAAATGTCACCACAGACCCACATATAATATAATGTCCCCACAGACCCACATATAATATAATGTCCCCACAGACCCACATATAATATAATGTCCTCACAGACCCACATATAATATAATGTTACCACAGACCCAAATATAATATAATGTCCTCACAGACCCACATATAATATAATGTCCTCACAGACCCACATATAATATAATGTCCTCACAGACCCACATATAATATAATGTCCTCACAGACCCACATATAATATAATGTCCCCACAGACACACATATAATATAATGTCCTCACAGACCCACATATAATATAATGTCCCCACAGATCCACATATAATATAATGTCCCCACAGACCCACATATAATATAATGTCCCCACAGACCCACATATAATATAATGTCACCACAGACCCACATATAATATAATGTACCCACAGACCCACATATAATATAATGTACCCACAGACTCACATATAATATAATGTCCTCACAGACCCACATATAATATAATGTACTCACAGACCCACATATAATATAATGTCCTCACAGTCCCACATATAATATAATGTCCCCACAGACCCACATATAATATAATGTCCCCACAGACCCACATATAATATAATGTCCTCACAGACCCACATATAATATAATGTCCCCACAGACCCACATATAATATAATGTTACCACAGCCCCACATATAATATAATGTCCTCACGGCCCCACATATAATATAATGTCCTCACGGCCCCACATATAATATAATGTCCTCACGGACCCACATATAATATAATGTCCTCACGGACCCACATATAATATAATGTCCTCACGGACCCACATATAATATAATGCCCTCACGGACCCACATATAATATAATGCCCTCACGGACCCACATATAATATAATGTCCTCACGGACCCACATATAATATAATGTCCCCACAGACCCACATATAATATAATGTCCCCACAGACCCACATATAATATAATGTACCCACAGACCCAAATATAATATAATGTCCCCACAGACCCACATATAATATAATGTCCTCACAGACCCACATATAATATAATGTCCCCATAGACCCACATATAATATAATGTCCTCACAGACCCACATATAATATAATGTACCCACAGACCCAAATATAATATAATGTCCTCACAGACCCACATATAATATAATGTCCTCACAGACCCACATATAATATAATGTCCCCACAGACCCACATATAATATAATGTCCTCACAGACCCACATATAATATAATGTACCCACAGACCCAAATATAATATAATGTCCTCACAGACCCACATATAATATAATGTCCTCACAGACCCACATATAATATAATGTCCCCACAGACCCACATATAATATAATGTCCTCACAGACCCACATATAATATAATGTACCCACAGACCCAAATATAATATAATGTCCTCACAGACCCACATATAATATAATGTCCTCACAGACCCACATATAATATAATGTCCCCACAGACCGACATATAATATAATGTCACCACAGACCCACATATAATATAATATTACCACAGACCCACATATAATATAATGTCCCCACAGACCCACATATAATATAATGTACCCACAGACCCAAATATAATATAATGTCCCCACAGACACACATATAATATAATGTCCTCACAGACCCACATATAATATAATGTCCCCACAGACCCACATATAATATAATGTCCTCACAGACCCACATATAATATAATGTCCTCACGGACCCACATATAATATAATGTCCCCACAGACCCACATATAATATAATGTCCTCACAGACCCACATATAATATAATGTCCCCACAGACCCACATATAATATAATGTCCCCACAGACCCACATATAATATAATGTCCCCACAGACCCACATATAATATAATGTCCCCAGAGAACCACATATAATATAATGTCCTCACAGACCCACATATAATATAATGTCCTCACAGACCCACATATAATATAATGTCCTCACGGACCCACATATAATATAATGTCCCCACAGACCCACATATAATATAATGTCCTCACAGACCCACATATAATATAATGTCCTCACAGACCCACATATAATATAATATCCTCACAGACCCACATATAATATAATGTCCTCACAGACCCACGTATAATATAATGTCCTCACAGACCCACATATAATATAATGTCCCCACAGACCCACATATAATATAATGTCCTCACAGACCCACATATAATATAATGTCCCCACAGATCCACATATAATATAATGTCCTCACAGACCCACATATAATATAATGTCCCCACAGACCCACATATAATATAATGTCCTCACAGACCCACATGTAATATAATGTCCTCACAGACCCACATATAATATAATGTCCTCACAGACCCACATATAATATAATGTCCCCACAGACCCACATATAATATAATGTCCCCACAGATCCACATATAATATAATGTCCTCACAGACCCACATATAATATAATGACCCCACAGACCTACATATAATATAATGTCCTCACAGACCCACATATAATATAATGCCTTCACAGACCCACATATAATATAATGTCCTCACAGACCCACATATAATATAATGACCCCACAGACCTACATATAATATAATGTCCTCACAGACCCACATATAATATAATGTCCTCACAGACCCACATATAATATAATGTCCTCACAGAGCCACATATAATATAATGTCACCACAGACCCACATATAATATAATGTCCTCACAGACCCACATATAATATAATGTCCTTAGACCCACATATAATATAATGACCCCACAGACCTACATATAATATAATGTCCTCACAGACCCACATATAATATAATGTCCTCACAGACCCACATATAATATAATGTCCTCACAGACCCACATATAATATAATGTCCCCACAGACCCACATATAATATAATGTCCCCACAGACCCACATATAATATAATGTCCTCACAGACCCACATATCATATAATGTCCTCACAGACCCACATATATGTCCTCACAGACCCACATATAATATAATGTTCTCACAGACCCACATATAATATAATGTCCCCACAGACCCACATATAATATAATGTCCTCACAGACCCACATATAATATAATGTTACCACAGACCCACATATAATATAATGTCCTCACAGACCCACATATAATATAATGTACCCACAGACCCACATATAATATAATGTCCTCACAGACCCACATATAATATAATGTCCCCACAGACCCACATATAATATAATGTACCCACAGACCCACATATAATATAATGTCCTCACAGACCCACATATAATATAATGTCCTCACAGACCCACATATAATATAATGTCCTCACAGACCCACATATAATATAATGTCCTCACAGACCCACATATAATATAATGTCCTCACAGACCCACATATAATATAATGTCCTCACAGACCCACATATAATATAATGTCCTCACAGACCCACATATAATATAATGTCCTCACAGACCCACATATAATATAATGTCCTCACAGACCCACATATAATATAATGTCCTCACAGACCCACATATAATATAATGTCCTCACAGACCCACATATAATATAATGTCCTCACAGATCCACATATAATATAATGTCCTCACAGACCCACATATAATATAATGTCCCCACAGACCCACATATAATATAATGTCCTCACAGACCCACATATAATATAATGTCCTCACAGACCCACATATAATATAATGTCCCCACAGACCCACATATAATATAATGTTCCCACAGACCCACATATAATATAATGTCCTCACAGATCCACATATAATATAATGTCCTCACAGATCCACATATAATATAATGTCCCCACAGACCCACATATAATATAATGTCCCCACAGACCCACATATAATATAATGTCCCCACAGACCCACATATAATATAATGTCCTCACAGACCCACATATAATATAATGTCCTCACAAACCCACATATAATATAATGTCCCCACAAACCCACATATAATATAATGTCCTCACAGACCCACATATAATATAATGTCCCCACAGACCCCATATAATATAATGTCCTCACAGACCCACATATAATATAATGTCCTCACAGACCCACATATAATATAATGTCCTCACAGACCCACATATAATATAATGTCCTCACAGATCCACATATAATATAATGTCCCCACAGACCCACATATAATATAATGTCCCCACAGACCCACATATAATATAATGTCCCCACAGACCCACATATAATATAATGTCCTCACAGACCCACATATAATATAATGTCCTCACAAACCCACATATAATATAATGTAACCACAGACCCACATATAATATAATGTCCTCACAGACCCACATATAATATAATGTCCCCACAGACCCCATATAATATAATGTCCTCACAGACCCACATATAATATAATGTCCCCACAGACCCACATATAATATAATGTCCTCACAGACCCACATATAATATAATGTCCTCACAGACCCACATATAATATAATGTCCTCACAGACCCACATATAATATAATGTCACCACAGACCCACATATAATATAATGTCCTCACAGACCCACATATAATATAATGTCCTCACAGACCCACATATAATATAATGTCCTCACAGACCCACATATAATATAATGTCCTCACAGACCCACATATAATATAATGTCCCCACAGACCCACATATAATATAATGTCCTCACAGACCCACATATAATATAATGTCCTCACAGACCCACATATAATATAATGTCACCACAGACCCACATATAATATAATGTCCTCACAGACCCACATATAATATAATGTCCTCACAGACCCACATATAATATAATGTCCTCACAGACCCACATATAATATAATGTCCTCACAGACCCACATATAATATAATGTCCTCACAGACCCACATATAATATAATGTCCCCACAGACCCACATATAATATAATGTCCCCACAGACCCACATATAATATAATGTCCTCACAGACCCACATATAATATAATGTCCTCACAGACCCACATATAATATAATGTCCTCACAGACCCACATATAATATAATGTCCTCACAGACCCACATATAATATAATGTCCTCACAGACCCACATATAATATAATGTCCTAACAGACCCACATATAATATAATGTCCTCACAGACCCACATATAATATAATGTCCTCACAGACCCACATATAATATAATGTCCTCACAGACCCACATATAATATAATGTCCTCACAGACCCACATATAATATAATGTCCTCACAGACCCACATATAATATAATGTCTTCACAGATCCACATATAATATAATGTCCTCACAGACCCACATATAATATAATGTCCCCACAGACCCACATATAATATAATGTCCTCACAGACCCACATATAATATAATGTCCTCACAGACCCACATATAATATAATGTCCCCACAGACCCACATATAATATAATGTTCCCACAGACCCACATATAATATAATGTCCTCACAGATCCACATATAATATAATGTCCTCACAGATCCACATATAATATAATGTCCCCACAGACCCACATATAATATAATGTCCCCACAGACCCACATATAATATAATGTCCCCACAGACCCACATATAATATAATGTCCTCACAGACCCACATATAATATAATGTCCTCACAAACCCACATATAATATAATGTCCCCACAAACCCACATATAATATAATGTCCTCACAGACCCACATATAATATAATGTCCCCACAGACCCCATATAATATAATGTCCTCACAGACCCACATATAATATAATGTCCTCACAGACCCACATATATAATGTCCTCACAGACCCACATATAATATAATGTCCTCACAGATCCACATATAATATAATGTCCCCACAGACCCACATATAATATAATGTCCCCACAGACCCACATATAATATAATGTCCCCACAGACCCACATATAATATAATGTCCTCACAGACCCACATATAATATAATGTCCTCACAGACCCACATATAATATAATGTCCTCACAGACCCACATATAATATAATGTCCTCACAGATCCACATATAATATAATGTAACCACAGACCCACATATAATATAATGTCCTCACAGACCCACATATAATATAATGTCCCCACAGACCCCATATAATATAATGTCCTCACAGACCCACATATAATATAATGTCCCCACAGACCCACATATAATATAATGTCCTCACAGACCCACATATAATATAATGTCCTCACAGACCCACATATAATATAATGTTCCCACAGACCCACATATAATATAATGTTATCCCAGACCCACATATAATGTAATGACCCCACAGACCCATATATAATATAATGTTACCACAGACCCACATATAATATAATGTTACCCCAGACCCACATATAATGTAATGACCCCACAGACCCACATATAATATAATGTTCCCACAGACCCACATATAATATAATGTTATCCCAGACCCACATATAATGTAATGACCCCACAGACCCATATATAATATAATGTTACCACAGACCCACATATAATATAATGTTATCCCAGACCCACATATAATGTAATGACCCCACAGACCCACATATAATATAATGTTCCCACAGACCCACATATAATATAATGTTATCCCAGACCCACATATAATGTAATGACCCCATAGACCCATATATAATATAATGTTACCACAGACCCACATATAATATAATGTTACCACAGACCCACATATAATATAATGTTCCCACAGACCCACATATAATATAATGTTACCCCAGACCCGCATATAATGTAATGACCCCAAAGATCCACATATAATATAATGTTCCCACAGACCCACATATAATATAATGTTACCCCAGACCCACATATAATGTAATGACCCCATAGACCCATATATAATATAATGTTACCACAGACCCACATATAATATAATGTTACCACAGACCCACATATAATATAAGGTTCCCACAGACCCACATATAATATAATGTTACGCCAGACCCACATATAATGTAATGTTCCCACAGACCCACATATAATATAATGTCCTCACAGACCCACATATAATATAATGTCCTCACAGACCCACATATAATATAATGTTCCCACAGACCCACATATAATATAATGTTACCCCAGACCCACATATAATGTAATGACCCCATAGACCCATATATAATATAATGTTACCACAGACCCACATATAATATAATGTTCCCACAGACCCACATATAATATAATGTTACCCCAGACCCACATATAATGTAATGACCCCATAGACCCATATATAATATAATGTTACCACAGACCCACATATAATATAATGTTACCACAGACCCACATATAATATAAGGTTCCCACAGACCCACATATAATATAATGTTACCACAGACCCACATATAATATAATGTTCCCACAGACCCACATATAATATAATGTCCTCACAGACCCACATATAATATAATGTCCTCACAGACCCACATATAATATAATGTTCCCACAGACCCACATATAATATAATGTCCCCACAGACCCACATATAATATAATGCCCTCACAGACCCACATATAATATAATGTCCCAGAGTCCCACATATAATATAATGTCCCCACAGCCCCACATATATTATAACGTCCCACAGTTCCACATATAATATATTGTCCCCACAGATCCACATATAATATAATGTCCCCACAGACCCACATATAATATAATGTTCCCACAGACCCACATATAATATAATGTCCCCACAGACCCACATATAATATAATGTCCTCACAGACCCACATATAATATAATGTCTCCACAGACCCACATATAATATAATGTCCTCACAGACCCACATATAATATAATGTCCCCACAGACCCACATATAATATAATGTCCTCACAGACCCACATATAATATAATGTCCCCACAGACCCACATATACTATAATGTCCGCACTGACCCACATATAATATAATGTCCTCACAGACCCACATATAATATAATATCCTCAAAGACCCATATATAATATAATGTCCTCACAGACCCACATATAATATAATGTCCTCACAGACCCACATATAATATAATGTCTTCACAGACCCACATAAAATATAATGTCCTCACAGACCCACATATAATATAATGTCCCCACAGACCAACATATAATATAATGTCCTCACAGACCCACATATAATATAATGTTACCACAGACCCAGATATAATATAATGTCCCCACAGACCCACATATAATATAAAGTCCCCACAGACCCACATATAATATAATGTCCTCACAGACCCACATATAATATAATGTTCCCACAGACCCACATATAATATAATGTTACGCCAGACCCACATATAATGTAATGACCCCACAGACCCACATATAATATAATGTCCCCACAGACCCACATATAATATAATGTCCCCAAAGACCCACATATAATATGTCCCCACAGATCCAAATAAAATATAATGTCCTCACAGACCCATATATAATATAATGTCCTCACAGACCCACATATAATATAATGTCCAACAGTCCCACATATAATATAAAGTCCCCACAACCCCACATATAATATAATGTCCCACACTCCCACATATAATATATTGTCCCCACAGACCCAAATATAATATAATGTCCCACAGTCCCACATATAATATAATGTTCCCACAAACCCACATATAATATAATGTCCCCACAGACCCACATATAATATAATGTCCTCACAGACCCACATATAATATAATGTCCCCACAGACCCACATATAATATAATGTCCTCACAGACCCACATATAATATAATGTCCTCACAGACCCACATATAATATAATATCCTCACAGACCCACATATAATATAATGTCCCCACAGACCCACATATAATATAATGTCCCCACTGACCCACATATAATATAATTTCCTCACAGACCCACATATAATATAATTTCCTCACAGACCCACATATAATATAATATCCTCACAGACCCACATATAATATAAAGTCCTCACAGACCCACATATAATATAATGTCCTCACAGACCCACATATAATATAATATCCTCACAGACCCACATATAATATAATGTCCTCACAGACCCACATATAATATAATGTCCTCACAGACCCACATATAATATGTTACCACAGACCCACATATAATATAATGTCCCCACAGACCCACATATAATATAATGTCCTCACAGACCCACATATAATATAATGTCCTCACAGACCCACATATAATATAATGTCCCCACAGACCCACATATAATATAATGTCCTCACAGACCCACATATAATATAATGTCCTCACAGACCCACATATAATATAATGTCCTCACAGACCCACATATAATATAATGTCCCCACAGACCCACATATAATATAATGTCCTCACAGACCCACATATAATATAATGTCCTCACAGACCCACATATAATATAATGTCCCCACAGACCCACATATAATATAATGTCCTCACAGACCCACATATAATATAATGTCCTCACAGACCCACATATAATATAATATCCTCACAGACCCACATATAATATAATGTCCTCACAGACCCACATATAATATAATGTCCTCACAGACCCACATATAATGTTACCACAGACCCACATATAATATAATGTCCCCACAGACCCACATATAATATAATGTCCTCACAGACCCACATATAATATAATGTCCTCACAGACCCACATATAATATAATGTCCCCACAGACCCACATATAATATAATGTCCTCCCAGACCCACATATAATATAATGTCCTCACAGACCCACATATAATATAATGTCCTCACAGACCAACATATAATATAAGGTTCCCACAGACCCACAAATAATATAATGTCCTCACAGACCCACATATAATATAATGTTAACACAGACCCAGATATAATATAATGTCCCCACAGACCCACATATAATATAAGGTCCCCACAGACCCACATATAATATAATGTCCCCACAGACCCACATATAATATAATGTCCTCACAGACCCACATATAATATAATGTCCCCACAGACCCACATATAATATAATGTCCTCACAGACCCACATATAATATAATGTCCTCACAGACCCACATATAATATAATGTCCTCACAGTCCCACATATAATATAATGTTCCCACAAACCCACATATAATATAATGTCCCCACAGACCCACATATAATATAATGTCCTCACAGACCCACATATAATATAATGTCCCCACAGACCCACATATAATATAATGTCCTCACAGACCCACATATAATATAATGTCCTCACAGACCCACATATAATATAATATCCTCACAGACCCACATATAATATAATGTCCCCACAGACCCACATATAATATAATGTCCCCACTGACCCACATATAATATAATTTCCTCACAGACCCACATATAATATAATTTCCTCACAGACCCACATATAATATAATATCCTCACAGACCCACATATAATATAAAGTCCTCACAGACCCACATATAATATAATGTCCTCACAGACCCACATATAATATAATATCCTCACAGACCCACATATAATATAATGTCCTCACAGACCCACATATAATATAATGTCCTCACAGACCCACATATAATATGTTACCACAGACCCACATATAATATAATGTCCCCACAGACCCACATATAATATAATGTCCTCACAGACCCACATATAATATAATGTCCTCACAGACCCACATATAATATAATGTCCCCACAGACCCACATATAATATAATGTCCTCACAGACCCACATATAATATAATGTCCTCACAGACCCACATATAATATAATGTCCTCACAGACCCACATATAATATAATGTCCCCACAGACCCACATATAATATAATGTCCTCACAGACCCACATATAATATAATGTCCTCACAGACCCACATATAATATAATGTCCTCACAGACCCACATATAATATAATGTCCCCACAGACCCACATATAATATAATGTCCTCACAGACCCACATATAATATAATGTCCTCACAGACCCACATATAATATAATATCCTCACAGACCCACATATAATATAATGTCCTCACAGACCCACATATAATATAATGTCCTCACAGACCCACATATAATGTTACCACAGACCCACATATAATATAATGTCCCCACAGACCCACATATAATATAATGTCCTCACAGACCCACATATAATATAATGTCCTCACAGACCCACATATAATATAATGTCCCCACAGACCCACATATAATATAATGTCCTCCCAGACCCACATATAATATAATGTCCTCACAGACCCACATATAATATAATGTCCTCACAGACCAACATATAATATAAGGTTCCCACAGACCCACAAATAATATAATGTCCTCACAGACCCACATATAATATAATGTTAACACAGACCCAGATATAATATAATGTCCCCACAGACCCACATATAATATAAGGTCCCCACAGACCCACATATAATATAATGTCCCCACAGACCCACATATAATATAATGTCCTCACAGACCCACATATAATATAATGTCCCCACAGACACCCACATATAATATAATGTCCCCACAGACCCACATATAATATAATGTCCTCACAGACCCACATATAATATAATGTCCCACAGTCCCACATATAACATAATGTCCCCACAGCCCCACATATAATATAATGTCCCACAGTCCCACATATAATATATTGTCCCCACAGACCCACATATAATATAATGTCCTCACAGACCCACATATAATATAATATCCTCAAAGACCCATATATAATATAATGTCCTCACAGACCCACATATAATATAATATCTTCACAGATCCACATATAATATAATGTCCTCAGAGACCCACATATAATATAATGTCCTCACAGACCCACATATAATATAATGTCCCCACAGACCAACATATAATATAATGTCCTCACAGACCCACATATAATATAATGTTACCACAGACCCAGATATAATATAATGTCCCCACAGACCCACATATAATATAAAGTCCCCACAGACCCACATATAATATAATGTCCTCACAGACCCACATATAATATAATGTTCCCACAGACCCACATATAATATAATGTTACAACAGACCCACATATAATGTAATGACCCCACAGACCCACATATAATATAATGTCCCCACAGACCCACATATAATATAATGTCCCCAAAGACCCACATATAATATGTCCCCACAGATCCAAATAAAATATAATGTCCTCACAGACCCATATATAATATAATGTCCTCACAGACCCACATATAATATAATGTCCAACAGTCCCACATATAATATAAAGTCCCCACAACCCCACATATAATATAATGTCCCACACTCCCACATATAATATATTGTCCCCACAGACCCAAATATAATATAATGTCCCACAGTCCCACATATAATATAATGTTCCCACAAACCCACATATAATATAATGTCCCCACAGACCCACATATAATATAATGTCCTCACAGACCCACATATAATATAATGTCCCCACAGACCCACATATAATATAATGTCCTCACAGACCCACATATAATATAATGTCCTCACAGACTCACATATAATATAATATCCTCACAGACCCACATATAATATAATGTCCCCACAGACCCACATATAATATAATGTCCCCACTGACCCACATATAATATAATGTTCTCACAGACCCACATATAATATAATTTCCTCACAGACCCACATATAATATAATATCCTCACAGACCCACATATAATATAATGTCCTCACAGACCCACATATAATATAATGTCCTCACAGACCCACATATAATATAATATCCTCACAGACCCACATATAATATAATGTCCTCACAGACCCACATATAATATAATGTCCTCACAGACCCACATATAATATGTTACCACAGACCCACATATAATATAATGTCCCCACAGACCCACATATAATATAATGTCCTCACAGACCCACATATAATATAATGTCCTCACAGACCCACATATAATATAATGTCCCCACAGACCCACATATAATATAATGTCCTCACAGACCCACATATAATATAATGTCCTCACAGACCCACATATAATATAATATCCTCACAGACCCACATATAATATAATGTCCCCACAGACCCACATATAATATAATGTCCCCACTGACCCACATATAATATAATGTCCTCACAGACCCACATATAATATAATTTCCTCACAGACCCACATATAATATAATATCCTCACAGACCCACATATAATATAATGTCCTCACAGACCCACATATAATATAATGTCCTCACAGACCCACATATAATATAATATCCTCACAGACCCACATATAATATAATGTCCTCACAGACCCACATATAATATGTTACCACAGACCCACATATAATATAATGTCCCCACAGACCCACATATAATATAATGTCCTCACAGACCCACATATAATATAATGTCCTCACAGACCCACATATAATATAATGTCCCCACAGACCCACATATAATATAATGTCCTCACAGACCCACATATAATATAATGTCCTCACAGACCCACATATAATATAATGTCCTCACAGACCAACATATAATATAAGGTTCCCACAGACCCACAAATAATATAATGTCCTCACAGACCCACATATAATATAATGTTAACACAGACCCAGATATAATATAATGTCCCCACAGACCCACATATAATATAATGTCCCCACAGACCCACATATAATATAAGGTCCCCACAGACCCACATATAATATAATGTCCCCACAGACCCACATATAATATAATGTCCTCACAGATCCACATATAATATAATGTCCCCACAGACACCCACATATAATATAATGTCCCCACAGACCCACATATAATATAATGTCCTCACAGACCCACATATAATATAATGTCCCACAGTCCCACATATAACATAATGTCCCCACAGCCCCACATATAATATAATGTCCCACAGTCCCACATATAATATATTGTCCCCACAGACCCACATATAATATAATGTCCCCACAGACCCACATATAATATAATGTCCCCACAGATCCACATATAATATAATGTCCTCACACCCACATATAATATAATGTACCCACAGACCCACATATAATATAATGTCCTCACAGACCCACATATAATATAATGTTACCACAGACCCACATATAATATAATGTCCTCACAGACCCACATATAATATAATGTCCCCACAGACCCACATATAATATAATGTCCTCACAGACCCACATATAATATAATGTCCTCACAGACCCACATATAATATAATGTCCTCACAGACCCACATATAATATAATGTCGACACAGACCCACATATAATATAATGTCCTCACAGACCCACATATAATATAATGTCCTCACAGACCCACATATAATATAATGTCCTCACAGACCCACATATAATATAATGTCCCCACAGACCCACATATAATATAATATCCTCACAGACCCACATATAATATAATGTCCTCACAGACCCACATATAATATAATATGTCCCCACAGACCCACATATAATATAATATCCTCACAGACCCACATATAATATAATGTTGTCACAGACCCACATATAATATAATGTTCCCACAGACCCACATATAATATAATGTCCCCACAGACCCACATGTAATATAATGTACCCACAGACCCACATATAATATAATGTCACCACAGTCCCACATATAATATAATGTCCCCACAGACGCACATATAATATGTCCTCACAGACCCACATATAATATAATGTCCTCACAGACCCACATATAATATAATGTCACCACAGTCCCACATATAATATAATGTCCCCACAGACCCACATATAATATAATGTCCTCACAGACCCACATATAATATAATGTCCCCACAGACCCACATATAATATAATGTCACCACAGACCCACATAAAATATAATGTTACCACAGACCCACATATAATATAATGTCCCCACAGACCCACATATAATATGTCCTCACAGACCCACATATAATATAATGTCCTCACAGACCCACATATAATATGTCACCACAGTCCCACATATAATATAATGTCCCCACAGACCCACATATAATATAATGTCCTCACAGACCCACATATAATATAATGTCCCCACAGACCCACATATAATATAATGTCACCACAGACCCACATAAAATATAATGTTACCACAGACCCACATATAATATAATATCCCCACAGACCCACATATAATATAATGTCACCACAGACCCACATATAATATAATGTCACCACAGACCCACATATAATATAATATCCTCACAGACCCACATATAATATAATGTCACCACAGACCCACATATAATATAATGTTACCACAGACCCACATATAATATAATGTCCTCACAGACCCACATATAATATAATGTCCTCACAGACCCACATATAATATAATGTCCCCACAGACCCACATATAATATAATGTCCTCACAGACCCACATATAATATAATGTCCCCACAGACCCACATATAATATAATGTCCTCACGGCCCCACATATAATATAATGTCCCCACAGACCCACATATAATATAATGTCCCCACAGACCCACATATAATATAATGTCCTCACGGCCCCACATATAATATAATGTCCTCACGGACCCACATATAATATAATGTCCTCAAGGACCCACATATAATATAATGTCCTCACGGACCCACATATAATATAATGTCCTCACGGACCCACATATAATATAATGCCCTCACGGACCCACATATGATATAATGTCCTCACGGACCCACATATAATATAATGTCCTCACGGACCCACATATAATATAATGTCCCCACGGACCCACATATAATATAATGTCACCACAGACCCACATATAATATAATGTCACCACAGACCCACATATAATATAATGTCCCACAGACCCACATATAATATAATATCCTCACAGACCCACATATAATAAAATGTCACCACAGACCCACATATAATATAATGTCCCCACAGACCCACATATAATATAATGTCCCCACAGACCCACATATAATATAATGTCCTCACAGACCCACATATAATATAATGTTACCACAGACCCAAATATAATATAATGTCCTCACAGACCCACATATAATATAATGTCCTCACAGACCCACATATAATATAATGTCCTCACAGACCCACATATAATATAATGTCCTCACAGACCCACATATAATATAATGTCCCCACAGACACACATATAATATAATGTCCTCACAGACCCACATATAATATAATGTCCCCACAGATCCACATATAATATAATGTCCCCACAGACCCACATATAATATAATGTCCCCACAGACCCACATATAATATAATGTCACCACAGACCCACATATAATATAATGTACCCACAGACCCACATATAATATAATGTACCCACAGACTCACATATAATATAATGTCCTCACAGACCCACATATAATATAATGTACTCACAGACCCACATATAATATAATGTCCTCACAGTCCCACATATAATATAATGTCCCCACAGACCCACATATAATATAATGTCCCCACAGACCCACATATAATATAATGTCCTCACAGACCCACATATAATATAATGTCCCCACAGACCCACATATAATATAATGTTACCACAGCCCCACATATAATATAATGTCCTCACGGCCCCACATATAATATAATGTCCTCACGGCCCCACATATAATATAATGTCCTCACGGACCCACATATAATATAATGTCCTCACGGACCCACATATAATATAATGTCCTCACGGACCCACATATAATATAATGCCCTCACGGACCCACATATAATATAATGCCCTCACGGACCCACATATAATATAATGTCCTCACGGACCCACATATAATATAATGTCCCCACAGACCCACATATAATATAATGTCCCCACAGACCCACATATAATATAATGTACCCACAGACCCAAATATAATATAATGTCCCCACAGACCCACATATAATATAATGTCCTCACAGACCCACATATAATATAATGTCCCCATAGACCCACATATAATATAATGTCCTCACAGACCCACATATAATATAATGTACCCACAGACCCAAATATAATATAATGTCCTCACAGACCCACATATAATATAATGTCCTCACAGACCCACATATAATATAATGTCCCCACAGACCCACATATAATATAATGTCCTCACAGACCCACATATAATATAATGTACCCACAGACCCAAATATAATATAATGTCCTCACAGACCCACATATAATATAATGTCCTCACAGACCCACATATAATATAATGTCCCCACAGACCCACATATAATATAATGTCCTCACAGACCCACATATAATATAATGTACCCACAGACCCAAATATAATATAATGTCCTCACAGACCCACATATAATATAATGTCCTCACAGACCCACATATAATATAATGTCCCCACAGACCGACATATAATATAATGTCACCACAGACCCACATATAATATAATATTACCACAGACCCACATATAATATAATGTCCCCACAGACCCACATATAATATAATGTACCCACAGACCCAAATATAATATAATGTCCCCACAGACACACATATAATATAATGTCCTCACAGACCCACATATAATATAATGTCCCCACAGACCCACATATAATATAATGTCCTCACAGACCCACATATAATATAATGTCCTCACGGACCCACATATAATATAATGTCCCCACAGACCCACATATAATATAATGTCCTCACAGACCCACATATAATATAATGTCCCCACAGACCCACATATAATATAATGTCCCCACAGACCCACATATAATATAATGTCCCCACAGACCCACATATAATATAATGTCCCCAGAGAACCACATATAATATAATGTCCTCACAGACCCACATATAATATAATGTCCTCACAGACCCACATATAATATAATGTCCTCACGGACCCACATATAATATAATGTCCCCACAGACCCACATATAATATAATGTCCTCACAGACCCACATATAATATAATGTCCTCACAGACCCACATATAATATAATATCCTCACAGACCCACATATAATATAATGTCCTCACAGACCCACGTATAATATAATGTCCTCACAGACCCACATATAATATAATGTCCCCACAGACCCACATATAATATAATGTCCTCACAGACCCACATATAATATAATGTCCCCACAGATCCACATATAATATAATGTCCTCACAGACCCACATATAATATAATGTCCCCACAGACCCACATATAATATAATGTCCTCACAGACCCACATGTAATATAATGTCCTCACAGACCCACATATAATATAATGTCCTCACAGACCCACATATAATATAATGTCCCCACAGACCCACATATAATATAATGTCCCCACAGATCCACATATAATATAATGTCCTCACAGACCCACATATAATATAATGACCCCACAGACCTACATATAATATAATGTCCTCACAGACCCACATATAATATAATGCCTTCACAGACCCACATATAATATAATGTCCTCACAGACCCACATATAATATAATGACCCCACAGACCTACATATAATATAATGTCCTCACAGACCCACATATAATATAATGTCCTCACAGACCCACATATAATATAATGTCCTCACAGAGCCACATATAATATAATGTCACCACAGACCCACATATAATATAATGTCCTCACAGACCCACATATAATATAATGTCCTTAGACCCACATATAATATAATGACCCCACAGACCTACATATAATATAATGTCCTCACAGACCCACATATAATATAATGTCCTCACAGACCCACATATAATATAATGTCCTCACAGACCCACATATAATATAATGTCCCCACAGACCCACATATAATATAATGTCCCCACAGACCCACATATAATATAATGTCCTCACAGACCCACATATCATATAATGTCCTCACAGACCCACATATATGTCCTCACAGACCCACATATAATATAATGTTCTCACAGACCCACATATAATATAATGTCCCCACAGACCCACATATAATATAATGTCCTCACAGACCCACATATAATATAATGTTACCACAGACCCACATATAATATAATGTCCTCACAGACCCACATATAATATAATGTACCCACAGACCCACATATAATATAATGTCCTCACAGACCCACATATAATATAATGTCCCCACAGACCCACATATAATATAATGTACCCACAGACCCACATATAATATAATGTCCTCACAGACCCACATATAATATAATGTCCTCACAGACCCACATATAATATAATGTCCTCACAGACCCACATATAATATAATGTCCTCACAGACCCACATATAATATAATGTCCTCACAGACCCACATATAATATAATGTCCTCACAGACCCACATATAATATAATGTCCTCACAGACCCACATATAATATAATGTCCTCACAGACCCACATATAATATAATGTCCTCACAGACCCACATATAATATAATGTCCTCACAGACCCACATATAATATAATGTCCTCACAGACCCACATATAATATAATGTCCTCACAGATCCACATATAATATAATGTCCTCACAGACCCACATATAATATAATGTCCCCACAGACCCACATATAATATAATGTCCTCACAGACCCACATATAATATAATGTCCTCACAGACCCACATATAATATAATGTCCCCACAGACCCACATATAATATAATGTTCCCACAGACCCACATATAATATAATGTCCTCACAGATCCACATATAATATAATGTCCTCACAGATCCACATATAATATAATGTCCCCACAGACCCACATATAATATAATGTCCCCACAGACCCACATATAATATGTCCCCACAGACCCACATATAATATAATGTCCTCACAGACCCACATATAATATAATGTCCTCACAAACCCACATATAATATAATGTCCCCACAAACCCACATATAATATAATGTCCTCACAGACCCACATATAATATAATGTCCCCACAGACCCCATATAATATAATGTCCTCACAGACCCACATATAATATAATGTCCTCACAGACCCACATATAATATAATGTCCTCACAGACCCACATATAATATAATGTCCTCACAGATCCACATATAATATAATGTCCCCACAGACCCACATATAATATAATGTCCCCACAGACCCACATATAATATAATGTCCCCACAGACCCACATATAATATAATGTCCTCACAGACCCACATATAATATAATGTCCTCACAAACCCACATATAATATAATGTAACCACAGACCCACATATAATATAATGTCCTCACAGACCCACATATAATATAATGTCCCCACAGACCCCATATAACATAATGTCCTCACAGACCCACATATAATATAATGTCCCCACAGACCCACATATAATATAATGTCCTCACAGACCCACATATAATATAATGTCCTCACAGACCCACATATAATATAATGTCCTCACAGACCCACATATAATATAATGTCACCACAGACCCACATATAATATAATGTCCTCACAGACCCACATATAATATAATGTCCTCACAGACCCACATATAATATAATGTCCTCACAGACCCACATATAATATAATGTCCTCACAGACCCACATATAATATAATGTCCCCACAGACCCACATATAATATAATGTCCTCACAGACCCACATATAATATAATGTCCTCACAGACCCACATATAATATAATGTCACCACAGACCCACATATAATATAATGTCCTCACAGACCCACATATAATATAATGTCCTCACAGACCCACATATAATATAATGTCCTCACAGACCCACATATAATATAATGTCCTCACAGACCCACATATAATATAATGTCCTCACAGACCCACATATAATATAATGTCCCCACAGACCCACATATAATATAATGTCCCCACAGACCCACATATAATATAATGTCCTCACAGACCCACATATAATATAATGTCCTCACAGACCCACATATAATATAATGTCCTCACAGACCCACATATAATATAATGTCCTCACAGACCCACATATAATATAATGTCCTCACAGACCCACATATAATATAATGTCCTAACAGACCCACATATAATATAATGTCCTCACAGACCCACATATAATATAATGTCCTCACAGACCCACATATAATATAATGTCCTCACAGACCCACATATAATATAATGTCCTCACAGACCCACATATAATATAATGTCCTCACAGACCCACATATAATATAATGTCCTCACAGATCCACATATAATATAATGTCCTCACAGACCCACATATAATATAATGTCCCCACAGACCCACATATAATATAATGTCCTCACAGACCCACATATAATATAATGTCCTCACAGACCCACATATAATATAATGTCCCCACAGACCCACATATAATATAATGTTCCCACAGACCCACATATAATATAATGTCCTCACAGATCCACATATAATATAATGTCCTCACAGATCCACATATAATATAATGTCCCCACAGACCCACATATAATATAATGTCCCCACAGACCCACATATAATATAATGTCCCCACAGACCCACATATAATATAATGTCCTCACAGACCCACATATAATATAATGTCCTCACAAACCCACATATAATATAATGTCCCCACAAACCCACATATAATATAATGTCCTCACAGACCCACATATAATATAATGTCCCCACAGACCCCATATAATATAATGTCCTCACAGACCCACATATAATATAATGTCCTCACAGACCCACATATATAATGTCCTCACAGACCCACATATAATATAATGTCCTCACAGATCCACATATAATATAATGTCCCCACAGACCCACATATAATATAATGTCCCCACAGACCCACATATAATATAATGTCCCCACAGACCCACATATAATATAATGTCCTCACAGACCCACATATAATATAATGTCCTCACAGACCCACATATAATATAATGTCCTCACAGACCCACATATAATATAATGTCCTCACAGATCCACATATAATATAATGTAACCACAGACCCACATATAATATAATGTCCTCACAGACCCACATATAATATAATGTCCCCACAGACCCCATATAATATAATGTCCTCACAGACCCACATATAATATAATGTCCCCACAGACCCACATATAATATAATGTCCTCACAGACCCACATATAATATAATGTCCTCACAGACCCACATATAATATAATGTCCTCACAGACCCACATATAATATAATGTCACCACAGACCCACATATAATATAATGTCCTCACAGACCCACATATAATATAATGTCCTCACAGACCCACATATAATATAATGTCCTCACAGACCCACATATAATATAATGTCCTCACAGACCCACATATAATATAATGTCCCCACAGACCCACATATAATATAATGTCCTCACAGACCCACATATAATATAATGTCCTCACAGACCCACATATAATATAATGTCCCCACAGACCCACATATAATATAATGTCCTCACAGACCCACATATAATATAATGTCCTCACAGACCCACATATAATATAATGTCCTCACAGACCCACATATAATATAATGTCCTCACAGACCCACATATAATATAATGTCCTCACAGACCCACATATAATATAATGTCCCCACAGACCCACATATAATATAATGTCTCCACAGACCCACATATAATATAATGTCCCCACAGACCCACATATAATATAATGTCCTCACAGACCCACATATAATATAATGTCCTCACAGACCCACATATAATATAATGTCCCCACAGACCCACATATAATATAATGTCCCACAGACCCACATATAATATAATGTCCCCACAGACCCACATATAATATAATGTCCTCACAGACCCACATATAATATAATGTCCCCACAGACCCACATATAATATAATGTCCTCACAGACCCACATATAATATAATGTCCCCACAGACCCACATATAATATAATGTCCTCACAGACCCACATATAATATAATGTCCTCACAGACCCACATATAATATAATGTCCTCACAGACCCACATATAATATAATGTCCCCACAGACCCACATATAATATAATGTCCTCACAGACCCACATATAATATAATGTCCTCACAGACCCACATATAATATAATGTCCCCACAGACCCACATATAATATAATGTCCTCACAGACCCAGATATAATATAATGTCCCCACAGACCCACATATAATATAATGTCCTCACAGACCCACATATAATATAATGTCCCACAGACCCACATATAATATAATGTCACCACAGACCCACATATAATATAATGTCCTCACAGACCCACATATAATATAATGTCCTCACAGACCCACATATAATATAATGTCCTCACAGACCCACATATAATATAATGTCCCCACAGACCCACATATAATATAATGTCCTCACAGACCCACATATAATATAATGTCCCCACAGACCCACATATAATATAATGTCCTCACAGACCCACATATAATATAATGTCCTCACAGACCCACATATAATATAATGTCCTCACAGACCCAAATATAATATAATGTCCTCACAGACCCACATATAATATAATGTCCTCACAGACCCACATATAATATAATGTCCTCACAGACCCACATATAATATAATGTCCTCACAGACCCACATATAATATAATGTCCTCACAGACCCACATATAATATAATGTCCTCACAGACCCACATATAATATAATGTCCTCACAGACCCACATATAATATAATGTTCTCACAGACCCACATATAATATAATGTCCTCACAGACCCACATATAATATAATGTCCTCACAGACCCACATATAATATAATGTCCTCACAGACCCACATATAATATAATGTCACCACAGACCCACATATAATATAATGTTCCCACAGACCCACATATAATATAATGTCCTCACAGACCCACATATAATATAATGTCCTCACAGACCCACATATAATATAATGTCCCCACAGACCCACATATAATATAATGTCCTCACAGACCCACATATAATATAATGTCCTCACAGACCCACATATAATATAATGTCCTCACAGACCCACATATAATATAATGTCCCCACAGACCCACATATAATATAATGTCCTCACAGACCCACATATAATATAATGTCCTCACAGACCCACATATAATATAATGTCCTCACAGACCCACATATAATATAATGTCCTCACAGACCCACATATAATATAATGTCCTCACAGACCCACATATAATATAATGTCCTCACAGACCCACATATAATATAATGTCCTCACAGACCCACATATAATATAATGTTCTCACAGACCCACATATAATATAATGTCCTCACAGACCCACATATAATATAATGTCCTCACAGACCCACATATAATATAATGTCCCCACAGACCCACATATAATATAATGTCCTCACAGACCCACATATAATATAATGTCCTCACAGACCCACATATAATATAATGTCACCACAGACCCACATATAATATAATGTTCCCACAGACCCACATATAATATAATGTCCTCACAGACCCACATATAATATAATGTCCTCACAGACCCACATATAATATAATGTCCTCACAGATCCACATATAATATAATGTCCTCACAGACCCACATATAATATAATGTCCTCACAGACCCACATATAATATAATGTCCTCACAGATCCACATATAATATAATGTCCTCACAGACCCACATATAATATAATGTCCTCACAGACCCACATATAATATAATGTCACCACAGACCCACATATAATATAATGTTCCCACAGACCCACATATAATATAATGTCCTCACAGACCCACATATAATATAATGTCCTCACAGACCCACATATAATATAATGTCCCCACAGACCCACATATAATATAATGTCCTCACAGACCCACATATAATATAATGTCCTCACAGACCCACATATAATATAATGTCCTCACAGACCCACATATAATATAATGTCCTCACAGACCCACATATAATATAATGTCCTCACAGACCCACATATAATATAATGTCCTCACAGACCCACATATAATATAATGTTCCCCAGTCAGAGGACAAATAATATAAGAATAAAAATGAACTCTCTTCTCCTCCTTCTTCCAGGCCCCGGGTCACCGCAGCCTCCGCCTCCTCTTCTATCACGTCTCACAGTCAACGCTTGTCGGTGCCATGCAGTGACGTCATCGCGCTGACCGACGTCCCCTGCGTAACACCGGCTCCAACGGCATGAAGTATCCTGCGTCCTGCTGAGGTAACAAGCGCAGCCTCATCTCCTGTCCCGGGCGGCGCTGACAGAGCTGGGAGGTACCGACGGCCGGGGGCGGGCAGAGGGCGGTGTTGGAGGCCGTCACTGTGCTTTATGCCGGAGGAAGGACCCTGGAGGCGGCGCTGGCGAGCTACAGTTGGTGATTTTATTTATTCCTTTTTTATCAAATTGCGCCCTCTACCGCCCGGTAATTGTATACATAGGACATGTAATGTGCGGCTTTATGCTGCTCGCTCTTGCGCTCCCTCTACTGGTGAATGCAAGTATTGGTTATTTCACTTTCTGTGCCAGGATGTCCATATTTATAGATTACATCAAGTGCACAATAGCAGTGATTCCGGGGCCCATCCTGTGCTGTGTATGGTGGGGGTGGTTGTTCTATCACAGAGAAGCCTCTGCATAAAGATTTATTCCAGATTACAAAAAACATTAAGCTGTGAAAATAATGAATTGCTGTAGGAGCTATTGCTGTGCTCGTCCTGGGCTTCTCTCTGCTCTTATGACATCATCACCTTTTCTTCCTTTATGACATCATCGTTTTCTCCCTTATTACATAGCTCAATCCCCCACTCACACCAGTTGCAGCCGATCACTGGAGCAGAGCAGTCGTCTCACCGGCAGATGTGTCCTCCCCTCCGATTACAAGCAAGACCAGCATTTTCTCCAGGCCACAGATGGAAGATGGCGATTACTAAGTGACGGATAAGTATGAATGATCCCTTTCCGTGTTCCTCCTTCCACTGTCTTCCCTGGGGTATAACTTTCTAGGACCCCAGTACAGCGGCCGCAGTACTTCAGGATACAAGGATTGCAGCAGGTATCACCCCTCGCCCCGGGGTCCGATCTGTGCGGCTGAAGCTGCAGGGACTGTGGGAGAAATGATAAGAACACGATCCCATATTACTGCGCATCCTGGGGACAGGCCAGAGATAGCACCGGACGGGCCAGAGACAGGACGGGACAGGCCACAGACAGGACGAGATGGGAAGGGACTGGCCAGATACAGGAAGGGACAGGCCAGATACGGGACAGGACAGGCCAGATGCGGGACGGGCCAGATACGAGATGGGACGGGCCAGATATAGGACGGGACGAGGCAGAGATAGGATGGGACGGGCCAGAAACAGGATGGGACGAGCTATACATTATGGGACGGGAAATAGACAGGATGGGACGGGCCAGCGACGGTATGGGTCGGACCAGATACAGGACAGGACGAGCCAGAGACAGGACGGGGTCGGGCCAGAAACAGGACGGGACAAGCTATACATTATAGGACGGTCCAGATACAGGAAAAGATGGGCCAGAGACAGGACGGGATGCCCCAGATACAGTACGGGACAGGCCAGATACAGGACGGTACGGGCCAAATATTGGACAGGCCAGATACAGGACGACATGGGCCAGATACGGGACGGTCCAGATATGGGACAGGACAGGCTAGATATGGGATGAGCCATGGACAGGATGGGACGGGCCAGATACTGAATGGGCCTGGCCATATACGGGACGGGCCAGATAGGGACTGGTATGGTCAGATACGGGACAGGACGTGCCAGAGACGGGAAGGGACGAGGTGGGCCAGATACGGGATGAGATGGGCAACATAAGGGACAGCCAGATACGGGACTGAACAGGTCAGATATGGGACTGGACGGACCAGATACGGGAAGGGGCGGGTTAGACATTACAGGACGGGCCATAGACAGAATGGGAGGGGCCAGGGACGGGCAAGAGACAGGACGGGATGGGCCAGAGACCGCGACGGGCCAGAGACCGGGACGGGTGAGATACAGAACTGGGGACACATTAGGAATGCGTGCACTGTTCCTTTAAGAATCAGGAAGTGCTGCCGCTACCGCCCTCAACAAGCAGCCAAGACACATGCACACAGCCAGCATAGGAACATAGTGCGTAGCCTGCATTGGTGGGTAAGTCTGCGGTCTTGCATGGTGTGAGATGGGAAGCCATGCCAGCACGCCGCCAGGGATGTTACAATTAAGTAGTGTAGGTCAGGTGTAGAGAAAATGGAAATTTTGCAAATAAATATTACAACTATTGTTTAATAGGCAAACATCACATGTAGAGTTTGCATGATATACCTTCCTGGTACTTTATCTAAATTAGAAGCAAATTGTTTGAAGATTACTTCTACCTAAATGGCAGAAGATGCACCTATCTTGGTGATGGATAGGACAGCTTGAGGGGATATGGAGGAGGCTGTTTTTTGATAGGTGTCATTTAACATTTTGCTAATAATTTATGGAAAGTATCATATTTTTCTAACTATTGAACTCACCTTAATTTAAAACACACCCCAGGTTAAAGTTCCTTTATGTGTAAATTTGTGGAGGATTTGATAATACTACCTTTAATGGGATGGGCCAGATACAGGACGGAACAGGCCAGATACGGAATGGGCCAGATACAGGACGGGCCAGAGTCAGGACCGGACGGGACGATCCAGAGACATGACGAGACGGGCCAGAGACAATACTGGACGGGCCGGAGATAGGACGGACTGAGGCGTGCCAGAGACAAGACTGGACGGGCTAGAAACGGGGCGACAGATACAGGACAGGACGGTCCAGATACAGGACAGTCCAGGGATGGGACGGGACAGAGCAGTACGGGACTGGTCTGAGGTAGGACAGGACAGGTCGGGCCAGAGACAGGAGGGGACGGGCAAGAGAGAGGACGGGACGGGCAAAAGAGAGGACGGGACGTTCCAGAGACAGGACGTGATGGGCCAAAGACAGGACGGGACGGACCAGAGATGGGACAGGCAAGAGACAGGATTGGACAGGCCAGAGGTAGCACCGGATGGGTCAGAGACAGGACGGGACAGGCCAGAGACAGAACGGGACAGGCCAGAGACAGGACGAGATGGGAAGGGACTGGCCAGATACAGGAAGGGACAGGCCAGATATGGGACAGGACAGGCCAGATGCGGGACGGGCCACATACGAGATGGGACGGGCCAGATACAGGACGGGACGAGCCAGAGATAGGACAGGACGGGCCAGAAACAGGACTGGACGAGTAATACATTATGGGACGGGAAATAGACAGGATGGGACGGGCCAGAGACGGTACGGGACGTGCCAGATACAGGACAGGACGAGCAAGTGACAGGATGGGACGGGCCAGAAACAGGACAGGACATGCTATACATTATGAGACCGTCCAGAGACTGGACGGGACGGTCCAGATACAGGAAAAGACGGGCCAGAGACAGGATGGGATGGCCCAGATACAGTACGGGGCGACCAGATACAGGACGGGACGGTTCAGATACAGGACGGGCCAGGGACGGGACGGACCAGAGTAGGACGGGACTGGCCAGAGGCAGGACTGGACTGGTCAGGCCAGAGACAGGACGGGATGGGCCAGATACAGGAAGGGATGGGCCAGATACGGGACGGGCCAGATTCAAGACGGGATGGGCCAGAGATAGGACGTGATGGGACGGGCCAGATACAGGAAGGGACGGGCCATATACTGGACGTGCCACATTCAGGACGGGACGGGCCAGATACAGGACGGGACGGGCCAGATACAGGACGGGACCGACCAGATACAGGACGGGATGGGCCAGAGACAGGACGGAATGTGCTAGAGACATTACGGGACAGGCCATAGACAGGACGGGTCGGGCCAGAGACAGGATGGGACAGGCCAGATTCATGACGGGATGGGCCAGAAACGTGACGAGCCAAATATGGGACGGTATGGGACAGATATGGGACAGCCCACATACATTACGGGACGGGCCAGATACAGGACGGTACGGACCAAATACGTGACGGGACGGGCCAGATACGGGACGGGTCAGATGCGGGACGGGCCAGATACGGGACAGGCCAGATACAGGACGGGCCAGATACGGGACAGGCTGGGCCAGGGACAGGACGTGCCAGATACGGGACAGGCCAGATATGGAACGGGCCAGATACTGGATGGGATGGGCCAGATACAGGGCGGGCCAGATACAGGACGAAACGGACCAGAGCTGCGCCAGAGACAGGAAGGGATGGGCCAGAGACAGGACAGGACGGGCCAAAGACTGGACCGGACGGGCCAGAGACGGGACGGGTAAGAGACAGGATTGGACATGCCAGAGATAGCACCGGACGGGCCAGAGACAGGACGGGACAGGCCAGATACAGGACAAGATGGGAAGGAACTGGCCAGATACAGGAAGGGACAGGCCAGATACGGGACAGGACAGGCCAGTTGCGGGACGGGCCAGATACGAGACGGGATGGGCCATATATAGGACGGGATGAGGCAGAGATAGGATGGGACGGGCCAGAAACAGGATGGGACGAGCTATACATTATGGGACGGGAAATAGACAGGATGGGACGGGCCAGCGACGATATGGGTCGGACCAGATACAGGACAGGACGAGCCAGAGACAGGACGGGGTCGGGCCAGAAACAGGACGGGACAAGCTATACATTATAGGACGGTCCAGATACAGGAAAAGATGGGCCAGAGACAGGACGGGATGCCCCAGATACAGTACGGGACAGGCCAGATACAGGACGGTACGGGCCAAATATTGGACAGGCCAGATACAGGACGACATGGGCCAGATACGGGACGGGCCAGATATGGGACAGGACAGGCTAGATATGGGATGAGCCATGGACAGGATGGGACGGGCCAGATACTGAATGGGCCTGGCCATATACGGGACGGGCCAGATAGGGACTGGTATGGTCAGATACGGGACAGGACGTGCCAGAGACGGGAAGGGACGAGGTGGGCCAGATACGGGATGAGATGGGCAACATAAGGGACAGCCAGATACGGGACTAAACAGGTCAGATATGGGACTGGACGGACCAGATACGGGAAGGGGCGGGTTAGACATTACAGGACGGGCCATAGACAGGATGGGAGGGGCCAGGGACGGGCAAGAGACAGGACGGGATGGGCCAGAGACCGCGACGGGCCAGAGACCGGGACGGGTGAGATACAGAACTGGGGACACATTAGGAATGCGTGCACTGTTCCTTTAAGAATCAGGAAGTGCTGCCGCTACCGCCCTCAACAAGCAGCCAAGACACATGCACACAGCCAGCATAGGAACATAGTGCGTAGCCTGCATTGGTGGGTAAGTCGACGGTCTTGCATGGTGTGAGATGGGAAGCCATGCCAGCACGCCGCCAGGGATGTTACAATTAAGTAGTGTAGGTCAGGTGTAGAGAAAATGGAAATTTTGCAAATAAATATTACAACTATTGTTTAATAGGCAAACATCACATGTAGAGTTTGCATGATATACCTTCCTGGTACTTTATCTAAATTAGAAGCAAATTGTTTGAAGATTACTTCTACCTAAATGGCAGAAGATGCACCTATCTTGGTGATGGATAGGACAGCTTGAGGGGATATGGAGGAGGCTGTTTTTTTGATAGGTGTCATTTAAACATTTTGCTAATAATTTATGGAAAGTATCATATTTTTCTAACTATTAAACTCACCTTAATTTAAAACACACCCCAGGTTAAATTTCCTGGAGGTTTAAATTTGTGGAGGATTTGATAATACTACCTTTAATGGGATGGGCCAGATGCAGGACAGGCCAGAGACAGGACCGGACGGGACGTGCCTGAGAAAGGACGGGACGGGCCAGAGACGAGGCGACCAGATACAGGATGGGACGGTCCAGATACAGGACGGGCCAGGGATGGGATGGATCAGAGCAGGACGGGACTGGCCAGAGGCAGGACAGGACCAGTTAGGCCAGAGACAGGTCGGGACAGGCCTGATACAGGAAGGGACGGGCCAGATACGGGACGGGCCAGATTCAAGACAGGATGGGCCATAGACAGGACAGGATGGGACGGGCCCGATACAGAAAGGGACGGGCCAGATACGGGACGGGCCAGATTCAGGATAGGACGGGCCAGATACAGGACGGGACCGACCAGATACAGGACGGGATGGGCCAGAGAGAGGACGGAATGTGCTAGAGACATTAAGGAATAGGCCATACACAGGACGGGTCGAGCCAGAGACAGGATGGGACGGGCCAGATACATGACGGGATGGGCCAGAAACGTGACGAGCCAGATATGGGACGGGACGGGCCAGATACAGGACGGTACGGACCAAATACGGGACGGGACGGGCCAGATATGGGACGGGTCAGATGCGGGACGGGCCAGATACGGGACAGGCCAAATACAGGACGGGCCAGATACGGGACAGGCCGGGTCAGGGACAGGACGTGCCAGATACGGGACAGGCCAGATATGGAACGTGCCAGATACTAGACGGGATGGGTCAGATATGGGACAGCCCAGATACATGATGGGACGGGCCAGATATGGGATGGGATGGGCCAGATACGGGACGGGTCAGATGCGGGATGGGCCAGATACGGGACAGGACAGATACAGGACGGGACAGATACGGGACAGGCCGGGCCAGGGACAGGACGTGCCAGATACGGGACAGGCCAGATATGGAACGTGCCAGATACTAGACGGGATGGGCCAGATATCGGGCGGGCCAGATATGGGACGAGACGGGCCAGAGCTGGGCCAGAGACAGGAAGGGATGGGCCAGAGACAGGACGGGACGGGCCAAAGACTGGACCGGACGGGCCAGAGACGGGACGGGCAAGAGACAGGATTGGACAGGCCAGAGATAGCACCAGACGTGCCAGAGACAGGACGGGACAGGCCAGAGACAGGACGAGATGGGAAGGGACTGGCCAGATACAGGAAGGGACAGGCCAGATACGGGACAGGACAGGCCAGATGCGGGACGGGCTATATACGAGACGGGACGGGCCAGATTTAGGACGGGACGAGGCAGAGATAGGATGGGACGGGCCAGAAACAGGATGGGACGAGCTATGCGTTATGGGACGGTAAATAGAAAGGACGGGACGGGCCAGAGACGGTACACGATGGGCCAGATACAGGACAGGACGAGCCAGAGACAGTACGGGACGGGCCAGAAACAGGACGGGACAAGCAATACATTATAGGACGGGCCATAGACAGGACGGGACGTGCCAGAGACAAGACGGAACGGGACAGATACAGGAAAAGACGGGCCAAAGACAGGACGGGATGGCCCAGATACAGTACGGGACAGGCCAGATACAGGACGGTACGGGCCAAATAGTGCGCAGCCTGCATTGGTGGGTATGTCGGCGGTATTGCATGGTGTGAGATGGGAAGCCATGCCAGCACGCCGCCATGGATGTTACAATTAAGTAGTGTAGGTCAGGCGTAGAGAAAATGGAAGTTTTTCAAATAAATATTACAACTATTGTTTAATAGGCAAACATCACATGTAGAGTTTGCATGATATACCTTCCTAGTACTTTATCTAAATTAGCAGCAAATTGTTTGAAGATTACTTCTACCTAAATGGCAGAAAATGCACCTATCTTGGTGATGGATAGGACAGCTTGAGGGGATATGGAGGAGGCTGTTTTTTGATAGGTGTCATTTAAACATTTTGCTAATAATTTATGGAAAGTATCATATTTTTCTAACTATTAAACTCACCTTAATTTAAAACACACCCCAGGTTAAATTTCCTGGAGGTGTAAATTTGTGGAGGATTTGATAATACTACCTTTAATGAGATGGGCCAGATACAGGACGGGACAGGCCAGATACGTGACAGGATGGGCCAGATACAGGACAGGCCAGAGACAGGACCGGACGGACCGTGCCTGAAAAATGACGGGACGGGCCCGAGACGGGGCGACCAGGTACAGGACGGGACGGTCCAGATACAGGACGGGCAGCGAAGGGACGGACCAGAGCAGGACGGGACTGGCCAGAGGCAGGACAGGACCGGTCAGGCCAGAGACAGGACGAGACGGGCCCGATACAGGAAGGTACGGGCCAAATACGGGACGGGCCAGATTCAGGATGGGATGGGCCAGAGATAGGACGTGATGGGACGTGCCACATACAGGAAGGGATGGGCCAGATACAGGACGGGCCAGATTCAGGACGGGACGGACCAGATACAGGACGGGACCGAACAGTTACAGGACGGGATCGGCCAGAGACAGGACGGAATGTGCTAGAGACATTACGGGACAGGCCATAGACAGGACGGGTCGGGCCAGAGACAGGACGGGACGGGCCAGATACATGACTGAATTTGTCAGAAACGTGACGAGGCAGATATGGGACGGTATGGGCTAGAAATGGGACAGACCAGATACATGACGGGACTGGCCAGATACAGGACGGTACGGACCAGATATGTGACGGGCCAGATACGGGACGATTCATATGCGGGACGGGCCAGATACGGGACAGTCCAGATACAGGACGGGCCAGATACGGGACAGGCCGGCCCAGGGACAGGACATGCCAGATACGGGACAGGCCAGATATGGAACGGGCCAGATACTGGACGGGATGGGCCACATACAGGGCGGGCCAGATTCGGGATGAGAAGGGCCAGAGCTGGGCCAGAAACAGGAAAGCACGGGCCGGAGACCATACGGGACGGGACGGGCCAGAGACGGGACGGGAGAGACAGGACGAGACAGGCCAGAGACAGGACGAGATGGGAAGGGACTGGCCAGATACAGGAAGGGACAGGCCAGATACGGGACAGGACAGGCCAGATGCGGGACGGGCCAGATACAATGTGGGACGTGCCAGATATTGGACGGGACGAGGCAGAGATAGGATGGGACGGGCCAGAAACAGGACGGGACGAGCTATACATTATGGGACGGGAAATAGACAGGACGGGACGGGCCAGAGACGGTACACGACAGGCCAGATAGAGGACAGGACGAGCCATAGACAGTACGGGACGGGCCAGAATCAGGACGGGACAAGCTATACATTATGGGACGGGCCATAGACAGGACGGGACGGGCCAGAGACAAGACGGAAGGGGACAGATACAGGAAAAGACGGCCAAAGACAGGACGGGATGGCCCAGATACAGTACAGGACAGGCCAGATACAGGACGGTACGGACCAAATAGTGCACAGCCTGCATTGGTGGGTAAGTCGGCGGTCTTGCATGGTGTGAGATGGGAAGCCATGCCAGCACGCCGCCATGGATGTTACAATTAAGTAGTGTAGGTCAGGCGTCGAGAAAGTGGAAGTTTTGCAAATAAATATTACAACTATTGTTTAATAGGCAAACGTCACATGTAGAGTTTGCATGATATACCTTCCTAGTACTTTATCTAAATTAGAAGCAAATTGTTTGAAGATTACTTCTACCTAAATGGCAGAAAATGCACCTATCTTGGTGATGGATAGGACAGCTTGAGGGGATATGGAGGAGGCTGTTTTTTGATAGGTGTCATTTAAACATTTTGCTAATAATTTATGGAAGGTATCATATTTTTCTAACTATTAAACTCACCTTAATTTAAAACACCCCAGGTTAAATTTTCTGGAGGTTTAATTTTGTGGAGGATTTGATAATACTACCTTTAATGGGATGGGCCAGATACAGGACGGGACAGGCCAGATACGGGATGGACCAAATACAGGACGGGCCAGAGACAGGACCGGACGGGACACGCCAGAGACAGGACGAGACGGGCCAGAGACTGGACGGGACGGGCCAAAGACAGGATGAGACTGGCCGGAGATAGGAAGGACCGAGGTGTACCAGAGGCAGGATGGGACGGGCTAGAGACGGGGCGACCAAACACAGGATACAGGATGGTCCAGGGACGGTATGGACCAGAGCAGGACGGGACTGGCCAGAGGCAGGACAGGACGGGCAAGAGAGAGGATGGGACGGGCCAAAGAGAGGACGGGACGGGCCAAAGAGAGGACGGGACGGGCCAGAGACAGGACGGGACGGGCCAAAGACAGGAAGGGACGGACCAGAGATAGGTCTGGCAAGAGACAGGATTGGACAGGCCAGAGACAGCACCAGACGAGCCAGAGACAGGACGGGACAGGCCAGAAACAGGACGGGACGGGCCAGAGACAGGACAAGATGGGAATGGATTGGCCAGAAACAGGAAGGGACAGGCCAGATACGGGACAGGACAGGCCACATACGGGACGGGCCAGATACGAGATGGGATGGGCCAGATGCAGGACGGGACGAGCCAGCGATAGGACGGGACGGGCCAGAAACAGGACTGGACGAGCTATACATTATGGGACGGGAAATAGACAGGATGGGACGGCCCAGAGATGGTATGGGACGGTCCAGATACAGGAAAAGACGGGCCAGAGACAGGACGGGATGCCCCAGATACAGTACGGGACAGGCCAGATACAGGACGGTACGGGCCAAATATTGGACAGGCCAGATACAGGACGACATGGGCCAGATACGGGACGGGCCAGATATGGGAAAGGACAGGCTAGATATGGGATGAGCCATGGACAGGATGGGATGGGCCAGATACGGGACGGGCCAGATACTGAATGGGCCTGGCCACATACGGGACGGGCCAGATAGGGACTGGTTGGGTCAGATACGGGACAGGAAGTGCCAGAGACGGCAAGGGACGAGGCGGGACAGATACGGGATGAGATGGGCCAGATAAGAGATAGCCAGATACGGGACGGGATGGTCAGATACGGGACCAAACGGGTCAGATATGCGACTGGACGGACCAGATACGGGACGGGGCGGGTTAGACATTACAGGACGGGCCATAGACAGGATGGGAGGGGCCAGGGACAGGCTGGGACGGGCCAGAGACAGGATGGGACGGGCCAGAGACGGGACGGGCCAGAGACGGGATGGGTCAGATATAGTACTGGGGACACATTAGGAATGGGTGCACTGTTCCTTTAAGAATCAGGAAGTGCTGCCGCTACCGCCCTCAACAAGCAGCCAAGACACATGCACACAGCCAGCATAGGAACATAGTGCGTAGCCTGCATTGATGGGTAAGTCGGCGGTCTTGCATGGTGTGAGATGGGAAGCCATGCCAGCACGCCGCCATGGATGTTACAATTAAGTAGTGTAGGTCAGGTGTAGAGAAAATGGAAGTTTTGCAAATAAATATTACAGCTATTGTTTAATAGGCAAACGTCACATGTAGAGTTTGCATGATATACCTTCCTGGTACTTTATCTAAATTAGAAGCAAATTATTTGAAGATTACTTCTACCTAAATGGCAGAAAATGCACCTATCTTGGTGATGGATAGGACAGCTTGAGGGGATATGGAGGAGGCTGTTTTTTTGATAGGTGCATTTTAAACATTTTGCTAATAATTTATGGAAAGTATCATATTTTTCTAACTATTGAACTCACCTTAATTTAAAACACACCCAAGGTTAAATTTCCTGGAGGTGTAAATTTGTGGAAGATTTGATAATACTACCTTTAATGAGATGGACCAGATACGTGACGGGATGGGCCAGATGCAGGACAGGCCAGAGACAGGACCGGAAGGGACGTGCCTGAGAAAGGACGGGATGGGCCAGAGACAGGGCGACCAGATACAAGACGGGACGGTCCAGATACAGGACGGGCCAGAGACGGGACGGACCAGAGCAGGACGGGACTGGCCAGAGGCAGGACAGGACCGGTCAGGCCAGAGACAGGACGGGACGGGCCAGATACAGGAAGGGACGGGCCAGGTACATGACGGGATGGGCCAGAAACTTGATGAGCCAGATATGGGACGGTATGGGCCAGATATGGGACCGCCCAGATACATGACGGGATGGGCCAGATACAGGACGGTACTTACCAGATACGGGACTTGACGGGCCAGATACGAAACGGGTCAGATGCGGGACGGGCCAGATACGGGACCGGCTAGATACAGGACAGGCCAGATACGGGACAGGCAGGGCCAGGGACAAGACGTGCCAGATACGGGACAGGCCAGATATGGAACGGGACAGATACTGGACGGGATGGGCCAGATACAGGGCGGGCCAGATACGGGACCAGACGGGCCAGAGCTGCGCCAGAGACAGGAATGGATGGGCCAGAGACAGGACAGGACGGGCCAAAGACTGGACGGGAAGGGCCAGAGATGGGACGGGGCGAGGCAGAGATAGGACGGGATGGACCAGAAACAGGACGGGACGAGCTATCCACTATGGGACGGGAAATAGACGGGACGGGCCAGAGACGGTACGCGACGGGCCAGATACAGGACAGGACGAGCCAGAGACAGTACGGGATGGGCCAGATACAGTACGGGACAGGCCAGATACAAGACGGAATGGGCCAAATAGTGCGCAGCCTGCATTGGTGGGTAAGTCGGCGGTCTTGCATGGTGTGAGATGGGAAGCCATGCCAGCATGCCGCCATGGATGTTACAATTAAGTAGTGTAGGTCAGGGGTAGAGAAAATGGAAGTTTTGCAAATAAATATTACAACTATTGTTTAATAGGCAAACATCACATGTAGAGTTTGCATGATATACCTTCCTAGTACTTTATCTAAATTAGAAGCAAATTGTTTGAAGATTACTTCTACCTAAATGGGAGAAAATGCACCTATCTTGGTGATGGATAGGACAGCTTGAGGGGATATGGAGGAGGCTGTTTTTTGGATAGGTGTCATTTAAATATTTTGCTAATAATTTATGGAAAGTATCATATTTTTCTAATTATTGAACTCACCTTAATTTAAAACACACCCTAGGTTAAAGTTCCTTCATGTGTAAATTTGTGGAGGATTTGATAATACTAATAATACTACCTTTAATGGGATGGGCCAGATACAGGACAGGCCAGGCCAGATACAAAATGGGCCAGATAAAGGACGGGCCAGAGACAGGACCGGACGGGACACGCCAGAGACAGGACGAGATGGGCCAGAGACAGTACGGGACGGGCCAAAGACAGGATGAGACTGGCCGGAGATAGGACGGACCGAGGCGTGCCAGAGACAGGACGGGACGGGCTAGAGACAGGACGACCAGATACAGGATACAGGACGGTCCAGGAACGGGACGGGCCAGAGCAGGACGGGACTGGCCAGAGGCAGGACAGGACCAGCAAGAGAGGACGGGTCGGGCAAGAGACAGGATTGGACAGGACAGAACGGGACGGACCAGAGACGTGACGGGATGGGCCAGAGACAGGATGAGATGGGAAGGGATTGGCCAGATACAAGAAGGGACAGGCCAGATACGGGACAGGACAGGCCACATGCGGGACGGGCCAGATACCAGATGGGACGGGCCAGATACTGGACGGGACGAGCCAGAGATAGGACGGGACGGGTCAGAAACAGGACTGGACGAGCTATACATTATGGGACGGTCCAGATACAGGAAAAGAGGGGCCAGAGACAGGAGGGGATGCCCCAGATACAGTACGGGACAGGCCAGATACAGGACGGTACAGGCCAAATATGGGACGGGCCAGATACAAGACGACATGGGCCTGATACGGGACGGGCCAGATATGGGACAGGACAGGCTAGATATGGGATGTGCCATGGACAGGATGGGATGGGCCAGATACGAGATGGCCAGATACGGGACGGGCCAGATACTGAATGGGCCTGGCCACATTTGGGTCGGGCCAGATAGGGACTGGTTGGGTCAGATACGGGACAGGACGTTCCAGAGACGAGAAGGGATGAGGCGGGCCAGATACGGGATGAGATAGCCAGATACGGGATAGGATGGTCAGATACGGGACTAAACGGGTCAGATATGGGACTGGACGGACCAGATACGGGACGGGGCGGGTTAGACATTACAGGACGGGCCATAGACAGGATGTGAGGGGCCAGGGACGGGTCAGAGACGGGACGGGTCAGATACAGGACTGGGGACACATTTGGAATGCGTGCACTTTTCCTTTAAGAATCAGGAAGTACTGCCGCTGCTGCCCTCAACAAGCAGCCAAGACACATGCACTCAGCCAGCATAGGAACATAGTGCGTAGCCTGCATTGGTGGGTAAGTCGGCGGTCTTGCATGGTGTGAGATGGGAAGCCATGCCAGCACACCGCCAGGGATGTTACAATTAAGTAGTGTAGGTCAGGCGTAGAGAAAATGGAAGTTTTGCAAATAAATATTACAACTATTGTTTAATAGGCAAACATCACATGTAGAGTTTGCATGATATACCTTCCTAGTACTTTATCTAAATTAGAAGCAAATTGAAGATTACTTCTACCTAAATGGCAGAAAATGCACCTATCTTGGTGATGGATAGGACAGCTTGAGGGGATATGGAGGAGGCTGTTTTTTGATAGGTGTCATTTAAACATTTTGCTAATAATTTATGGAAAGTATCATATTTTTCTAACTATTGAACTCACCTTAATTTAAAACACACCCCAGGTTAAATTTCCTGGAGGTGTAAGTTTGTGGAGGATTTGATAATACTACCTTTAATGGGATGGGCCAGATACAGGACGGGACAGGCCAGATACGTGATGGGATGTGCCAGATACAGGACGGGCCAGATACAGGACGGGCCAGAGACAGAACCAGACAGGATGTGCCTGAGAAACGACGGAACGGGCCAGAGACGGGGCGACCAGATACAGGACGGGACGGTCCAGATACAGGATGGGCCAGGGACGGGACGCACCAGAGCAGGACGGGACTGGCCAGAGGCAGGACAGGACCGGTCAGGCCAGAGAAAGGACGGGACGGGCCAGATACAGGAAGGCACGGGCCAGATACGGGACGGGCCAGATTCAAGACGGGATGGGTCAGAGACAGGACAGGATAGGACGGGCCATATACAGGAAGGGACGGGCCAGATACGGGACGGGCTAGATTCAGGACGGGACGGGCCAGATACAGGACGGGATGGGCCAGAGACAGGACGGAATGTGCTAGAGACATTACGGGACGGGCCATAGACAGGACGGGTTGGGCCACAGACAGGATAGGATGGGCCAGATACCTGACGGGATGGGCCAGAAACGTGACGAGCCAGATATGGGACAGCCCAGATACATGAAGGGACGGGCCATATACAGGACGGTACGGACCAGATAGGGGACGGGACGGGCCAGATATGGGACGGGTCAGATGCGGGATGGGCCAGATACGGGACAGGCCAGATACGGGACAGGCCGGGCCAGGGACAGGACGTGCCAGATACGGGACAGGCCAGATATGGAACGGGCCAGATACTGGACGGGATGGGCCAGAGACAGGACAGGACGGGCCAGAGATGGGACGGGCAAGAGACAGGATTGGACAGACCAGAGATAGCACCGGACGGGCCAGAGACAGGACGGGACAGGCCATGGACAGGACTAGATGGGAAGGGACTGGCCAGATACAGGAAGGGACAGGCCAGATACGGGACAGGACAGGCCAGATGCGGGACGGGCCAGATACGAGAGGGGACGCGCGAGAAATAGGACGGGACAAGGCAGAGATAGGATGGCACGGGCCAGAAACAGGACGGGACGAGCTATACATTATGGGACGGGAAATAGACAGGACGGGACGGGCCAGAGACGGTACGCGACGGGCCAGATACAGGACAGGACGAGCCAGAGATAGTACGGGGCTGGCCAGAAACAGGACGGGAAAAGCTATACATTATGGGACGGGCCATAGACAGGACGGGCCTGGTTTAGGATGGGACGGGCCAGATACAGGACGGGACCGACCAGATACAGGATGGGATGGGCCAGAGACAGGACGGAATGTGCTAGAGACATTATGGGACAGGCCATAAACAGGACGGGTCGGGCCATATAAAGGATGGGACGGGCCAGATACATGACGGGATGGGCCAGAAACGTGACGAGCCAGATATGGGATGGTATGGGCCAGCTATGGGACAGCCCAGATACATGACGGGACGGGACAGATACAGGACGGGACAGGCCAGATACAGGACGGGCCAGAGACAGAACCGGACGAGCCAGAGACTGGACGGGACGGGCCAAAGACAGGATGAGGCTGGCCGAAGATAGGACGGACCGAGGCATGCCAGAGACAGGACGGGATGGGCTAAAGACGGGGAGACCAGATACAGGACGTGGCGGTCCAGATACAGGACGGTCCAGGGACGGGACGGGCTAGAGCCGGATGGGACTGGCCAGAGCCAGGACAGGACCGGTCGGGCCAGAGACAGGACGGGACGGGCAAGAGAGAGGACGGGACGGGCCAAAGAGAGGACTTGACGGGCCAGAGACAGGACGGGAAGGGCCAAAGACAGGACGGGAAGGACCAGAGATGGGACGGGCAAGAGACAGGATTGGACAGGCCAGAGATAGCACCGGACGGGCCAGAGACAGGACGGACCAGGCCAGAGACAGGACGGGATGGGCCAGAGACAGGATGAGATGGGAAGGTACTGGCCAGATACAGGAAGGGACAGGCCAGATAAGGGAGAAAACAGGCCAGATGCGGGACGGGCCAGATACAAGATGGGTCGGGCCAGATACCAGACGGGACGAGCTGGAGATAGGACGGGACGGGCCAGAAACAGGACTGGAAGAGCTATACATTATGGGACGGGAAATAGTCAGGATGGGACAGGCCAGAGACGGTACGGGACGTGCCAGATACGGGACAGGACGAGCCAGAGACAGGACGGGACGGGCCAGAAACAGGACGGGACAAGCTATACATTATGGGGCGGGACAGAGACCGGGCGGGACGGTCCAGATACAGGAAAAGACAGGCCAGAGACAGGACAAGATGGCCCTGATACAGTACGGGACAGGCGAGATACAGTACGGTACGGGCCAAATATGGGACAGGCCAGATACAGGACGACATGGGCCAGATACGAGACGGGCCAGATATGGGACAGGACAGGCTAGATATGGGATGAGCCATGGACTGGATGGGATGGGCCAGATACGAGATGGCCAGATACGGGACGGGCCAGATACTGAATGGGCCTGACCACATACGGGATGGGCCATATAGGGACTGGTATGGTCAGATACGGGACAGGATGTGCCAGAGAAGGGAAGGGACGAGGTGGGCCAGATACGGGATGAGATGGGCCAGATAAGGGATAGCCAGATACGGGACGGGATGGTCAGATACGGGACTAAACAGGTCAGATATGGGACTGGACAGACCAGATACGGGACGGGGCGGGTTATACATTACAGGACGGGCCATAGACAAGATGGGAGGGGCCAGGGACGGGCCAGAGACGGGACGGGCCAGAGATGGGACGGGTCAGATACAGGACTGGGGACACATTAGGAATGCGTGCACTGTTCTTTTAAGAATCAAGAAGTACTGCCGCTGCCGCCCTCAACAAGCAGCCAAGACACATGCACACAGCCAGCATAGGAACATAGTGCTTAGCCTGCATTGGTGGGTAAGTCGGCTGTCTTGCATGGTGTGAGATGGAAAGCCATGCCAGCTTGCCGCCAGTGATGTTACCATTAAGTAGTGTAGGTCAGGTGTAGAGAAAATGAAAGTTTTGCAAATAAATATTACAACTATTATTTAATAGGCAAACATCACATGTAGAGTTTGCATGATATACTTTCCTAGTACTTTATCTAAATTAGAAGCAAATTGTTTGAAGATTACTTCTACCTAAATGGCAGAAAATGCACCTATCTTGGTGATGGATAGGACAGCTTGAGGGGATATGGAGGAGGCTGTTTTTTGATAGGTGTCATTTAAACATTTTACTAATAATTTATGGAAAGTATCATATTTTTCTAACTATTGAACTCACCTTAATTTAAAACACACCCCAGGTTAAAGTTCCTTTATGTGTAAATTTGTGGAGGATTTGATAATACTACCTTTAATGGGATGGGCCAGATACAGGACGGGACAAGCCAAATACGAAATGGGCCAGATACTGGACGGGCCAGAGACAGGACCGGACGGGACATGCCAGAGACATGACGAGACGGGCCAGAGACAGGACGGGACGGGACAAAGACAGGATGAGACTGGCCGGAGATAGTACGGACCGAGGCGTGCCAGAGACAGGACGGGACGGGCTAGAGACGGGGCGACAGATATAAGATGGGACGGTCCAGATACAGGACAGTCCAGGGACTGGAAGGGCCAGAGCAGGACGGGACTGGTCAGAGGCAGGACAGGACCGGTCGGGCCAGAGACAGGAGGGTACGGGCAAGAGAGAGGACAGGACGGGTCAAAGAGAGGACGGGACGGGCCAGAGACAGGACGTGATGGGCCAAAGATAGGACGGGACGGACCAGAGATAGGACAGGCAAGAGACAGGATTGGACAGGCCAGAGATAGCACCGGACGGGCCAGAGACAGGACGGGACAGGCCAGAGGCAGGATGGGACGGGCCAGAGACAGGACGAGATGGGAAGGGACTGGCCAGATACAGGAATGGACAGGCCAGATACGGGACAGGACAGGCCAGATGCGGGACGGGCCAGATACAAGATGAGACGGGCCAAATACAGGACGGGACGAGCCAGAGATAGGACGGGACGGGCCAGAAATAGGACGTGCCAGACACGGGACAGGCCAGATACGGAGCGGGCCAGATACTGGACGGGATGGGCCAGATACGGGATGAGACAGACCAGAGCTGGGCCAGAGACAGGAAGGGATGGGCCAGAGACAGGACGGGGTGGGCCGAAGACTGGACGGGACGGGCCAGAGACGGGACGGACAAGAGACAGAATTTGACAGGCCAGAGATGGCACTCGACGGGCCAGAGACAGGACCGGACAGGCCAGCGACAGGATGAGATGTGAAGGGACTGGCCAGATACAGGAAGGGACAGGCCATATACGGGACAGGACAGGCCAGATGCGGGACGGGCCAGATACGAGACGGGACGTGCCAGATATAGTACGGGACGAGGCAGAGATAGGATGGGATGGGCCAGAAATGGGACGGGGAATACAGAGGACGGGACGGGCCAGAGACGGTACGCGACGGGCCAGATACAGGACAGGACGAGCCAGAGACAGTACTGGACGAGCCAGAAACAGGACATTATGGGACGGGCCATAGACATGACAAGACGGGCCAGAGACAAGACGGGACAGATACAGGAAAAGACGGGCCAAAGACAGGACGGAATGGCCCAGATACAGTATGGGACAGGCCAGATACAGAAAGGTACGGGCCAAATAGTGCACAGCCTGCATTGGTGGGTAAGTCGGCGGTCTTGCATGGTGTGAGATGGGAAGCCATGCCAGCACTCCAGGTTAAATTTCCTGGAAGTTTAAATTTGTGGAGGATTTGACAATACTACCTTTAATGGGATGGGCCAGATACAGGAAGGGACAGGCCAGATAGGGGATGGGCCAGATACAGGACGGGCCAGAGACAGGACCGGACGGGAGACGCCGGAGACAGGACGAGACGGGCCAGAAACAGGACGGGACCGGCCAAAGACAGGATGAGACTGGCCGGAGATAGGACAGACCGAGGCGTGCCAGAGACAGGATGGGACGGGCTAGAGCCGGGGCGACCAGATACAGGACAGTCCAGATACAGGACAGTCCAGGGACGGGACGGGCCAGAGCAGGATGGGACTGGCCAGAGGCAGGACAGGACCGGTCGGGCCAGAGACAGGACGGGACGGGCAAGAGAGAGGGCGTGACGGGCCAAAGAGAGGACGGGACGGGCCAGAGACTGGACAGGAAGGGCCAAAGACAGGATGGGACGGACCAGAGATGGGACGGGCAAGAGACAGGATTGGACAGGCCAGAGATAGCACCGGATGGGCCAGAGACAGGACGGGACAGGCCAGAGAAAGGACCGGACGGGCCAGAGACAGGACAAGATGGGAAGGGACTGGCCAGATACAGGAAGGGACAGGCCAGATACGGGAAAGGACAGGCCAGATGCGGGACGTGCCAGAAACGAGATGGGACGGGCCAGATACAGGACGGGACGAGCCAGAGATAAGACGGGACGGGCCAGAAACAGGACTGGACGAGCTATACATTATGGGACGGGAAATAGACAGGATTTGACTGGCCAGGGATGTTACAATTAAGTAGTGTAGGTCAAGCATAGAGAAAATGGAAGTTTTGCAAATAAATATTACAACTATTGTTTAATAGGCAAACATCACATGTAGAGTTTTCATGATATACCTTCCTAGTACTTTATCTAAATTAGAAGCAAATTGTTTGAAGATTAGTTCTACCTAAATGGCAGAAAATGCACCTATCTTGGTGATGGATAGGACAGCTTGAGGGGATATGGAGGAGGCTGTTTTTTGATAGGTGTCATTTAAACATTATGCTAATAATTTATGGAAAGTATCATATTTTTCTAACTATTGAACTCACCTTAATTTAAAACACACCCCAGGTTAAATTTCCTGGAGGTGTAAATTTGTGGAGGATTTGATAATACTACCTTTAATGGGATGGGCCAGATACAGGACGGGACAGGCCAGATACGTGACGGGATGGGCCATATGCAGGACAGGCCAGAGACCGGACCGGACGGGACGTGCCTGAGAAAGAACTGGACGGGCCATAGTCGGGGCGACCAGATACAGGACGGGACGGTCCAGATACAGGACGGGCCAGGGACGGGACGGACCAGAGCTGGACGCAACTGGCCAGAGGCAGGACAGGACCAGTCAGGCCAGAGACAGGTCGGGACGGGCCAGATACGGGACGGGCCAGATTCAAGACAGGATGGGCCAGAGACAGGACAGGATGGGACGGGCCAGATACAGGAAGGGAAGGGCCAGATACGGGACGGGCCAGATTCAGGATGGGACGGGCCAGATTCAGGACGGGACCGACCAGATACAGGACGGGATGGGCCAGAGACAGGACGGAATGTGCTAGAGACATTATGGGATAGGCCATAAACAGGACGGGTCGGGCCAGAGACAGGATGGGACGGGCCAGATACATGACGGGATGGGCCAGAAATGTGACGAGCCAGATGTGGGACGGTATGGGACAGATATGGGACAGCCCACATACATGACGGGACGGGCCAGATACAGGACGGGACGGGCCAGAAACAGGACGGGACAAGCTATATATTATGGGACGGGCCAGAGACCGGACGGGACGGTCCAGATACAGGAAAAGACGGGCCAGAGACAGGACGGGATGGCCCAGATACAGGACGGGACGGTCCAGATACAGGACGGGCCAGGGAAGGGACGGACCAGAGCAGGACAGGACTGGCCAGAGGCAGGACAGGACCGGTCAGGCCAGAGAAAGGACGGGACAGGCCAGATACAGGAAGGGACGGGCCAGATACGGCACGGGCCAGATTCAAGACGGGATGGGCCAGAGACAGGACAGGATAGGACGGGCCAGATACAGGAAGGGACTAACCAGATACGGGACGTGACGGGCCAAATACGGGACGGGTCAGATGCGGGACGGGCCAGATACGGGACAGGCCAGATACAGGACGGGCCAGATACGGGACAGGCCGGGCCAGGGACAGGACGTGCCAGATATGGGACAGGCCAGATATGGAACGGGCCAGATACTGGACGGGATGGGCCAGATACGGGATGAGACGGGCCAGACCTGGGCCAGAGACAGGAAGGGATGGGCCAGAGACAGGACAGGACGGGCCAGAGACGGGACCGGCAAGAGACAGGATTGAACAGGCCAGAGATAGCACCGAACGGGCCAGAGACAGGACGGGACAGGCCAGCGACAGGACGAGATGGGAATGGACTGGCCAGATACAGGAAGGGACAGGCCAGATACGGGACAGGACAGGCCAGATGCGGGATGGGCCAGATACGAGACGGGACGCGCCAGATATAGGACGGGACAAGGCAGAGATAGGATGGGACGGGCCAGAAAGTGGACGGGACGAGCTAAACATTATGGGACGGTAAGTAGACAGGACGGGATGGGCCAGAGACGGTACGCGACGGGCCAGATACAGGACAGGACGAGCCAGAGATAGTACGGGACTGGCCAGAAACAGGACGGGACAAGCTATACATTATGGGACGGGCCATAGACAGGACGGGCCAGATTCAGGACGGGACGGGCCAGATACACGACGGGACCGACCAGATACAGGACGGGATGGGCCATAGACAGGACGGAATGTAGAGTTTGCATGCTATACCTTCCTAGTACTTTATCTAAATTAGAAGCAAATTGCTTGAAGATTACTTCTACCTAAATGGCAGAAAATGCACCTATCTTGGTGATGGATAGGACAGCTTGAGGGGATATGGAGGAGGCTGTTTTTTGATAGGTGTCATTTAAACATTTTGCTAATAATTTATGGAAAGTATCATAGTTTTCTAACTATTGAACTCACCTTAATTTAAAACACACCCCAGGTTAAATTTCCTGGAGGTTTAAATTTGTGGAGGATTTGATAATACTACCTTTAATGGGATGGGCCAGATACCGGACGGGACAGGCCAGATACGGGATGGACCAAATACAAGACGGGCCAGAGACAGGACCGGACGGGACACGCCAGAGACAGGACGAGACGGGCCAGAGACAGGACGGGACGGGCCAAAGACAGGATGAGACTGGCCGGAGTTAGGACGGACTGAGGCGTGCCAGAGACAGGACGGGATGTGCTAGAGACGGGGTGACCAGATACAGGATTCAGGACGGTCCAGGGATGGGACGGGCCAGAGCAGGACGGGACTGGCCAGAGGCAGGACAGGACGGGCAAGAGAGAGGACGGGCCAAAGAGAGGACGGTACGGGCCAGAGACAGGACAGGACGGGTCAAAGACAGGACGGGACTGACCAGAGATGGGTCGGGCAAGAGACAGGATTGGACAGTCCAGAGACAGCACCAGACGGGCCTGGCCAGAGACATGACGGGATGGGCCAGAGACAGGACGAGATGGGAAGGGATTGGCCTGATACAGGAAGGGACAGGCCAGATACGGGACAGGACAGGCCACATGCGGGACGGGCCAGATACGAGATGGGACGGGCCAGATACAGGACGGGACGAGCCAGAGATAGGACGGGACGGGCCAGAAACAGGACTGGACGAGCTATACATTATGGGACAAGAAATAGACAGGATGGAACGGGCCAGAGACGGTATGGGTCGTGCCAGATACAGGACAGGACGAGCCAGAGACAGGACGGGGTCGGGCCAGAAACAGGACGGGACAAGCTATACATTATGGGACGGTCCAGATACAGGAAAAGAGGGGCCAGAGACAGGACGGGATGCCCCAGATACAGTACGGGACAGACCAGATACAGGACGGTACGGGCCAAATATGGGACGGGCCAGATACAGGACGACATGGGCCAGATACGGGACGGGCCAGATATGGGACTGGACAGGCTAGATATGCGATGAGCCATGGACAGGATGGGGTGGGCCAGATACGAGATGGACAGATACGGGATGGGCCAGATTCTGAATGGGCCTTGCCACATTTGGGACCGGCCAGATAGGGACTGGTTGGGTCAGATACGGGACAGGACTTTCCAGAAACGAGAAGGGATGAGGCGGGCTAGATACGGCATGAGATAGCCAGATACGGGACGGGATGGTCAGACACGGGACTAAACGGGTCAGATATGGGACTGGACGGACCAGATACGGGACAGGGCGGGTTAGACATTACAGGACAGGCCATAGACAGGATGGGAGGGGCCAGGGATGGGCCAGAGACTGGACAGGACGGGCCAGAGACGGGACGGGTCATATACAGGACTAGGGACACATTTGGAATGCATGCACTTTTCCTTTAAGAATCAGGAAGTACTGTCGCTGCCGCCCTCAACAAGCAGCCAAGACACATGCACACAGCCAGCATAGGAACATAGTGCGTAGCCTGCATTGGTGGGTAAGTCGGTGGTCTTGTATGGTGTGAGATGGGAAGCCATGCCAGCACGCCGCCAAGGATGTTACAATTAAGTAGTATAGGTCAGGTGTAGAGAAAATGGAAGTCTTGCAAAAAAATATTACAACTATTATTTAATAGGCAAACATCACATGTAGAGTTTGCATGATATACCTTCCTGGTACTTTATCTAAATTAGGAGCAAATTATTTGAAGATTACTTCTACCTAAATGGCAGAAAATGCACCTATCTTGGTGATGGATAGGACAGCTTGAGGGGATATGGAGGAGGCTGTTTTTTGATAGGTGTCATTTAAACATTTTGCTAATAATTTATGGAAAGTATCATATTTTTCTAACTATTAAACTCACCTTAATTTAAGACACACCCCAGGTTAATTTTCCTGGAGGTGTAAATTTGTGGAGGTTTTAATAATACTACCTTTAATGGGATGGGCCAGATACAGGACTGGACAGGCCAGATATGTGACGGGATGGGCCAGATACAGGATAGGTCAGAGACAGGACCGAACGGGACGTGTCTGAGAAAGGACGGGACGGGCCAGAGAAGGGGCGACCAGATACAGGACGGGACGGTTCAGATACAGGACGGGCCAGGGACGGGACGGACCAGAGCAGGACGGGACTGGCCAGAGGCAGGACAGGACCGGTCAGGCCAGAGATAGGATGGGACGGGCCAGAGACGGGACGGGCCAGATTCAACACGGGATGGGCCAGAGATAGGACGTGATGGGACGGGCCAGATACAGGAAGGGATGGGCCAGATACGGGACGGGACAGATACAGGACAGGACCGACCAGATACAGGACGGGATGGGCCAAAGACAGGACGTAATGTGCTAGAGACATTACGGGACAGGCCATAAACAGGACGGATCGGGCCAAAGACAGGATGGGATGGGCCAGATACATGACGGGATGGGCCAGAAACGTGACGAGTCAGATATGGGACGGTATGGGCCAGATATGGGACAGCCCAGATACATGACGGGACGGGCCAGATACGGGATGGGATGGGCCAGATACTGGACGGGTCAGATGCGGGATGGGCCAGATACGGGACAGGACAGATATGGAACTTGCCAGATACTAGACGGGATGGGCCAGATACCGGGCGGGCCAGATACGGGACGAGACTGGCCAGAGACAGGAAGGGATGGGCCAGAGACAGGACGGGATGGGCCAAAGACTGGACGGGACGGGCCAGAGACGGGACGGGCAAGAGACAGGATTGGACAGGCCAGAGATAGCACCGGACGGGCCAGAGACAGGACGGGACAGGCCAGCGACAGGACGAGATGGGAAGGGACTGGCCAGATACAGGAAGGGACAGGCCAGATACGGGACAGGACAGGCCAGATGCGGGACGGGCCAGATACGAGACGGGACGCGCCAGATATAGGACAGGACGAGGCAGAGATAGGATGGGACGGGCCAGAAACAGGACGGGAAGAGCTATACATTATGGGACGGGAAATGGACGGGACGGGCCAGATACAGGACAAGACGAGCCAGAGACAGTACGGGACTGCTCAGAAACAGGACGGGACAAGCTATACATTATCGGACGGGCCATAGACAGGACGGGCCAGATTCAGGATGGGACGGGCCAGATACAGGACGGGACCAACCAGATACAGGACGGGATGGGCCATAGACAGGACGGAATGTGCTAGAGACATTACGGGACAGGCCATAGACAGGACGGATCGGGCCAAAGACAGGATGGGATGGGCCAGATACATGACGGGATGGGCCAGAAACGTGACGAGCCAGATATGGGATGGTATGGGCCAGCTATGGGACAGCCCAGATACATGACGGGACGGGCCAGATACAGGACGGGACAGGCCAGATACTGGATGGGCCAGATACGGGACGGGCCAGAGACAGGACCGGACTTGCCAGAGACAGACGGGACGGGACGGGCCAAAGACAGGATGAGACTGGCCGAAGATAGGACGGACCGAGGCGTGCCAGAGACAGGATGGGACCTGCTAGAGACGGGGCGACCAGATACAGGATGGGGAGGTCCAGATACAGGACGGTCCAGGGACGGGACTGGCCAGAGCAGGATGGGACTGGCCTGAGGCAGGACAGGACCGGTCGGGCTAGAGACAGGACGGGACAGGCAAGAGAGAGGACGGGACGGGCCAAAGAGAGGACGGGACGGGCCAGAGACAGGACGGGAAGGGCCAAAGACAGGACGGGACGGACCAGAGATGGGACGGGCAAGAGACAGGATTGGACAGGCCAGAGATAGCACCGGTCGGGCCAGAGACAGGCTGGGACAGGCCAGAGACAGGACGGGACGGGCCAGAGACGGGATGGGCCAGAGACGGGATGGGTCAGATACAGGACTGGGGACACATTAGGAATGCGTGCACTGTTCCTTTAAGAATCAGGAAGTGCTGCCGCTGCCGCCCTCAAGAAGCAGCCAAGACACATGTACACAGCCAGCATAGGAACATAGTGTTCAGCCTGCATTGGTGGGTAAGTCGGCTGTCTTGCATGGTGTGAGATGGGAAGCCATGCCAGCACGCCACCAGTGATGTTACAATTAAGTAGTGTAGGTCAGGTGTAGAGAAAATGGAAGTTTTGCAAATAAATATTACAACTATTATTTAATAGGCAAACGTCACATGTAGAGTTTACATGATATACCTTCCTGGTACTTTATCTAAATTAGAAGCAAATTGAAGATTACTTCTGCCTAAATGGCAGAAAATGCACCTATCTTGGTGATGGATAGGATAGCTTGAGGGGATATGGAGGAGGCTGTTTTTTGATAGGTGTCATTTAAACATTTTGCTAATAATTTATGGAAAGTATCATATTATTCTAACTATTGAACTCACCTTAATTTAAAACACACCCCAGGTTAAATTTCCTGGAGGTGTAAATTTGTGGAGGATTTGATAATACTACCTTTAGTGGGATGGGCCAGATACAGGACGAGACAGGCCAGATACGTGACGGAATGGGCCAGATACAGGACAGGCCAAAGATAGGACCGGACGGGCCGTGCCTGAAAAAGGACGGGACGGGCCAAAGACGGGGCAACCAGATACAGGATGAGACTGGCCGAAGATAGGACGGAGCGAGGCATGCCAGAGACAGGACGGGACGTGCTAGAGACGGGGCGACCAGATACAGGACGGGGCGGTCCAGATACAGGACCGTCCAGGGACGGGACTGGCCAGAGCAGGATGGGACTGGCCTGAGGCAGGACAGGATCGGTCGAGCCAGAGACAGGACGGGACGGGCAAGAGAGAGGACGGGACGGGCCAGAGACAGGACGGGAAGGGCCAAAGACAGGACGGGATGGACCAGAGATGGGACGGGCAAGAGACAGGATTGGACAGGCCAGAGATAGCATCGGTCGGGCCAGAGACAGGACTGACCAGGCCTGAGACAGGATCGGACGGGCCAGAGACAGGATGAGATGGGAAAGTACTGGCCAGATACAGGAAGGGACTGGCCAGATAAGGGACAAGACAGGCCAGATGCGGGACGGGCAAGATACGAGATGGGACGGGCCAGATACAAGACGGGACGAGCCGGAGATAGGACGGGACGGGCCAGAAACAGGACTGGACGAGCTATACATTATGGGACGGGAAATAGACAGGATGGGACGGGCCAGAGACGGTACGGGACGTGCCAGATACAGGACAGGACGAGCCAGAGACCGGACGGGACGGGCCAGAAACAGGACGGGACAAGCTATACATTATGGGACGGGACAGAGACCAGACGGTCCAGATACTGGAAAAGACGGGCCAGAGACAGGACAGGATGGCCCAGATACACTACGGGACAGGCCAGATACAGGACGGTACGGGCCAAATATGGGACGGGCCAGATACAGGACGACATGGGCCAGATACGGGATGAGCCAGATATGGGACAGGAGAGGCTAGATATGGGATGAGCCATGGACAGGATGGGATGGGGCTCATACGAGATGGCCAGATACGGGACGGGCCAGATACTGAATGGGCCTGGCCACATACGGGACGGTCCAGATAGGGACTAGTATGGTCAGATACGGGACAGGACGTGCCACAGATGGGATGGGACGATGCGGGCCAGATACGGGATGAGATGGGCTAGATAAGGGAAAGCCAGATACGGGACGGGATGGTCAGATACGGGACTAAACGGGTCAGATATGCGACTGGACGGACCAGATACGGGACGGGGCGGGTTAGACATTACAGAACGGGTCATAGACAGGATGGATGGGGCCAGGGACAGGCTGGGACGGGCCAGAGACAGGACCGGACAGGCCAGACACGGGACGGGTCAGATACAGGACTGGGGATACAAAAGGAATGCGTGCACTGTTCCTTTAAGAATCAGGAAGTGCTGCCGCTGCCGCCCTCAAAAAGCAGCCAAGACACATGCACACAGCCCACATAGGAACATAGTGCGCAGCCTGCATTGGTGGGTAAGTCGGCGGTCTTGCATGGTGTGAGATGGGAAGCCATGCCAGCACGCCACCAGGGATGTTACAATTAAGTAGTGTAGGTCAGGTGTACAGAAAATGGAAGTTTTGCAAATAAATATTACAACTATTGTTTAATAGGCAAACATCACATGTAGAGTTTGCATGATATACCTTCCTAGTACTTTATCTAAATTAGAAGCAAATTGTTTGAAGATTACTTCTACCTAAATGGCAGAAAATGCACCTATCTTGGTGATGGATAGGACAGCTTGAGGGGATATGGAGGAGGCTGTTTTTTGATAGGTGTCATTTAAACATTTTGCTAATAATTTATGGAAAGTATCATATTTTTCTAACTATTGAACTCACCTTAATTTAAAACACACCCCAGGCTAAAGTTTCTTTATGTGTAAATTTGTGGAGGATTTGATAATACTACCTTTAATGGGGTGGGCCAGATACAGGACGGGACAGACAAGATACGGAATGGGCCAGATACAGGACGGGCCAGAGACAGGACCGGACGGCACACGCCAGAGACATGACGAGACGGGCCAGAGACAGGACGGGACAGGCAAAAGACAGGATGAGACTGGCCGGAGATATTATGGACTGAGGCGTACCAGAGACAGGACGGGACGGGCTAGAGACAGGGCGACAGATACAGGACGGGACGGTCCAGATACAGGACAGTCCAGGGACGGGACGGGCCAGAGCAGGACGAGACTGGTCAGAGACAGGACAGGACCGGTCGGGCCAGAGACAGGAGGGGACGGGCAAGATAGAGGATGGGACGGGTCAAAGAGAGGACGGGACGGGCCAGATACAGGAAGGGACGGGCCAGAAACAGGACGGGACAAGCTATACATTATGGGATGGGCCAGAGACCGGACGGGACGGTCCAGATACAGTACGGGACAGGCCCGATACAGGACGGTACGGGCCAAATATAGGACGGGCCAGATACAGGACAACATGGGCAAGATACAGGACGGGCCAGATATGGGACAGGACAGGCTGGATATGGGATGAGCCATGGACAGGTTGGGATGGGCCAGATACGAGATGGCCAGATACGGGACAGGCCAGATACTGAATGGGCCTGGCCACATACGGGACGGGCCAGATAGGGACTGGTTGGGTCAGACACGGGACAGGACGTGCCAGAGTTGGGAAGGGGCAAGGCAGGCCAGATACGGGATGAGATGGGCCAGATAAAGGAAAGCCAGATACGGGACGGGATGGTCAGATACGGCACTAAACGGGTCAGATATGGGACTGGACAGACCAGATACGGGACGGGGCGACTAGATACAGAATGGGACGGTCCAGATACAGGACGGGCCAGGGTAGGGACGGACCAGAGCAGCACTGGACTGGCCAGAGTCAGGACAGGACCGGTCAGGCCAGAGAAAGGACGGGACGGGCCAGATACAGGAAGGGACGGGCCAGATACGGCACGGGCCAGATTCAAGACTTAATGGGCCAGAGACAGGACAGGATAGGACGGGCCAGATACAGGAAGGGACGAGCCAGATACGGGATGGGCTAGATTCAGGACGGGACGGGCCAGATACAGGACTGGACCGAACCGATGCAGGACGGGATGGGCCAGAAACAAGACTGAATGTGCTAGAGACATTACGGGATGGGCCATAGACAGGACGGGTCGGGCCAGAGACAGGATGGGATGGGCCAGATACATGACGGGATGGGCCAGAAACGTGACGAGCCAGATATGGGACGGTATTGGCCAGATATGCGACAGCCCAGATACATGACGGGATGGGCCAGATACAGGACGGTACGGACCCGATACGGGATGGGACGGGCCAGATACGGGACTGGTCAGATGCGCGACGGGCCAGATACTGGACAGGCCAGATACAGGACGGGCCAGATACGGGACAGGCCGGGCCAGGGACAGGACGTGCCAGATACGAGACTGGCCAGATATGGAACGGGTCAGATACTGGACGGGATGGGCCAGATACGGGATGAGACGGGCCAGACCTTGGCCAGAGACAGGAAGGGATGGGCCAGAGACGGGACCGGCAAGAGACAGGATTGGACAGGCCAGAGATAGCACCGGACGGGCCAGAGACAGGACGGAACAGGCCAGCGACAGGACGAGATGGGAAGGGACTGGCCAGATACAGGAAGGGACAGGCCAGATACGGGACAGGACAGGCCAGATGCGGGACGGGCCAGATACGAGACTGGACGCGCCAGATATAGGACGGGACAAGGCAGAGATAGGATGGGACGGGCCAGAAACAGGATGGGACGAGCTATACATTATGGGACGGGAAATGGACGGGACAGGCCAGATACAGGACAAGACGAGCCAGAGATAGTACGGGACTGGCCAGAAACAGGACGGGACAAGCTATACATTATCGGACGGGCCATAGACAGGACGGGCCAGATTCAGGATGGGACGGGCCAGATACAGGACGGGACCAACCAGATACAGGACGGGATGGGCCAGAGACAGGACGGAATGTGCTAGAGACATTACGGGACAGGCCATAGACAGGACAAATCGGGCCATAGACAGGATGGGACGGGCCAGATACATGACGGGATGGGCCAGAAATGTGACGAGCCGGATATGGGATGGTATGGGCCAGCTATGGGACAGCCCAGATACATGACGGGATGGGCCAGATACAGGACGGGACAGGCCAGATACTGGATGGGCCAGATACGGGACGGGCCAGAGACAGGACCGGACTTGCCAGAGACAGACGGGACGGGACGGGCCAAAGACAGGATGAGACTGGCCGAAGATAGGACGGACCGAGGCGTGCTAGAGATAGGACGGGACCTGCTAGAGACGGGGCGACCAGATACAGGACGGGGCGGTCCAGATACAGAACGGTCCAGGGACGGGACTGGCCAGAGCAGGTTGGGACTGGCCTGAGGCAGGACAGGACCGGTCGGGCCAGAGACAGGATCGGTCGAGCCAGAGACAGGACGGGACGGGCAAGAGAGAGGACGGGACGGGCCAGAGACAGGACGGGAAGGGCCAAAGACAGGACGGGACGGACCAGAGATGGGACGGGCAAGAGACAGGATTGGACAGGCCAGAGATAGCATCGGTCGGGCCAGAGACAGGACTGACCAGGCCTGAGACAGGATCGGACGGGCCAGAGACAGGATGAGATGGGAAGGTACTGGCCAGATACAGGAAGGGACTGGCCAGATAAGGGACAAGACAGGCCAGATGCGGGACGGGCCAGATACGAGATGGGACGGGCCAGATACAAGACGGGACGAGCCGGAGATAGGACGGGACGGGCCAGAAACAGGACTGGACGAGCTATACATTATGGGACGGGAAATAGACAGGATGGGACGGGCCAGAGAAGGTACGGGACGTGCCAGATACAGGACAGGACGAGCCAGAGACCGGACGGGACGGGCCAGAAACAGGACGGGACAAGCTATACATTATGGGACGGGACAGAGACCAGACGGTCCAGATACAGGAAAAGACGGGCCAGAGACAGGACAGGATGGCCCAGATGCACTACGGGACAGGCCAGATACAGCACGGTACGGGCCAAATATGGGACGGGCCAGATACAGGACGACATGGGCCAGATACGGGACGAGCCAGATATGGGACAGGAGAGGCTAGATATGGGATGAGCCATGGACAGGATGGGATGGGGCTGATACGAGATGGCCAGATACGGGACTGGCCAGATACTGAATGGGCCTGGCCACATACGGGACGGGCCAGATAGGGACTGGTATGGTCAGATACGGGACAGGACGTGCCACAGATGGGAAGGGACGATGCGGGCCAGATACGGGATGAGATGGGCTAGATAAGGGAAAGCCAGATACGGGACGGGATGGTCAGATACGGGACTAAACGGGTCAGATATGCGACTGGACGGACCAGATACGGGACGGGGCGGGTTAGACATTACAGAACGGGTCATAGACAGGATGGATGGGGCCAGGGACAGGACCGGACAGGCCAGACACGGGACGGGTCAGATACAGGACTGGGGATACAAAAGGAATGCGTGCACTGTTCCTTTAAGAATCAGGAAGTGTTGCCGCTGCCGCCCTCAAAAAGCAGCCAAGACACATGCACACAGCCCACATAGGAACATAGTGCGCAGCCTGCATTGGTGGGTAAGTCGGCGGTCTTGCATGGTGTGAGATGGGAAGCCATGCCAGCACGCCACCAGGGATGTTACAATTAAGTAGTGTAGGTCAGGTGTACAGAAAATGGAAGTTTTGCAAATAAATATTACAACTATTGTTTAATAGGCAAACGTCACATGTTGAGTTTGCATGATATACCTTCCTAGTACTTTATCTAAATTAGAAGCAAATTGTTTGAAGATTACTTCTACCTAAATGGCAGAAAATGCACCTATCTTGGTGATGGATAGGACAGCTTGAGGGGATATGGAGGAGGCTGTTTTTTGATAGGTGTCATTTAAACATTTTGCTAATAATTTATGGAAAGTATCATATTTTTCTAACTATTGAACTCACCTTAATTTAAAACACACCCCAGGCTAAAGTTCCTTGGTGTGTAAATTTGTGGAGGATTTGATAATACTACTTTTAATGGGGTGGGCCAGATACAGGACGGGACAGACAAGATACGGAATGGGCCAGATACAGGACGGACCAGAGACAGGACCGGACGGCACACGCCAGAGACATGACGAGATGGGCCAGAGACAGGACGGGACAGGCGAAAGACAGGATGAGACTCGCCGGAGATATTATGGACTGAGGCGTACCAGAGACAGGACGGGACGGGCTAGAGACGGGGCGACAGATACAGGACGGGACGGTCCAGATACAGGACAGTCCAGGGACAGGACGGGCCAGAGCAGGACGAGACTGGTCAGAGACAGGACAGGACCGGTCGGGCCAGAGACAGGAGGGGGCGGGCAAGATAGAGGACGGGACGGGTCAAAGAGAGGACGGGCCAGATACAGGAAGGGACGGGCCAGAAACAGGACGGGACAAGCTATACATTATGGGATGGGCCAGAGACCGGACGGGACGGTCCAGATACAGTACGGGACAGGCCCGATACAGGACGGCACAGGCCAAATATAGGACGGGCCAGATACAGGACAACATGGGCAAGATACAGGACGGGCCAGATATGGGACAGGACAGGCTGGATATGGGATGAGCCATGGACAGGATGGGATGGGCCAGATACGAGATGGCCAGATACGGGACAGGCCAGATACTGAATGGGCCTGGCCACATACGGGACGGGCCAGATAGGGACTGGTTGGGTCAGACACGGGACAGGACGTGCCAGAGTTGGGAAGGGGCAAGGCAGGCCAGATACGGGATGAGATGGGCCAGATAAGGGAAAGCCAGATACGGGACGGGATGGTCAGATACGGCACTAAACGGGTCAGATATGGGACTGGACAGACCAGATACGGGACGGGGCGACTAGATACAGAATGGGACGGTCCAGATACAGGACGGGCCAGGGAAGGGACGGACCAGAGCAGCACTGGACTGGCCAGAGTGAGGACAGGACCGGTCAGGCCAGAGAAAGGACGGGACGGGCCAGATACAGGAAGGGACGGGCCAGATACGGCACGGGCCAGATTCAAGACGGAATGGGCCAGAGACAGGACAGGATAGGACATGCCAGATACAGGAAGGGACGAGCCAGATACGGGATGGGCTAGATTCAGGATGGGACGGGCCAGATACAGGACTGGACCGAACCGATGCAGGACGGGATGGGCCAGAGACAAGACGGAATGTGCTAGAGACATTACGGGATGGGCCATAGACAGGACGGGTCGGGCCAGAGACAGGATGGGATGGGCCAGATACATGACGGGATGGGCCAGAAACGTGACGAGCCAGATATGGGACGGTATTGGCCAGATATGCGACAGCCCAGATACATGACGGGATGGGCCAGATACAGGACGGTACGGACCAGATACGGGATAGGACGGGCCAGATACGGGACGGGTCAGATGCGGGACGGGCCAGATACTGGACAGGCCAGATACAGGACGGGCCAGATATGGGACAGGCCGGGCCAGGGACAGGACGTGCCAGATACGAGACTGGCCAGATATGGAACGGGTCAGATACTGGACGGGATGGGCCAGATACGGGATGAGACGGGCCAGACCTGGGCCAGAGACAGGAAGGGATGGGCCAGAGACGGGACCGGCAAGAGACAGGATTGGACAGGCCAGAGATAGCACCGGACGGGCCAGAGACAGGACGGAACAGGCCAGCGACAGGACGAGATGGGAAGGGACTGACCAGATACAGGAAGCGACAGGCCAGATACGGGACAGGACAGGCCAGATGCGGGACGGGCCAGATACGAGACGGGACGCGCCAGATATAGGACGGGACAAGGCAGAGATAGGATGGGACGGGCCAGAAACAGGACGGGACGAGCTATACATTATGGGACGGGAAATGGATGGGACGGGCCAGATACAGGACAAGACGAGCCAGAGATAGTACGGGACTGTCCAGAAACAGGACAGGACAAGCTATACATTATCGGACGGGCCATAGACAGGACGGGCCAGATTCAGGATGGGACGGGCCAGATACAGGACGGGACCGACCAGATACAGGACGGGATGGGCTAGAGACAGGACGGAATGTGCTAGAGACATTACGGGACAGGCCATAGACAGGACAAATCGGGCCATAGACAGGATGGGACGGGCCAGATACATGACGGGATGGGCCAGAAACGTGACGAGCCAGATATGGGATGGTATGGGCCAGCTATGGGACAGCCCAGATACATGACGGGACGGGCCAGATACAGGACGGGACAGGCCAGATACTGGATGGGCCAGATACGGGAAGGGCCAGAGACAGACGGGACGGGACGGGCCAAAGACAGAATGAGACTGGCCGAAGATAGGACGGACCGAGGCGTGCCAGAGACAGGACGGGACCTGCTAGAGACGGGGCGACCAGATACAGGACGGGGCGGTCCAGATACAGGACGGTCCAGGGACGGGACTGGCCAGAGCAGGATGGGACTGGCCTGAGGCAGGACAGGACCGGTCGGGCCAGAGACAGGACGGGACGGGCAAGAGAGAGGACGGGACGGGCCAAAGAGAGGACGGGACGGGCCAGAGATAGGACGGGAAGGGCCAAAGACAGGACGGGACGGACCAGAGATGGGACGGGCAAGAGACAGGATTGGACAGGCCAGAGATAGTACCGGTCGGGCCAGAGACAGGCTGGGACAGGCCAGAGACAGGACGGGACGGGACGGGCCAGAGACGGGATGGGTCAGATACAGGACTGGGGACACATTAGGAATGCGTGCACTGTTCCTTTAAGAATCAGGAAGTGCTGCCGCTGCCGCCCTCAACAAGCAGCCAAGACACATGTACACAGCCAGCATAGGAACATAGTGTTCAGCCTGCATTGGTGGGTAAGTCGACGGTCTTGCATGGTGTGAGATTGGAAGCCATGCCAGCTTGCCGCCAGTGATGTTACAATTAAGTAGTGTAGGTCAGGTGTAGAGAAAATGGAAGTTTTGCAAATAAATATTACAACTATTATTTAATAGGCAAACATCACATGTAAAGTTTGCATGATATACCTTCCTAGTACTTTATCTAAATTAGAGGCAAATTGAAGATTACTTCTGCCTAAATGGCAGAAAATGCACCTATCTTGGTGATGGATAGGACAGCTTGAGGGGATATGGAGGAGGCTGTTTTTTGATAGGTGTCATTTAAACATTTTGCTAATAATTTATGGAAAGTATCATATTATTCTAACTATTGAACTCACCTTAATTTAAAACACACCCCAGGTTAAATTTCCTGGAGTTGTAAATTTGTGGAGGATTTGATAATACTACCTTTAGTGGGATGGGCCAGATACAGGACGAGACAGGCCAGATACGTGACGGAATGGGCCAGATACAGGACAGGCCAAAGATAGGACCGGACGGGCCGTGCCTGAAAAAGGACGGGACGGGCCAGAGACGTGGCGACCAGTTACAGGATGAGACTGGCCGAAGATAGGACGGAGCGAGGCATGCCAGAGACAAGACGGGACGTGCTAGAGACGGGGCGACCAGATACAGGACGGGGCGGTCCAGATACAGGACCGTCCAGGGCCTGGACTGGCCAGAGCAGGATGGGACTGGCCTGAGGCAGGACAGGATCGGTCGAGCCAGAGACAGGACGGGACGGGCAAGAGAGAGGACGGGACGGGCCAGAGACAGGACGGGAAGGGCCAAAGACAGGACGGGACGGACCAGAGATGGGACGGGCAAGAGACACGATTGGACAGGCCAGAGATAGCATCGGTCGGGCCAGAGACAGGACTGACCAGGCCTGAGACAGGATCGGACGGGCCAGAGACAGCATGAGATGGGAAGGTACCGGCCAGATACAGGAAGGGACTGGCCAGATAAGGGACAAGACAGGCCAGATGCGGGACGGGCCAGATACGAGATGGGACGGGCCAGATACAAGACGGGACGAGCCGGAGATAGGACGGGACGGGCCAGAAACAGGACTGGACGAGCTATACATTATGGGACGGGAAATAGACAGGATGGGACGGGCCAGAGACGGTACGGGACGTGCCAGATACAGGACAGGACGAGCCAGAGACCGGACGGGACGGGCCAGAAACAGGACGGGACAAGCTATACATTATGGGACGGGACAGAGACCAGACGGTCCAGATACAGGAAAAGACGGGCCAGAGACAGGACAGGATGGCCCAGATACACTACGGGACAGGCCAGATACAGGACGGTACGGGCCAAATATGGGACGGGCCAGATACAGGACGACATGGGCCAGATACGGGACGAGCCAGATATGGGACAGGAGAGGCTAGATATGGGATGAGCCATGGACAGGATGGGATGGGGCTGATACGAGATGGCCAGATACGGGACGGGCCAGATACTGAAAGGGCCTGGCCACATACGGGACGGGCCAGATAGGGACTGGTATGGTCAGATATGGATCAGGACGTGCCACAGATGGGAAGAGACGATGCGGGCCAGATACGGGATGAGATGGGCTAGATAAGGGAAAGCCAGATACGGGACGGGATGGTCAGATACGGGACTAAACGGGTCAGATATGCGACTGGACGGACCAGATACGGGACGGGGCGGGTTAGACATTACAGAACGGGTCATAGACAGGATGGATGGGGCCAGGGACAGGCTGGGACGGGCCAGAGACAGGACCGGACAGGCCAGACACGGGACGGGTCAGATACAGGACTGGGGATACAAAAGGAATGCGTGCACTGTTCCTTTAAGAATCAGGAAGTGCTGCCGCTGCCGCCCTCAAAAAGCAGCCAAGACACATGCACACAGCCCACATAGGAACATAGTGCGCAGCCTGCATTGGTGGGTAAGTCGGCGGTGTTGCATGGTGTGAGATGGGAAACCATGCCAGCACGCCACCAGGGATGTTACAATTAAGTAGTGTAGGTCAGGTGTACAGAAAATGGAAGTTTTGCAAATAAATATTACAACTATTGTTTAATAGGCAAACATCACATGTAGAGTTTGCATGATATACCTTCCTAGTACTTTATCTAAATTAGAAGCAAATTGTTTGAAGATTACTTCTACCTAAATGGCAGAAAATGCACCTATCTTGGTGATGGATAGGACAGCTTGAGGGGATATGGAGGAGGCTGTTTTTTGATAGGTGTCATTTAAACATTTTGCTAATAATTTATGGAAAGTATCATATTTTTCTAACTATTGAACTCACCTTAATTTAAAACACACCCCAGGCTAAAGTTCCTTTATGTGTAAATTTGTGGAGGATTTGATAATACTACCTTTAATGGGGTGGGCCAGATACAGGACGGGACAGACAAGATACGGAATGGGCCAGATACAGGACAGGCCAGAGACAGGACCGGACGGCACACGCCAGAGACATGACGAGACGGGCCAGAGACAGGACGGGACAGGCGAAAGACAGGATGAGACTGGCCGGAGATATTATGGACTGAGGCGTACCAGAGACAGGACGGGACGGGCTAGAGACGGGGCGACAGATACAGGACGGGACGGTCCAGATACAGTACAGTCCAGGGACGGGACGGGCCAGAGCAGGACGAGACTGGTGAGAGACAGGACAGGACCGGTCGGGCCAGAGACAGGAGGGGACGGGCAAGATAGAGGACGGGACGGGTCAAAGAGAGGACGGTTCGGGCCAGATACAGGAAGGGACGGGCCAGAAACAGGACGGGACAAGCTATACATTATGGGATTTGCCAGAGACCGGACGGGACTGTCCAGATACAGTACGGGACAGGCCCGATACAGGACGGTACGGGCCAAATATAGGACGGGCCAGATACAGGACAACATGGGCAAGATACAGGACGGGCCAGATATGGGACAGGACAGGCTGGATATGGGATGAGCCATGGACAGGATGGGATGGGCCAGATACGAGATGGCCAGATACGGGACAGGCCAGATACTGAATGGGCCTGGCCACATACGGGACGGGCCAGATAGGGACTGGTTGGGTCAGACTCGGGACAGGACGTGCCAGAGTTGGGAAGGGGCAAGGCAGGCCAGATACGGGATGAGATGGGCCAGATAAGGGAAAGCCAGATACGGGACGGGATGGTCAGATACGGCACTAAACGGGTCAGATATGGGACTGGACAGACCAGATACGGGACGGGGCGACTAGATACAGAATGGGACGGTCCAGATACAGGACGGGCCAGGGAAGGGACGGACCAGAGCAGCACTGGACTGGCCAGAGTCAGGACAGGACCGGTCAGGCCAGAGAAAGGACGGGACGGGCCAGATACAGGAAGGGACGGGCCAGATACGGCACGGGCCAGATTCAAGACGGAATGGGCCAGAGACAGGACAGGATAGGACGGGCCAGATACAGGAAGGGACGAGCCAGATACGGGATGGGCTAGATTCAGGACGGGACGGGCCAGATACAGGACTGGACCGAACCGATGCAGGACGGGATGGGCCAGAGACAAGACGGAATGTGCTAGAGACATTACGGGATGGGCCATAGAAAGGACGGGTCGGGCCAGAGACAGGATGGGATGGGCCAGATACATGACGGGATGGGCCAGAAACGTGACGAGCCAGATATGGGACGGTATTGGCCAGATATGCGACAGCCCAGATACATGACGGGATGGGCCAGATACAGGACGGTACGGACCAGATACGGGATGGGACGGGCCAGATACGGGACGGGTCAGATGCGGGACGGGCCAGATACTGGACAGGCCAGATACAGGACGGGCCAGATACGGGACAGGCCGGGCCAGGGACAGGACGTGCCAGATACGAGACTGGCCAGATATGGAATGTGTCAGATACTGGACGGGATGGGCCAGATACGGGATGAGACGGGCCAGACCTGGGCCAGAGACAGGAAGGAATGGGCCAGAGACGGGACCGGCAAGAGACAGGATTGGACAGGCCAGAGATAGCACCGGACGGGCCAGAGACAGGACGGAACAGGCCAGCGACAGGACGAGATGGGAAGGGACAGGCCAGATACAGGAAGGGAAAGGCCTGATACTGGACAGGACAGGCCAGATGCGGGACGGGCCAGATACGAGACGGGACGCGCCAGATATAGGACGGGACAAGGCAGAGATAGGATGGGACGGGCCAGAAACAGGACGGGACGAGCTATACATTATGGGACGGGAAATGGACGGGACGGGCCAGATACAGGACAAGACGAGCCAGAGATAGTACGGGACTGGCCAGAAACAGGACGGGACAAGCTATACATTATCGGACGGGCCATAGACAGGACGGGCCAGATTCAGGATGGGACGGGCCAGATAAAGGACGGGACCGACCAGATACAGGACGGGATGGGCCAGAGACAGGACGAAATGTGCTAGAGACATTACGGGACAGGCCATAGACAGGACAAATCGGGCCATAGACAGGATGGGACGGGCCAGATACATGACGGGATGGGCCAGAAACGTGACGAGCCAGATATGGGATGGTATGGGCCAGCTATGGGACAGCCCAGATACATGACGGGACGGGCCAGATACAGGACGGGACAGGCCAGATACTGGATGGGCCAGATACGGGACGGGCCAGAGACAGGACCGGACTTGCCAGAGACAGACGGGACGGGACGGGCCAAAGACAGGATGAGACTGGCCGAAGATAGGACGAACCGAGGCGTGCCAGAGACAGGACGGGACCTGCTAGAGACGGGGCGACCAGATACAGGACGGGGCGGTCCAGATACAGGACGGTCCAGGGACGGGACTGGCCAGAGCAGGATGGGACTGGCCTGAGGCAGGACAGGACCGGTCGGGCCAGAGACAGGACGGGACGGGCAAGAGAGAGGACGGGACGGGCCAAAGAGAGGACGGGACGGGCCAGAGATAGGACGGGAAGGGCCAAAGACAGGACGGGACGGACCAGAGATGGGACGGGCAAGAGACAGGATTGGACAGGCCAGAGATAGCACCGGTCGGGACTGGCCAGAGCAGGATGGGACTGGCCTGAGGCAGGACAGGACCAGTCGGGCCAGAGACAGGACGGGACGGGCAAGAGAGAGGACGGGACGGGCCAAAGAGAGGACGGGACGGGCCAGAGATAGGCTGGGACAGGCCAGAGACAGGACGGGACGGGCCAGAGACGGGACGGGCCAGAGACGGGATGGGTCAGATACAGGACTGGGGACACATTAGGAATGCGTGCACTGTTCCTTTAAGAATCAGGAAGTGCTGCCGCTGCCGCCCTCAACAAGCAGCCAAGACACATGTACACAGCCAGCATAGGAACATAGTGTTCAGCCTGCATTGGTGGGTAAGTCGACGGTCTTGCATGGTGTGAGATTGGAAGCCATGCCAGCTTGCCGCCAGTGATGTTACAATTAAGTAGTGTAGGTCTGGTGTAGAGAAAATGGAAGTTTTGCAAATAAATATTACAACTATTATTTAATAGGCAAACATCACATGTAAAGTTTGCATGATATACCTTCCTAGTACTTTATCTAAATTAGAGGCAAATTGAAGATTACTTCTGCCTAAATGGCAGAAAATGCACCTATCTTGGTGATGGATAGGACAGCTTGAGGGGATATGGAGGAGGCTGTTTTTTGATAGGTGTCATTTAAACATTTTGCTAATAATTTATGGAAAGTATCATATTATTCTAACTATTGAACTCGCCTTAATTTAAAACACACCCCAGGTTAAATTTCCTGGAGTTGTAAATTTGTGGAGGATTTGATAATACTACCTTTAGTGGAATGGGCCAGATACAGGACGAGACCGGCCAGATACGTGACGGAATGGGCCAGATACAGGACAGGCCAAAGATAGGACCGGACGGGCCGTGCCTGAAAAAGGACGGGACGGGCCAGAGACGGGGTGACCAGATACAGGATGAGACTGGCCGAAGATAGGACGGAGCGAGGCATGCCAGAGACAGGACGGGACGTGCTAGAGACTGGGCGACCAGATACAGGACGGGGCGGTCCAGATACAGGACCGTCCAAGGACGGGACTGGCCAGAGCAGGATGGGACTGGCCTGAGGCAGGACAGGATCGGTCGAGCCAGAGACAGGACGGGACGGGCAAGAGAGAGGACGGGACGGGCCAAAGAGAGGACGAGACGGGCCAGAGACAGGACGGTAAGGGCCAAAGACAGGACGGGACGGACCAGAGATGGGACGGGCAAGAGACAGGATCGGACGGGCCAGAGACAGGATGAGATGGGAAGGTACTGGCCAGATACAGGAAGGGACTGGCCAGATAAGGGACAAGACAGGCCAGATGCGGGACGGGCCAGATACGAGATGGGACGGGCCAGATACAAGACGGGACGAGCCGGAGATAGGACGGGACGGGCCAGAAACAGGACTGGACGAGCTATACATTATGGCACGGGAAATAGACAGGATGGGACGGGCCAGAGACGGTACGGGACGTGCCAGATACAGGACAGGACGAGCCAGAGACCGGACGGGACGGGCCAGAAACAGGACGGGACAAGCTATACATTATGGGACGGGACAGAGACCAGATGGTCCAGATACAGGAAAAGACGGGCCAGAGACAGGACAGGATGGCCCAGATGCACTACGGGACAGGCCAGATACAGGACGGTACGGGCCAAATATGGGACGGGCCAGATACAGGACGACATGGGCCAGATACAGGACGAGCCAGATATGGGACAGGAGAGGCTAGATATGGGATGAGCCATGGACAGGATGGGATGGGGCTGATACGAGATGGCCAGATACGGGACGGGACAGATACTGAATGGGCCTGGCCACATACGGGACGGGCCAGATAGGGACTGGTATGGTCAGATACGGGATAGGACGTGCCACAGATGGGAAGGGACGATGCGGGCCAGATACGGGATGAGATGGGCTAGATAAGGGAAAGCCAGATACGGGACGGGATGGTCAGATACGGGACTAAACGGGTCAGATATGCGACTGGACGGACCAGATACGGGACGGGGCGGGTTAGACATTACAGAACGGGTCATAGACAGGATGGATGGGGCCAGGGACAGGCTGGGACGGGCCAGAGACAGGACCAGACAGGCCAGACACGGGACGGGTCAGATACAGGACTGGGGATACAAAAGGAATGCGTGCACTGTTCCTATAAGAATCAGGAAGTGCTGCCGCTACCGCCCTCAAAAAGCAGCCAAGACACATGCACACAGCCCGCATAGGAACATAGTGCGCAGCCTGCATTGGATGGCTAAGTCGGCGGTCTTGCATGGTGTGAGATTGGAAGCCATGCCAGCTTGCCGCCAGTGATGTTACAATTAAGTAGTGTAGGTCTGGTGTAGAGAAAATGGAAGTTTTGCAAATAAATATTACAACTATTATTTAATAGGCAAACATCACATGTAAAGTTTGCATGATATACCTTCCTAGTACTTTATCTAAATTAGTGGCAAATTGAAGATTACTTCTGCCTAAATGGCAGAAAATGCACCTATCTTGGTGATGGATAGGACAGCTTGAGGGGATATGGAGGAGGCTGTTTTTTGATAGGTGTCATTTAAACATTTTGCTAATAATTTATGGAAAGTATCATATTATTCTAACTATTGAACTCACCTTAATTTAAAACACACCCCAGGTTAAATTTCCTGGAGTTGTAAATTTGTGGAGGATTTGATAATACTACCTTTAGTGGGATGGGCCAGATACAGGACGAGACAGGCCAGATACGTGACGGAATGGGCCAGATACAGGACAGGCCAAAGATAGGACCGGACGGGCCGTGCCTGAAAAAGGACGGGACGGGCCAGAGACGGGGCGACCAGATACAGGATGAGACTGGCCGAAGATAGGACGGAGCGAGGCATGCCAGAGACAGGACGGGACGTGCTAGAGACTGGGCGACCAGATACAGGACGGGGCGGTCCAGATACAGGACCGTCCAAGGACGGGACTGGCCAGAGCAGGATGGGACTGGCCTGAGGCAGGACAGGATCGGTCGAGCCAGAGACAGGACGGGACGGGCAAGAGAGAGGACGGGACGGGCCAAAGAGAGGACGAGACGGGCCAGAGACAGGACGGTAAGGGCCAAGGACAGGACGGGACGGACCAGAGATGGGACGGGCAAGAGACAGGATCGGACGGGCCAGAGACAGGATGAGATGGGAAGGTACTGGCCAGATACAGGAAGGGACTGGCCAGATAAGGGACAAGACAGGCCAGATGCGGGACGGGCCAGATACGAGATGGGACGGGCTAGATACAAGACGGGACGAGCCGGAGATAGGACGGGACGGGCCAGAAACAGGACTGGACGAGCTATACATTATGGGACGGGAAATAGACAGGATGGGACGGGCCAGAGACGGTACGGGACGTGCCAGATACAGGACAGGACGAGCCAGAGACCGGACGGGACGGGCCAGAAACAGGACGGGACAAGCTATACATTATGGGACGGGACAGAGACCAGATGGTCCAGATACAGGAAAAGACGGGCCAGAGACAGGACAGGATGGCCCAGATACACTACGGGACAGGCCAGATACAGGACGGTACGGGCCAAATATGGGACGGGCCAGATACAGGACGACATGGGCCAGATACAGGACGAGCCAGATATGGGACAGGAGAGGCTAGATATGGGATGAGCCATGGACAGGATGGGATGGGGCTGATACGAGATGGCCAGATACGGGACGGGACAGATACTGAATGGGCCTGGCCACATACGGGACGGGCCAGATAGGGACTGGTATGGTCAGATACGGGATAGGACGTGCCACAGATGGGAAGGGACGATGCGGGCCAGATACGGGATGAGATGGGCTAGATAAGGGAAAGCCAGATACGGGACGGGATGGTCAGATACGGGACTAAACGGGTCAGATATGCGACTGGACGGACCAGATACGGGACGGGGCGGGTTAGACATTACAGAACGGGTCATAGACAGGATGGGTGGGGCCAGGGACAGGCTGGGATGGGCCAGAGACAGGACCAGACAGGCCAGACACGGGACGGGTCAGATACAGGACTGGGGATACAAAAGGAATGCGTGCACTGTTCCTATAAGAATCAGGAAGTGCTGCCGCTACCGCCCTCAAAAAGCAGCCAAGACACATGCACACAACCCGCATAGGAACATAGTGCGCAGCCTGCATTGGATGGCTAAGTCGGCGGTCTTGCATGGTGTGAGATTGGAAGCCATGCCAGCTTGCCGCCAGTGATGTTACAATTAAGTAGTGTAGGTCTGGTGTAGAGAAAATGGAAGTTTTGCAAATAAATATTACAACTATTATTTAATAGGCAAACATCACATTAAAGTTTGCATGATATACCTTCCTAGTACTTTATCTAAATTAGTGGCAAATTGAAGATTACTTCTGCCTAAATGGCAGAAAATGCACCTATCTTGGTGATGGATAGGACAGCTTGAGGGGATATGGAGGAGGCTGTTTTTTGATAGGTGTCATTTAAACATTTTGCTAATAATTTATGGAAAGTATCATATTTTTCTAACTATTAAACTCACCTTAATTTAAAACACACCCCAGGTTAAATTTTCTGGAGGTTTAATTTTGTGGAGGATTTGATAATACTACCTTTAATGGGATGGGCCAGATACAGGACGGGACAGGCCAGATACGGGATGGACCAAATACAGGACGGGTCAGAGACAGGACCGGACGGGACACGCCAGAGACAGGACGAGACGGGCCAGAGACTGGACGGGACGGGCCAAAGACAGGATGAGACTGGCCGGAGATAGGACGGACCGAGGCGTGCCAGAGACAGGACGGGACGGGCTAGAGACGGGGCGACCAGATACAGGACGGGACGTTCCAGATACAGTACGGGCCAGGGACGGGACGGACCAGAGCAGGACGGGACTGGCCAGAGGCAGGACAGGACCCGTCAGGACAGAGACAGGACGGGACGGGCCAGATACAGGAAGGGACGGGCCAGATATGGGACGGGCCAGATTCAAGACGGGATGGACCAGAGACAGGACGGCATGGGACAGGCCAGATACAGGAAGGGACGGGCGAGATACGGGACGGGCCAGATACAGGAAGGGATGGGCCAGATACGGGACAGGCCAGATTCAGGACGGTACGGGCCAGATACAGGACGGGACCGACCAGACACAGGACGGGATGGGCCAAAGACATGACGGAATGTGCTAGAGACATTACGGGATAGGCCATAAACAGGACGGGCTAGAGACAGGATGGGACGGGCCAGATATATGACGGGATGGGCCAGAAAGGTGATGAGCCAGATATGGGACAGCCCAGATACATGACGGGACGGGCCAGATACGGAACGGGTCAGATGCGGGATGGGCCAGATACAGGACGGGCCAGATACGGGAAAGGCAGGGCCAGGACGTGCCAGATACGGGACAGGCCAGATATGGAACGGGACAGATACTGGACGGGATGGGCCAGATACAGGGCGGGCCAGATATGGGACGAGACGGGACAGAGCTGCGCCAGAGACAGGAAGGGATGGGCCAGAGACAGGACAGGACGGGCCAAAGACTGGACGGGACGGGCCTGAGATGGGATGGGACGAGGCAGAGATAGGATGGGACGAGCTATACATTATGGGACGTGAAATAGACAGGACGGGACGGCCATAGACGCTACTCCACGGGCCAGATACAGGACAGGACGAGCCAGAGACAGTACGGGATGGGCCAGAAACAGGACGGGACAAGCTATACATTATGGGACGGGCCATAGACTGAATGGGACGGGCCAGAGACAAGACGGAATGGAACAGATACAGGAGAAGACAGTCCAAAGACAGGACGGGATGGCCCAGATACAGTACGGGACAGGCCAGATACAGGACGGTACGGGCCAAATAGTGCGCAGCCTGCATTGGTGGGTATGTCGGCGGTCTTGCATGGTGTGAGATGGGAAGCCATGCCAGCACGCCGCCATGGATGTTACAATTAAGTAGTGTAGGTCAGGTATAGAGAAAATGGAAGTTTTTCAAATAAATATTACAACTATTGTTTAATAGGCAAACCTCACATGTAGAGTTTGCATGATATACCTTCCTAGTACTTTATCTAAATTAGAAGCAAATTGTTTGAAGATTACTTCTACCTAAATGGCAGAAAATGCACCTATCTTGGTGATGGATAGGACAGCTTGAGGGGATATGGAGGAGGCTGTTTATTGATAGGTGTCATTTAAACATTTTGCTGATACTTTATGGAAAGTATCAAATTTTTCTAACTATTGAACTCACCTTAATTTAAAACACACCCCAGGTTAAATTTCCTGGAGGTGTAAATTTGTGGAGGATTTGATAATACTACCTTTAATGGGATGGGCCAGATCCAGGACGGGAGAGGCCAGATACGTGACGGGATGGGCCAGATGTAGGACAGGCCAGAGACAGGAGCGGGCAGGATTTGCCTGAGAAAGGACGGGACGGGCCAGAGACGGGGCAACCAGATACAGGACGGGACTGTCCAGATACAGGACGGGCCAGGGACGGAACGGACCTGAGCTGGACGGGACTGGCCAGAGAACAGGACAGGACCAGTCATGCCAGAGACAGGACGGGACGGGCCAGATACAGGAAGGGACGGACCAGATACGGGAACGGCCAGATTCAAGACTTGATGGGCCAGAGATAGGACGTGATGCAACGGGCCAGATACAGGAAGGGATGGGTGTGATACGGGACGGGCCAGATTCAGGACGGGCCGGGCCAGATACAGGACGGGACCGACCGACCAGATACAGGATGGGATGGGCCAGAAACAGGATGGAATGTGCTAGAGACATTAAGGGACAGGCCATAGACAGGACGGGTCGGGCCAGAGACAGGATGGGACGGGTCAGATACATGACGGGAAGGGCTAGAAACGTGACGAGCCAGATATGGGACGGTATGGGCCAGATATGGGACAGCCCAGATACATGACGGGACAGGCCAGATTTAGGACGGTACGGACCAGATACGGGACGGGACGGGCCAGATACGGGACGGGTCAGATGCGGGATGGGCCAGATACGGGACAGGCCAGATACAGGACGGGCTAGATACGGGACAGGCCGGGCAGGGACAGGACGTGCCAGATACGGGACTGGCCAGATATGGAACGGGCCAGATACTGGACGGGATGGGCCAGATGCAGGGCGGACCAAATACGGGACGAGACGGGCCAGAACTGGGCCAAACACAGGAAGGGATGGGCCAGAGACGGGACGGGACGGGCCAAAGACTGGACGGGACGGGCCAGAGAAGGGACGGGCAAGAGACTGGATTGGACAGGCCAGAGATAGCGACGGACCGGACAGAGACAGGACGGGACAGGCCAGAGACAGGACGACATGGGAAGGGACTGGCCAGATACAGGAAGGGACAGGCCAGATACGCGACAGGACAGGCCAGATGCGGAACGGGCCAGATACGAGACGGGACGGGCCAGATATATGACGGGACGACGCAGAGATAGGATGGGACGGGCCAGAAATAGGACGGGGCGAGCTATACATTATGGGACGGGAAATAGACAGGACGGGACGGACCAGAGAGGGTACGTGACGGACCAGATACAGGACAGGACGAGCCAGAGAAAGTACGGGATTGGCCAGAAACAGTTCGGTACAAGCTATATATTATGGGACGGGCCATAGACAGGACTGGACGGGCCAGAGACAAGACGGAACGGGACAGATACAGGAAAAGACGGGCCAAAGACAGGACGGGATGGCCCAGATACAGTACGGGACAGGCCACATACAGGACGGTACGGGCCAAATAGTGTGCAGCCTGCATTGGTGGGTATGTCGGCGGTCTTGCATGGTGTGAGATGGGAAGCCATGCCAGCACGCCGCCATAGATGTTACAATTAAGTAGTGTAGGTCAGGCGTAGAGAAAATGGAAGTTTTTCAAATAAATAATACAACTATTGTTTAATAGGCAAACATCACATGTAGAGTTTGCGTGATATACCTTCCTAGTACTTTATCTAAATTAGAAGCAAATTGAAGATTACTTCTACCTAAATGGCAGAAAATGCACCTATCTTGGTGATGGATAGGACAGCTTGAGGGGATATGGAGGAGGCTGTTTTTTGATAAGTGTCATTTAAACATTTTGCTAATAATTTATGGAAAGTATCATATTTTTCTAACTATTGAACTCACCTTAAATTAACACACCCCAGATTAAAGTTCCTTTATGTGTAAATTTGTGGAGGATTTGATAATACTACCTTTAATGGGATGGGCCAGATACAGGACGGGACAGGCCAGATACGGAATGGGCCAGATACAGGACGGGCCAGAGACAGGACCGGACGGATCACGCCAGAGACATGACGAGATGGGCCAGAGACAGGACTGGACAGGCCAAAGACAGGATGAGACTGGCTGGAGATAGGACGGACCGAGGCGTACCAGAGACAGGACGGGACGGGCTAGAGACGGGGCGACAGATAGTGGACGGGACGGTCCAGATACAGGACAGTCCAGGGACAGGACGGGCCAGAGCAGGACGGGACTGGTCAGAGGTAGGACAGGACCGATCAGGCCAGAGACAGGACGGGACGGGCAAGAGAGAGGACGGGACGGGCAAGAGAGAGGACGGGACGGACCAAAGAGAGGACGGGATGGACAAGAGATGGGATGGGCAAGAGACAGGATTGGACAGGCCAGAGATAGCACCGAACGGGCCAGAGACATGACGGGACAGGCCAGAGACAGGACGGGACGGGCCAGAGACAGGACGAGATGGGAAGGGACAGGCCAGATATGGGACAGGACAGGCCAGATGCGGGACGGGCCAGATACGAGATGGGACGGGCCAGATACAGGACGGGACGAGCCAGAGATAGGACGGGACGGGCCAGAAACAGGACTTCACGAGCTATACATTATGGGAAGGGAATTAGACAGGATGGGACGGGCCAGAGACGGTACAGGATGTGCCAGATACAGGACAGGACTAGCCAGTGACAGGACGGGACGGGCCAGAAACAGGACGGGACAAGCTATACATTATGGTACCGTCCAGAGACCGGACGGGACGGTCCAGATACAGGATAAGACGGGCCAGAGACAGGACAGGATGGCCCAGATACAGTACGGGACAGGCCACATACAGGACGGTCCGGGCCAAAAATGAGACGGGCCAGATACAGGACGACATGGGCCAGATACGGGACGGGCCAGATATGGGACAGGACAGGCTAGATATGGGATGAGCCATGGACAGGATGGAATGGGCCAGATACGAGATGGCCAGATACAGGACGGGCCACATACTGAATGGGCATGGACACATACGGGACGGGCCAGATAGGGACTGGTTGGGTCACATACAGGACAGGACGTGCCAGAGACGGGAAGGGACGAGGCGGGCCAGATACGGGATGAGATGGGCCAGATAAGGGACAGCCAGATACGGGACGGGATGGTCAGATACGGGACTAAACGGGTCAGATATGGGACTGGACGGACCAGATACGGGACGGGGCGGGTTAGACATTACAGGACAGGACATAGACAGAATGGGAGGGGTCAGGGACAGGCTGAGACTGGCCAGAGACAGGATGTGACGGGCCAGAGACGGGACGGGTTAGAGATGGGACGGGTCAGATACAGGACTGGGGACACATTAGGAATGCGTGCACTGATCCTTTAAGAATCAGGAAGTGCTGCTGCTACCGCCCTCAACAAGCAACCAAGACACATGCACACAGACAGCATAGGAACATAGTGCGCAGCCTCCATTGGTGGGTAAGTCGGCGGTCTTGCATGGTGTGAGATGGGAAGCCATGCCAGCATGCCGCCATGGATGTTACAATTAAGTAGTGTAGGTCAGGCGTAGAGAAAATGGAAGTTTTGCAAATAAATATTACAACTATTATTTAATAGGCAAACATCACATGTAGAGTTTGCATGATATACTTTCCTGGTACTTTATCTAAATTAGAAGCAAATTGTTTGAAGATTACTTCTACCTAAATGGCAGAAAATGCACCTATCTTGGTGATGGATAGGACTGCTTGAGGGGATATGGAGTAGGCTGTTTTTGATAGGTGTAATTTAAACATTTTGCTAATAATTTATGGAAAGAATCATATTTTTCTAACTATTGAACTCACCTTAATTTAAAACACACCCCAGGTTAAATTTCCTGGAGGTGTAAATTTGTGGAGGATTTGATAATACTACCTTTAATGGGATGGGCCAGATACAGGCTGGGACAGGAAAGATACGGGATGAGCCAGACACAGGACGGGCCAGATACAGGACGGGCCAGAGACAGGACCGGACGGGACACGCCAGAGACAGGACGAGACGGGTTATAGACAGGACGGGACGGACCAAATACAGGATGAGACTGGCCGGAGATAGCACGGACCGAGGCATGCCAGAGACAGGACGGGACGGGCTAGAGACGGGGCGACCAGATACAGGATGGGACGGTCCAGATACAGGACGGTCCAGGGACGGGACGGGCCAGAGCAGAACGGGACTGGCCAAAGGCAGGACAGGACAGGTCGGGCCAGAGACAGGACGAGACTGGCCAAATACAGGACGGGACGGACCAGAGATGGGACGGGCAAGAGACAGGATTGGACAGGCCAGAGATAGCATCGGACGGGCCATACCATAGACAGGACGGGGCAGGCCAGAGACAGGACGAGATGGGAAGGGACTGGCCAGATACAGGAAGGGACAGGCCAGATACAGGACAGGACAGGCCAGATGCGGGACGGGCCAGATACGAGATGGGACGGGCCAGATACAGGACGGGACGAGCCAAAGATAGGACGGGACGGGCCAGAAACAGGACAGGATGAGTCAGAGACAGGACGGGACGGGCCAGAAACAGGACGGGACAAGCTATACTTTATCGGACAGGCCAGAGACCGGACGGGACGGTCCAGATACAGGAAAAGACAGGCCAGAGACTGGACGGGATGGCCCAGATACAGTACGGGACAGGCCAGATACAGGACGGTACGGGCAAAATATGGGACGGGCCAGATACAGGACGACATGGGCCAGATACGGGACGGGCCAGATATGGGACAGGACATGCTAGATATGGGATGAGCCATGGACAGGATGGGATGGGCCAGATACGAGATGGCCAGATACGGGACGGGCCAGATACTGAATGGGCCTGGCCACATACGGGACGGGCCAGATAGGGACTGGTTGGGTCAGATACGGGACAGGAAGTGCCAGAGACGGGAAAGGATGAGGCGGGCCAGATTCGTGATGAGATGGGCCAGATAAGGGATAGCCAGATACGGGACGGGATGGTCAGATACGGGACCAAACGGGTCAGATATGGGACTGGACGGACCAGATACGGGACGGGGCGGGTTAGACATTACAGGACGGGCCATAGACAGGATGGCAGGGGCCAGGGACAGGCTGACACGGGCCAGAGACAGGACGGGACGGCCAGAGACGGGACGGGCCAGAGACGGGATGGATCAGATACAGGACTGGGGACACATTAGGAATGCGTGCACTGTTCCTTTAAGAATCAGGAAGTGCTCCCGCTTCCGCCCTCAACAAGCAACCAAGACACATGTACACAGCCAGCATAGGAACATAGTGCGCAGCCTGCATTGGTGGGTAAGTCGACGGTCTTGCATGGTGTGAGATGGGAAGCCATGCCAGCTTGCCGCCAGGGATGTTACCATTAAGTAGTGTAGGTCAGGCGTAGAGAAAATGGAAGTTTTGCAAATAAATATTACAACTATTATTTAATAGGCAAACATCACATGTAAAGTTTGCATGATATACCTTCCTAGTACTTTATCTAAATTAGAAGCAAATTAAAGATTACTTCTGCCTAAATGGCAGAAAATGCACCTATCTTGGTGATGGATAGGACAGCTTGAGGGGATATGGAGGAGGCTGATTTTTGATAGGTGTCATTTAAACATTTTGCTAATAATTTATGGAAAGTATCATATTATTCTAACTATTGAACTCACCTTAATTTAAAACACACCCCAGGTTAAATTTGCTGGAGGTGTAAATTTGTGGAGGATTTGATAATACTACCTTTAGTGGGATGGGCCAGATACAGGACGAGACAGGCCAGATACGTGACGGAATGAGCGAGATACAGGACAGGCCAGAAATAGGACCGGACGGGCTGTGCTTGAAAAAGGACGGGACGGGCCAGAGACGGAGCGACCAGATACAGGACCGGCCAGATACGGGACAGGCTGGGCCAGGGATAGGACGTGCTAGATACGGGACTGGCCAGATATGGAACGGGCCAGATACTGGACGGGATGGGCCAGATACGGGATGAGATGGGCTAGATAAGGGAAAGCCCGATACGGGACAGGATGGTCAGAAACGGGACTAAACGGGTCAGATATGGACTGGACGGACCAGATACAGGAAGGGGCGGGTTAGACATTAGAGGACGGGCCATAGACAGGATGGGAGGGGCCAGGGACAGGCTGGGATGGGCCAGAGACGGGACGGGTCAGATACAGGACTGGGGACACATTAGGAATGCACACAGCCAGCATAGGAACATAGTGCGCAGCCTGCATTGGTGGGTAAGTCGGCGGTCTTGCATGGTGTGAGATGGGAAGCCATGCCAGCACGCCGCCATGGATGTTACAATTAAGTAGTGTAGGTCAGGCGTAGAGAAAATGGAAGTTTTTCAAATAAATATTACAACTATTGTTTAATAGGCAAACATCACATGTAGAGTTTGCATGATATACCTTCCTGGTACTTTATCTAAATTAGAAGCAAATTGTTTGAAGATTACTTCTACCTAAATGGCAGAAGATGCACCTATCTTGGTGATGGATAGGACAGCTTGAGGGGATATGGAGGAGGCTGTTTTTTTGATAGGTGTCATTTAAACATTTTGCTAATAATTTATGGAAAGTATCATATTTTTCTAACTATTGAACTCACCTTAATTTAAAACACACCCCAGGTTAAATTTCCTGGAGGTGTAAATTTGTGGAGGATTTGATAATACTACCTTTAATGGGATGGGCCAGATACAGGACGGGACAGGCCAGATACGTGACGGGATGGGCCAGATGCAGGACAGGCCAGAGACAGGACCGGACGGGACGTGCCTGACAAAGGACGGGACGGGCCAGAGACGGGGCGACCAGATACAGGACAGGACGGTCCAGATACAGGACGGGCCAGGGACGGGACGGACCAGAGCAGGACGGGACTGGCCAGCGGCAGGCCAGGACCAGTCAGGCCAGAGACAGGACGGGACGGGCCAGATACAGGAAGGAACGGGCCAGATGCGGGACGGGCCAGATTCAAGACGGGATGGGCCAGAGACAGGACGGGACGGGCCAGATACAGGAAGGAACGGGCCAGATTCAAGACGGGATGGGCCAGAGACAGGAAAGGATGGGACGGGCCAGATACAGGAAGGGACGGGCCAGATTCAGGACGGGATGGGCCATAGACAGGACGGAATGTGCTAGAGACATTATGGGATAGGCCATAGACAGGACAGGTCGGGCCAGAGACAGGATGGAACGTGCCAGATACATGACGGGATGGGGCAGAAACGTGACGAGCCAGAAATGGGACGGTATGGGCCAGATATGGGACAGGCCAGATACATGATGGGACGGGCCAGATACAGGACGGTACGGACCAGATACGGGACGGGCCAGATACGGGACGGGTCAGATGCGGGACGGGCCAGATACGGGACAGGCAGATACAGGACGGGCCAGATACGAGACAGGCCGGGCCAGGGACAGGACGTGCCAGATACGGGATTGGCAGATATGGAACAGGCCAGATGCTGGACGGGATGGGCCAGATACAGGGCGGGCCAGATACGGGACGAGACGGGCCAAAGACTGGACGGGACGGGCCAGAGAAGGGACGGGCAAGAGACAGGATTGGACAGGCCAGAGATAGCACCGGACGGGCCAGAGACAGGACGAGACAGGCCAGAGACAGGATGAGATGGGAAGGGACTGGCCAGATACAGGAAGGGACAGGCCAGATACGGGACAGGATAGGCCAGATGCGGGACGTGCCAGATAAGAGACGGGACGGGCCAGATATAGGACGAGACGAGGCAGAGATAGGATGGGACGGGCCAGAAACAGGACCGGACGAGATATATATTATGGGACGTGAAATAGACAGGACGGGACGGGCCAGAGACGGTAGGCGATGAGCCAGATACAGGACAGGACGAGCCAGAGACAGTACGGGACGGGCCAGAAGCAGGACGGGACAAGCTATACATTACGGGACGTGAAATAGACAGGACGGGACGGGCCAGATACAGGACAGTACGAGCCATAGACAGGACGGGACGGGCCAGAGACAAGATGGAACAGGACAGGTACAGGAAAAGACGGGTCAAAAACAGGACGGGATGGCCCAGATACAGTACGGGACAGGCCAGATACAGGACGGTACGGGCCAAATAGTGCGCAGTCTGCATTGGATGGCTAAGTCGGCGGTCTTGCATGGTGTGAGATGGGAAGCCATGCCAGCACGCCGCCATGGATGTTACAATTAAGTAGTGTAGGTCAGGCGTAGAGAAAATGGAAGTTTTTCAAATAAATATTACAACTATTGTTTAATAGGCAAACATCACATGTAGAGTTTGCATGATATACCTTCCTAGTACTTTATCTATATTAGAAGCAAATTGTTTGAAGATTACTTCTACCTAAATGGCAGAAAATGCACCTATCTTGGTGATGGATAGGACAGCTTGAGGGGATATGGAGGAGGCTGTTTTTTGATAGGTGTCATTTAAACATTTTGCTAATAATTTATGGAAAGTATCATATTTTTCTAACTATTGAGCTCACCTTAATTTAAAGCACAGAGGACGGCACGGGCCAAATACCAGATGGGACGGGCCAAAGACCGGATGGGACGGGCCAGAGACCGGATGGGACGGGCCAGAGACCGACGGGGCGGGCCAGAGACCGGACGGGACATATACAGGACAGGACAGGCCAGAGACGAGGCGGGCCAGATACAGGATGGGGCAGATACAGGATGGGCCAGGGACGGGCCACTGCAGTACCAGACGGGTCAGAGGCAGGACAGGACGGGTCGGGCCAGAGACAGGACGGGACGGGCCAGAAACAGGACAAGACGGGCCAGAGGCAAGACGAGATGGGCCAGAGACAGGACGAGCCAGAGATAGGACAGGACGGGCCAAATACGGGATGGTACGGGCCAGAAATGGGACGGCACGGGCCAGATACATGACGGGACGGGCCAGATACATGACGAGATGGAACAGATACGGAACAGGACGGGCCAGATACGGGACGAGCCAGATACGGGACAGGCCAGTTACGGGATGGGGCAGATATGGGACGGGGCAGATACGGGACGGTACAGATACAGGACGGGCCAGAGATACAGGACGGGCCAGAGACAGGAATAGGACGGACCATAGACAGGACGGGACGGGCCAGAGACGAGATGGGTCAGATACAGGACTGGGGACACATTAGGAATGCGTGCACTGTTCCTTTAAAAATCAGGAAGTGCTGCCGCTGTCGCCCTCAACAAGCAGCCAAGACACATGCACACAGCCAGCAGAGGAACACAGTGTGCAGCCTGGATTGGTGGGTAAGTCGGCGGTCTTGCATGGTGTGAGATGGGAAGCCATGCCAGCACGCCGCCAGGGATGTTACAATTAAATAGTGTAGGACAGGCATAGAGAAAATGGAAGTTTTGCAAATAAATATTACAACTATTGTTTAATAGGCAAACATCACATGTAGAGTTTGCATGATATACCTTCCTAGTACTTTATCTAAATTAGAAGCAAATTGTTTGAAGATTACTTCTACCTAAATGGCAGAAAATGCACCTATCTTGGTGATGGATAGGACAGCTTGAGGGGATATGGAGGAGGCTGTTTTTTAATAGGTGTCATTTAAACATTTTGCTAATAATTTATAGAAAGTATCATACTTTTCTAACTATTGAGCTCACCTTAATTTAAAGCACAGAGGACGGCACAGGCCAAAACCAGATGGAACGGGCCAAAGACCGGATGGGATGGGCCAAAGACCGGATGGGACGGGCCAAAGACCGGATGGGACGGGCCAGAGACAGGACGGGACGGGGCGGGCCAGAGACAGGACGGGACATATACAGGATGGGATGGGCCAGATACAGGATGGGCCAGATACAGGATGGGCCAGGGACGGGCCACTGCAGTACCAGACGGGTCTGAGGCAGGACAGGACGGGTCGGGCCAGAGACAGGACGGGACGGGACAGAGATAGGACAAGACGGGCCAGAGACAGAACGAGATGGGCCAGAGACAGAACGAGCCGGAGATAGGACAGGACGGGCCAGAGAAAGGACGGGACTAGCTAGAAACAGGAAGGGATGGGCCAGATACGGGACGGGCCAGATACAGGACGGGACAGGCGAGAGACAGGATGGGATGGGCCAGATATGGGTCGGGAGAGGCCAGATACGTGACGGGACCCAACAGGATAGACATGGGACGGTACAAGCCAGATACGGGACGGGCCAGATACAAGATGGGACTAGATGGGCCAGATACAGGATGGTACGGAACGGGCCAGATGCAGGAGGGGACGGTCCGAGTACAGGATGGGACAGGCCAGATAGAGAACTGCACGGGATGGGCCAGAGACAGGACTGGACGGGCCAGAGATAGGATGGGACAGGCCAGATACGGGACGGGACAGGAAAGATACGGAACAGGACGTGCCAGATACAAGATGGTACGGGCCAGATACAGGACGGTACGGGCCAGATACAGAACTGTATGGGACGGGCCAGAGACAGGAGGGGATGGGCCGGGTACAGGATGGGACGGGCCAGATACGGAACTGCACGGTACGGGCCAGAGACAGGACTGGACGGGCCAGAGACAGGATGGGATAGGCCAGATACGGGATGGGGCAGGCCAGATACGGGACAAGACGGGCCAGATACAGGATGGTACGGGCCAGATACGGGACGGTATGGGCCAGATACATGACGGGACGGGCCAGATACAGGACGAGACAGACCAGATACAGAACAGGACGGGCCAGATACGGGACAAGCCAGATACGGGACAGGTCATATATGGGATGGGGCAGATATGGGACGGTACAGATACGGGACGTGCCAGCGACAGGACGGGCCAGATACTGGACGGGATGGGCTAGATACGGGGCGGGCCAGATACGGGACGATACTAGCCAGAGACAGGATGGGACTGGCTAGAGACAGGATGGGATGAGCCAAAGACAGGACGGGTCAGAGACAGGATGGGACGAGCCAAAGACAGGACGGGAGGGGCCAGACACAGGACTGGACAGGCCAGAGACAGAACGGGACGGGCAAGACACAGGACTGGACAGGCCAGAGACAGGACGGGACGGGCCAGATACAGGACGGGACTGGCTAGATACGGGACAGGACCGGCCAGATACTGGACAGGTCAGATACGGGACGGGATGGGCCAGATTCAGGACGGGACGAGATGGGCCAGATACAAGACGGTACGGGACGGGTCAGATACAGGACGGGACGGGCTAGATGCGGAACGGGCCAAATACAGGACGGGAAGGGCCAGAGACAGGATGGGCGGGCTTGACATTACGGGCCGGGCCATAGACAGAATGGCCAGATACAGGACGGTACTGCCCAGATATGGGACGGCACGGGCCAGATACGCGATGGGACGGGCCAGATACGGGACGGTCCAGATATGAGACGGGCCAGATATGGGACAGGACGGGCCAGATACGACATGAGCCAGGGATGGGAAAGGACAGAAACTGAACGGGATGTGCCATTTATGGTGATGGGCCAGATACGTGACACGCTGGGCCATATACGGGACGGGCCAGATACGGGACTGGTTGGGCCATATACGGGATAGGACGGGCTAGATAGTGAAGGGACGAGACGTGCCAGATAAGAGATGGGCCAGATACAGGACTGGACTAGCCAGATATGGGACTGGACTGGCCAGATACGGGACTTGTCGGGTCAGATATGGGACTAAGCAGGCCAGATATGGGACGGACGGGCTAGACATTACAGGACGGGCCATAGACAGGAGGGGAGGGGCCAGGGACAGCACGGGACGGGCCAGAGACAGGTCAGGACGGTACGGGCCAAATATGGGACGGGCCAGATACAGGACGACATGGGCCAGATACGGGACAAGCCAGATATGGGACAGGAGAGGCTAGATATGGGATGAGCCATGGACAGGATGGGATGGGGCTGATACGAGATGGCCAGATACGGGACGGGCCAGATACTGAATGGGCCTGGCCACATACGAGACGGGCCAGATAGGGACTGGTATGGTCAGATACGGGACAGGACGTGCCAGAGACAGGAAGGGACGAGGTGGGCTAGATACGGGATGAGATGGGCCAGATAAGGGACAGCCAGATACGGGACTAAACAGGTCAGATATGGGACTGGACGGACCAGATACGGGAAGGGGCGGGTTAGACATTACAGGACGGGCCATAGACAGGATGGGAGGGGCCAGGGACGGGCAAGAGACAGGACGGGACGGGCCAGAGACCGGGACGGGCCAGAGATGGGACGGGTGAGATACAGGACTGGGGACACATTAGGAATGCGTGCACTGTTCCTTTAAGAATCAGGAAGTGCTGCCGCTACCGCCCTCAACAAGCAGCCAAGACACATGCACACAGCCAGCATAGGAACATAGTGCGCAGCCTGCATTGGTGGATAAGTCGGCGGTCTTGCATGGTGTGAGATGGGAAGCCATGCCAGCACGCCGCCATGGATGTTACAATTAAGTAGTGTAGGTCAGGTGTAGAGAAAATGGAAATTTTGCAAATAAATATTACAACTATTGTTTAATAGGCAAACATCACATGTAGAGTTTGCATGATATACCTTCCTGGTACTTTATCTAAATTAGAAGCAAATTGTTTGAAGATTACTTCTACCTAAATGGCAGAAAATGCACCTATCTTGGTGATGGATAGGACAGCTTGAGGGGATATGGAGGAGGCTGTTTTTTTGATAGGTGTCATTTAAACATTTTGCTAATAATTTATGGAAAGTATCATATTTTTCTAACTATTGAACTCACCTTAATTTAAAACACACCCCAGGTTAAAGTTCCTTTATGTGTAAATTTGTGGAGGATTTGATAATACTACCTTTAATGGGATGGGCCAGATACAGGACGGAACAGGCCAGATACGGAATGGGCCAGATACAGGACGGGCCAGAGTCAGGACCGGACGGGACGATCCAGAGACATGACGAGACGGGCCAGAGACATTACGGGACGGGCCGGAGATAGGACGGACTGAGGCGTGCCAGAGACAAGACTGGAAGGGCTAGAAACGGGGCGACAGATACAGGACAGGACGGTCCAGATACAGGACAGTCCAGGGATGGGACGGGACAGAGCAGTACGGGACTGGTCTGAGGTAGGACAGGACAGGTCGGGCCAGAGACAGGAGGGGACGGGCAAGAGAGAGGACGGGACGGGCAAAAGAGAGGACGGGACGTTCCAGAGACAGGACGTGATGGGCCAAAGACAGGACGGGACGGACCACAGATGGGACAGGCAAGAGACAGGATTGAACAGGCCAGAGGTAGCACCGGACGGGTCAGAGACAGGACGGGAGAGGCCAGAGACAGAACGGGACAGGCCAGAGACAGGACGAGATGGGAAGGGACTGGCCAGATACAGGAAGGGACAGGCCAGATATGGGACAGGACAGGCCAGATGCGGGACGGGCCAGATACGAGATGGGACGGGCCAGATACAGGACGGGACGAGCCAGAGATAGGACAGGACGGGCCAGAAACAGGACTGGACGAGCAATACATTATGGGACGGGAAATAGACAGGATGGGACGGGCCAGAGACGGTACGGGACGTGCCAGATACAGGACAGGACGAGCAAGTGACAGGACGGGACGGGCCAGAAACAGGACAGGACATGCTATACATTATGAGACCGTCCAGAGACTGGACGGGACGGTCCAGATACAGGAAAAGACGGGCCAGAGACAGGATGGGATGGCCCAGATACAGTACGGGGTGACCAGATACAGGACGGGACGGTTCAGATACAGGACGGGCCAGGGACGGGATGGACCAGAGCAGGACGAGACTGGCCAGAGGCAGGACTGGACCGGTCAGGCCAGAGACAGGACGGGACGGGCCAGATACAGGAAGGGACGGGCCAGATACGGGACGGGCCAGATTCAAGACGGGATGGGCCAGAGATAGGACGTGATGGGACGGCCAGATACAGGAAGGGACGGGCCATATACTGGACGTGCCACATTCAGGACGGGACGGGCCAGATACAGGACGGGACGGGCCAGAAACAGGACGGGACCGACCAGATACAGGACGGGATGGGCTAGAGACAGGACGGAATGTGCTAGAGACATTACGGGACAGGCCATAGACAGGACGGGTCGGGCCAGAGACAGGATGGGACAGGACAGATTCATGACGGGATGGGCCAGAAACGTGACGAGCCAAATATGGGACGGTATGGGACAGATATGGGACAGCCCACATACATTACGGGACGGGCCAGATACAGGACGATACGGACCAAATACGTGACGGGACGGGCCAGATACGGGACGGGTCAGATGCGGGACGGGCCAGATACGGGACAGGCCAGATACAGGACGGGCCAGATACGGGACAGGCTGGGCCAGGGACAGGACGTGGCAGATACGGGACAGGCCAGATATGGAACGGGCCAGATACTGGATGGGATGGGCCAGATACAGTGCGGGCCAGATACAGGACGAAACGGACCAGAGCTGCGCCAGAGACAGGAAGGGATGGGCCAGAGACAGGACAGGACGGGCCAAAGACTGGACCGGATGGGCCAGAGACGGGACGGGTAAGAGACAGGATTGGACATGCCAGAGATAGCACCGGACGGGCCAGAGACAGGACGGGACAGGCCAGAGACAGGACAAGATGGGAAGGGACTGGCCAGATACAGGAAGGGACAGGCCAGATACGGGACAGGACAGGCCAGTTGCGGGACGGGCCAGATACGAGACGGGATGGGCCATATATAGGACGGGATGAGGCAGAGATAGGATGGGACGGGCCAGAAACAGGACGGGACGAGCTATACATTATGGGACGGGAAATAGACAGGACGGGACGGGCCATAGACGGTACGCGACGGGCCAGATACAGGACAGGACGAGCCAGAGACAGTACGTGACGGGCCAGAAACAGGACGGGACAAGCAATACATTATGGGACGGGCCATATACAGGACGGGACGGGCCAGAGACAAGACGGAACGGGACAGATACAGGAAAAGACTGGCCAAAGACAGGACTGTACGGGCCAAATAGTGCGCAGCCTGCATTGGTGGGTAAGTCGGCTCTCTTGCATGGTGTGAGATGGGAAGCCATGCCACAACACTGCCATGGATGTTACAATTAAGTAGTGTAGGTCAGGCATAGAGAAAATGGAAGTTTTGTAAATAAATACTACAACTATTGTTTACTAGGCAAACATCACATGTAGTTTAGTTTGCATGATATATCTTCCTAGTGCTTTATCTAAATTAGAAGCAAATTGTTTGAAGATTACTTCTACCTAAATGGTAGAAAATGCACCTATCTTGGTGATGGATAGGACAGCTTGAGGGGATATGGAGGAGGCTGTTTTTTGATAGGTGTCATTTAAACATTTTGCTAATAATTTATGGAAAGTATCATATTTTTCTAACTATTGAACTCACCTTAATTTAAAACACACCCCAGGTTAAATTTCCTGGAGGTGTAAATTTGTGGAGGATTTGATAATACTACCTTTAATGGGATGGGCCAGATACAGGACGGGACAGGCCAGATACGTGACGGGATGGGCCAGATGCAGGACAGGCCAGAGACAGGACCGGACGGGACGTGCCTGAGAAAGGACGGGACGGGCCAGAGACGAGGCGACCAGATACAGGACGGGACGATCCAGATACAGGACGGGCCAGGGACGAGACGGACCAGAGCAGGACGGGACTGGCCAGAGGCAGGACAGGACCAGTTAGGCCAGAGACAGGTCGGGACGGGCCTGATACAGGAAGGGACGGGCCAGATACGGGACGGGCCAGATTCAAGACAGGATGGGCCATAGACAGGACAGGATGGGACGGGCCCGATACAGGAAGGGACGGGCCAGATACGGGACGGGCCAGATTCAGGATGGGACGGGCCAGATACAGGACAGGACCGACCAGATACAGGACAGGATGGGCCAGAGAGAGGACGGAATGTGCTAGAGACATTAAGGAATAGGCCATACACAGGACGGGTCGAGCCAGAGACAGGATGGGACGGGCCAGATACATGACGGGATGGGCCAGAAACGTGACGAGCCAGATATGGGACGGGACGGGCCAGATACATGACGGTACGGACCAAATACGGGACGGGACGGGTCAGATGCGGGACGGGCCAGATACGGGACAGGCCAAATACAGGACGGGCCAGATACGGGACAGGCCGGGCCAGGGACAGGACGTGCCAGATACGGGACAGGCCAGATATGGAACGTGCCAGATACTAGACGGGATGGGTCAGATATGGGACAGCCCAGATACATGATGGGGCGGGCCAGATACGGGATGGGATGGGCCAGATACGGGACGGGTCAGATGCGGGATGGGCCAGATACGGGACAGGACAGATACAGGACGGGCCAGATACGGGACAGGCCGGGCCAGGGACAGGACGTGCCAGATACGGGACAGGCCAGATATGGAACGTGCCAGATACTAGACGGGATGGGCCAGATATCGGGCGGGCCAGATATGGGACGAGACGGGCCAGAGCTGGGCCAGAGACAGGAAGGGATGGGCCAGAGACAGGACGGGACGGGCCAAAGACTGGACCGGATGGGCCAGAGACGGGACGGGTAAGAGACAGGATTGGACATGCCAGAGATAGCACCGGACGGGCCAGAGACAGGACGGGACAGGCCAGATACGGGATGGACCAAATACAGGATGGGTCAGAGACAGGACCGGACGGGACACGCCAGAGACAGGACGAGACGGGCCAGAGACTGGACGGGACGGGCCAAAGACAGGATGAGACTGGCCGGAGATAGGAAGGACCGAGGTGTACCAGAGGCAGGATGGGACGGGCTAGAGACGGGGCGACCAAACACAGGATACAGGATGGTCCAGGGATGGTATGGACCAGAGCAGGACGGGACTGGCCAGAGGCAGGACAGGACGGGCAAGAGAGAGGATGGGGCGGGCCAAAGAGAGGACGGGACGGGCCAGAGACAGGACGGGACGGGGCAAAGACAGGAAGGGACGGACCAGAGATAGGTCTGGCAAGAGACAGGATTGGACAGGCCAGAGACAGCACCAGACGGGCCAGAGACAGGACGGGACAGGCCAGAAACAGGACGGGACGGGCCAGAGACAGGACAAGATGGGAATGGATTGGCCAGAAACAGGAAGGGACAGGCCAGATACGGGACAGGACAGGCCACATACGGGACGGGCCAGATACGAGATGGGATGGGCCAGATGCAGGACGGGACGAGCCAGAGATAGGACGGGACGGGCCAGAAACAGGACTGGACGAGCTATACATTATGGGACGGGAAATAGACAGGATGGGACGGCCCAGAGATGGTATGGGACGGTCCAGATACAGGAAAAGACGGGCCAGAGACAGGACGGGATGCCCCAGATACAGTACGGGACAGGCCAGATACAGGACGGTACGGGCCAAATATTGGACAGGCCAGATACAGGACGACATGGGCCAGATACGGGACGGGCCAGATATGGGAAAGGACAGGCTAGATATGGGATGAGCCATGGACAGGATGGAATGGGCCAGATACGGGACGGGCCAGATACTGAATGGGCCTGGCCACATACGGGACGGGCCAGATAGGGACTGGTTGGGTCAGATACGGGACAGGAAGTGCCAGAGACGGGAAGGGACGAGGCGGGACAGATACGGGATGAGATGGGCCAGATAAGAGATAGCCAGATACGGGACGGGATGGTCAGATACGGGACCAAACGGGTCAGATATGCGACTGGACGGACCAGATACGGGACGGGGCGGGTTAGACATTACAGGACGGGCCATAGACAGGATGGGAGGGGCCAGGGACAGGCTGGGACGGGCCAGAGACAGGATGGGACGGGCCAGAGACGGGACGGGCCAGAGACGGGATGGGTCAGATATAGTACTGGGGACACATTAGGAATGGGTGCACTGTTCCTTTAAGAATCAGGAAGTGCTGCCGCTACCGCCCTCAACAAGCAGCCAAGACACATGCACACAGCCAGCATAGGAACATAGTGCGTAGCCTGCATTGATGGGTAAGTCGGCGGTCTTGCATGGTGTGAGATGGGAAGCCATGCCAGCTTGCCGCCAGTGATGTTACAATTAAGTAGTGTAGGTCAGGTGTAGAGAAAATGGAAGTTTTGCAAATAAATATTACAACTATTGTTTAATAGGCAAACGTCACATGTAGAGTTTGCATGATATACCTTCCTAGTACTTTATCTAAATTAGAAGCAAATTATTTGAAGATTACTTCTACCTAAATGGCAGAAAATGCACCTATCTTGGTGATGGATAGGACAGCTTGAGGGGATATGGAGGAGGCTGTTTTTTTGATAGGTGTCATTTTAAACATTTTGCTAATAATTTATGGAAAGTATCATATTTTTCTAACTATTGGACTCACCTTAATTTAAAACACACCCCAGGTTAAATTTCCTGGAGGTGTAAATTTGTGGAGGATTTGATAATACTACCTTTAATGGGATGGGCCAGATACAGGACAGTGCAGGCCACATGCGGGACGGGCCAGATACGAGATGGGACGAGCCAGATATAGGACGGGACGGGCCAGAAACAGGACTGGACGAGCTATACATTATGGGACGGGAAATAGACAGGATGGGACGGGCTAGAGACGGTATGGGTCGTGCCAGATGCAGGACAGGACGAGCCAGAGACAGGACGGGGTCGGGCCAGAAACAGGACGGGACAAGCTATACATTATGGGACGGTCCAGATACAGGAAAAGACGGGCCAGAGACAGGACGGGATGCCCCAGATACAGTATGGGACAGGCCTGATACAGGACGGTACGGGCCAAATATGGGACGGGCCAGATACAGGACGGGACGAGCCAGATATAGGACGGGACGGGCCAGAAACAGGACTGGACGAGCTATACATTATGGGACGGGAAATAGACAGGATGGGACGGGCTAGAGACGGTATGGGTCGTGCCAGATGCAGGACAGGACGAGCCAGAGACAGGACGGGGTCGGGCCAGAAACAGGACGGGACAAGCTATACATTATGGGACGGTCCAGATACAGGAAAAGACGGGCCAGAGACAGGACGGGATGCCCCAGATACAGTATGGGACAGGCCAGATACAGGACGGTACGGGCCAAATATGGGACGGGCCAGATACAGGACGACATGGGCCAGATACGGGACGGGCCAGATATGGGACAGGACAGGCTAGATATGGGATGAGCCATGGACCGGATGGGATGGGCCAGTTACGAGATGGCCAGATACGGGACGGGCCAGATACTGAATGGGCCTGGCCACATATGGGACGGGCCAGATAGGGACTGGTTGGGTCAGATACGGGACAGGACGAGCCAAAAACGGGAAGGGATGAGGCGGGCCAGATACGGGATGAGATAGCCAGATACGGGACAGGATGGTCAGATACGGGACTAAACGGGTCAGATATGGGACTGGACGGACCAGATACGAGTTGGGGTGGGTTAGACATTACAGGACGGGCCATAGACAGGATGGGAGGGGCCAGGGACGGGCCAGAGACAGGACGGAACAGGCCAGAGACGGGACGGGTCAGATACAGGACTGGGGACACATTAGGAATGCGTGCACTGTTCCTTTAAGAATCAGGAAGTGCTGCCGCTGCTGCCCTCAACAAGCAGCCAAGACACATGCACACAGCCAGCATAGGAACATAGTGCGCAGCCTGCATTGGTGGGTAAGTCGGCGGTCTTGCATGGTGTGAGATGGGAAGCCATGCCAGCACGCCGCCATGGATGTTACAATTAAGTAGTGTAGGTCAGGCGTAGAGAAAATGGAAGTTTTTCAAATAAATATTACAACTATTGTTTAATAGGCAAACATCACATGTAGAAGTTTGCATGATATACCTTCCTAGTACTTTATCTAAATTAGAAGCAAATTGTTTGAAGATTACTTCTACCTAAATGGCAGAAAATGCACCTATCTTGGTGATGGATAGGACAGCTTGAGGGGATATGGAGGAGGCTGTTTTTTGATAGGTGTCATTTAAACATTTTGCTAATAATTTATGGAAAGTATCATATTTTTCTAACTATTGAACTCACCTTTATTTAAAGCACACCCCAGGTTAAATTTCCTGGAGGTGTAAATTTGTGGAGGATTTGGTAATACTACCTTTAATGAGATGGGCCAGATACATGACAGGACAGGCCAGATACGTGACGGGATGGGCCAGATGCAGGACAGGCCAGAGACAGGACCGGACGTGACGTGCCTGAGAAAGGATGGGATGGGCCAGAGACGGGGCGACCAGATACAGGACGGTAAGGTCCAGATACAGGACGGGCCAGGGACGGGACGGACCAGAGCAGGACGGGACTGGCCAGAGGCAGGACAGGACCGGTCAGGCCAGAGACAGGATGGGACGGGCCAGATACAGGAAGGGACGGGCCCGATACGGGAAGGGCCAGATTCAAGATGGGATGGACCAGAGACAGGACGGGATGGGACGGGCCAGATACAGGAAGGGACGGGCCAGATACGGGACGACCCAGATTTAAGACGGGACGGGCCACATACAGGACGGGACCGACCAGATACAGGACGGGATGGGCCAGAGACAGGACTGAATGTGCTAGAGACATTAAGGGACAGGCCATAGACAGGACGGGTTGGGCCAGAGACAGGATGGGACGGGCCAGAAACGTGACGAGCCAGATATGGGACCGTATGGGCCAGATATGGGACAGCCCAGATTCATGACGGGACGGGCCAGATTTAGGACGGTACGGACCAGATACGGGACGGGACGGGCCAGATACAGGACGTGTCAGATGCGGGATGGGCCACATATGGGACAGGCCAGATACAGGATGGGCCAGATACGGGACAGGCCGGGCCAGGGATAGGATGTGCCAGATACGGGACAGGCCAGATATGGATCGAGCCAGATACTGGACGGGATGGGCCAGATTCATGTCAGGCCAAATACGGGACGAGACGGGCCAGAGCTGGGCCAGAGACAGGAAGGGATGGGCCAAACACTGGACGGGACGGGCTAGAGACGGGACGGGCAAGAGACAGGATTGGACAGGCCAGAGGTAGCACAGGACGGGCCAGAGACTGGACGGGATATGCCAGAGACAGGACGAGATGGGAAGGGACTGGCCAGATACAGGAAGGGACAGGCCAGATACGGGACAGGACAGGCCAGATACGGGGCGGGCCAGATACGAGACGGCACGGGCCAGATATAGGACGGGACGAGGCAGAGATAGGATGGGACGGGCCAGAAACGGGACGGGACGAGCTATACATTATGGGACGGGAAATAGACAGGAGGGGTCGGGCCAGAGACGGTACGGGACGTGCCAGAAACAGGACGGGACAAGCTATACATTATGGGACGGGCCATAGACAGGACAGGACGGGCCAGAGACAACACGGAACGGGACAGATACAGGAAAAGACGGGCCAAAGACAGTACCGGACAGGCCAGATACAGGACGGTACGGGCCAAATAGTGCGCAGCCAGCATTGGTGGGTAAGTCGGCGGTCTTGCATGGTGTGAGATGGGAAGCCATGCCAGCACGCCGCCAGTGATGTTACAATTAAGTAGTGTAGGTCAGGCGTAGAGAAAATGGAGGTTTTTCAAATAAATATTACAACTATTGTTTAATAGGCAAACATCACATGTAGAGTTTGCATGATACACCTTCCTAATACTTTATCTAAATTAGAAGCAAATTGTTTGAAGATTACTTCTACCTAAATGGCAGAAAATGCACCTATCTTGGTGATGGTTAGGACAGCTTAAGGGGACATGGAGGAGGCTGTTTTTTGATAGGTGTAATTTAAACATTTTGCTAATAATTTATGGAAAGTATCATATTTTTCTAACTTTTGAACTCACCTTAATTTAAAACTCACTCCAGGTTAAATTTCCTGGAGGTGTAAATTTGTGGAAGATTTGATAATACTACCTTTAATGAGATGGGCCAGATACGTGACGGGATGGGCCAGATGCAGGACAGGCCAGAGACAGGACCGGAAGGGACGTGCCTGAGAAAAGACGGGATGGGCCAGCGACAGGGCGACCAGATACAGGACGGGACGGTCCAGATACAGGACGTGCCAGGGACGGGACGGACCAGAGCAGGACGGGACTGGCCAGAGGCAGGACAGGACCGGTCAGGCCAGAGACAGGACGGGACAGGCCAGATACAGGAAGGGACGGGCCAGGTACATGACGGGATGGGCCAGAAACTTGATGAGCCAGATATGGGACGGTATGGGCCAGATATGGGACCGCCCAGATACATGACGGGATGGGCCAGATACACGACGGTACTTACCAGATACGGGACTTGACGGGCCAGATACGAAACGGGTCAGATGTGGGACGGGCCAGATACGGGACCGGCTAGATACAGGACAGGCCAGATACGGGACAGGCAGGGCCAGGGACAAGACGTGCCAGATACGGGACAGGCCAGATATGGAACGGGACAGATACTGGACGGGATGGGCCAGATACAGGGCGGGCCAGATACGGGATCAGACGGGCCTGAGCTGCGCCAGAGACAGGAATGGATGGGCCAGAGACAGGACAGGACGGGCCAAAGACTGGACGGGAAGGGCCAGAGATGGGACGGGGCGAGGCAGAGATAGGACGGGATGGACCAGAAACAGGACGGGACGAGCTATCCATTATGGGACGGGAAATAGACGGGACGGGCCAGAGACGGTACGCGACGGGCCAGATACAGGACAGGACGAGCCAGAGACAGTACGGGATGGGCCAGATACAGTACGGGACAGGCCAGATACAAGACGGAACGGGCCAAATAGTGCGCAGCCTGCATTGGTGGGTAAGTCGGCGGTCTTGCATGGCGTGAGATGGGAAGCCATGCCAGCATGCCGCCATGGATGTTACAATTAAGTAGTGTAGGTCAGGGGTAGAGAAAATGGAAGTTTTGCAAATAAATATTACAACTATTGTTTAATAGGCAAACATCACATGTAGAGTTTGCATGCTATACCTTCCTAGTACTTTATCTAAATTAGAAGCAAATTGTTTGAAGATTACTTCTACCTAAATGGCAGAAAATGCACCTATCTTGGTGATGGATAGGACAGCTTGAGGGGATATGGAGGAGTCTGTTTTTTGGATAGGTGTCATTTAAATATTTTGCTAATAATTTATGGAAAGTATCATATTTTTCTAATTATTGAACTCACCTTAATTTAAAACACACCCCAGGTTAAAGTTCCTTTATGTGTAAATTTGTGGAGGATTTGATAATACTAATAATACTACCTTTAATGGGATGGGCCAGATACAGGACAGGCCAGGCCAGATACAAAATGGGCCAGATAAAGGACGGGCCAGAGACAGGACCGGACGGGACACGCCAGAGACAGGACGAGATGGGCCAGAGACAGTACGGGACGGGCCAAAGACAGGATGAGACTGGCCGGAGATAGGACGGACCGAGGCGTGCCAGAGACAGGACGGGACGGGCTAGAGACAGGGCGACCAGATACAGGATACAGGAAGGTCCAGGGACGGGACGGGCCAGAGCAGGACGTGACTGGCCAGAGGCAGGACAGGACCGGCAAGAGAGGACGGGTCGGGCAAAAGACAGGATTGGACAGGACAGAACGGGACGGACCAGAGACGTGACGGGATGGGCCAGAGACAGGATGAGATGGGAAGGGATTGGCCAGATACAAGAAGGGACAGGCCAGATACGGGACAGGACAGGCCACATGCGGGACGGGCCAGATACCAGATGGGACGGGCCAGATACTGGACGGGACGAGCCAGAGATAGGACGGGACGGGCCAGAAACAGGACTGGACGAGCTATACATTATGGGACGATCCAGATACACTAAAAGAGGGGCCAGAGACAGGAGGGGATGCCCCAGATACAGTACGGGACAGGCCAGATACAGGACGGTACAGGCCAAATATGGGACGGGCCAGTTACAAGACGACATGGGCCTGATACGGGACGGGCCAGATATGGGACAGGACAGGCTAGATATGGGATGTGCCATGGACAGGATGGGATGGGCCAGATACAAGATGGCCAGATACGGGACGGGCCAGATACTGAATGGGCCTGGCCACATTTGGGTCGGGCCAGATAGGGACTGGTTGGGTCAGATACGGGACAGGACGTTCTAGAGACGAGAAGGGATGAGGCGGGCCAGATACGGGATGAGATAGCCAGATACGGGATAGGATGGTCAGATACGGGACTAAACGGGTCAGATATGGGACTGGACGGACCAGATACGGGACGGGGCGGGTTAGACATTACAGGACGGGCCATAGACAGGATGCGAGGGGCCAGGGACGGGCCAGAGACGGGACGGGTCAGATATAGTACTGGGGACACATTTGGAATGCGTGCACTTTTCCTTTAAGAATCAGGAAGTACTGCCGCTGCTGCCCTCAACAAGCAGCCAAGACACATGCACTCAGCCAGCATAGGAACATAGTGCGTAGCCTGCATTGGTGGGTAAGTCGGCGGTCTTGCATGGTGTGAGATGGGAAGCCATGCCAGCACACCGCCAGGGATGTTACAATTAAGTAGTATAGGTCAGGTGTAGAGAAAATGGAAGTTTTGCAAATAAATATTACAACTATTATTTAATAGGCAAACATCACATGTAGAGTTTGCATGATATACCTTCCTAGTACTTTATCTAAATTAGAAGCAAATTGAAGATTGCTTCTACCTAAATGGCAGAAAATGCACCTATTTTGGTGATGGATAGGACAGCTTGAGGGGATATGGAGGAGGCTGGTTTTTGATAGGTGTCATTTAAACATTTTGCTAATAATTTATGGAAAGTATCATATTTTTCTAACTATTGAGCTCACCTTAATTTAACACACCCCAGGTTAAATTTCCTGGAGGTGTAAGTTTGTGGAGGATTTGATAATACTACCTTTAATGGGATGGGCCAGATACAGGACGGGACAGGCCAGATACGTGATGGGATGGGCCAGATACAGGACAGGCCAGAGACAGAACCAGACAGGATGTGCCTGAGAAAGGACGGGACGGGCCAGAGACGGGGCGACCAGATACATGACGGGACGGTCCAGATACAGGATGGGCCAGGGACGGGACGCACCAAAGCAGGACGGGACTGGCCAGGGGCAGGACAGGACCGGTCAGGCCAGAGAAAGGACGGGACGGGCCAGATACAGGAAGGCACGGGCCAGATACGGGACGGGCCAGATTCAAGACGGGATGGGTCAGAGACAGGACAGGATAGGACGGGCCATATACAGGAAGGGACAGGCCAGATACGGGACGGGCTAGATTTAGGACGGGACGGGCCAGATACAGGACGGGACCGACCAGATGCAGGACGGGATGGGCCAGAGACAGGACGGAATGTGCTAGAGACATTACGGGACGGGCCATAGACAGGACGGGTTGGGCCACAGACAGGATAGGATGGGCCAGATACCTGACGGGATGGGCCAGAAACGTGATGAGCCAGATATGGGACAGCCCAGATACATGACGGGACGGGCCATATACAGGACGGTACGGACCAGATAGGGGACGGGACGAGCCAGATATGGGACGGGTCAGATGCGGGATGGGCCAGATACGGGACAGGCCAGATACAGGACTGGCCAGATACGGGACAGGCCGGGCCAGGGACAGGACGTGCCAGATACGGGACAGTCCAGATATGGAACGGGCCAGATACTGGACGGGATGGGCCAGATACGGGATGAGACAGGCCAGAGCTGGGCCAGAGACAGGAAAGGATGGGCCAGAGACAGGACAGGACGGGCCAGAGATGGGACGGGCAAGAGACAGGATTGGACAGACCAGAGATAGCACCGGACGGGCCAGAGACAGGACGGGACAGGCCATGGACAGGACGAGATGGGAAGGGACTGGCCAGATACAGGACGGGACAGGCCAGATACGGGACAGGACAGGCCAGATGCGGGACGGGCCAGATACGAGAGGGGACGCGCGAGAAATAGGACGGGACAAGGCAGAGATAGGATGGCACGGGCCAGAAACAGGACGGGACGAGCTATACATTATGGGACGGCAAATAGACAGGACGGGACGGGCCAGAGACGGTACGCGACGGGCCAGATACAAGACAGGACGAGCCAGAGATAGTACGGGACTGGCCAGAAACAGGACGGGAAAAGCTATACATTATGGGACGGGCCATAGACAGGACGGGCCAGATTCAGGACGGGACGGGCCAGATACAGGACGGGACCGACCAGATACAGGACGGGATGGGCCAGAGACAGGACGGAATGTGCTAGAGACATTATGGGACAGGCCATAGACAGGACGGGTCGGGCCATATAAAGGATGGGACGGGCCAGATACATGACGGGATGGGCCAGAAACGTGACGAGCCAGATATGGGATGGTATGGGCCAGCTATGGGACAGCCCAGATACATGACGGGACGGGACAGATACAGGACGGGACAGGCCAGATACAGGACGGGCCAGAGACAGAACCGGACGGGCCAGAGACTGGACGGGACGGGCCAAAGACAGGATGAGGCTGCCCGAAGATAGGACGGACCGAGGCATGCCAGAGACAGGACGGGATGGGCTAAAGACGGGGAGACCAGATACAGGACGTGGCGGTCCAGATACAGGACGGTCCAGGGACGGGACGGGCCAGAGCCGGATGGGACTGGCCAGAGCCAGGACAGGACCGGTCGGGCCAGAGACAGGACGGGACGGGCAAGAGAGAGGACGGGACGGGCCAAAGAGAGGACTTGACGGGCCAGAGACAGGACGGGAAGGGCCAAAGACAGGACGGGAAGGACCAGAGATGGGACGGGCAAGAGACAGGATTGGACATGCCAGAGATCGCACCGGACGGGCCAGAGACAGGACGGACCAGGCCAGAGACAGGACGGGATGGGCCAGAGACAGGATGAGATGGAAAGGTACTGGCCAGATACAGGAAGGGACAGGCCAGATAAGGGAGAAAACAGGCCAGATGCGGGACGGGCCAGATACAAGATGGGTCGGGCCAGATACCAGACGGGACAAGCCGGAGATAGGACGGGACGGGCCAGAAACAGGACTGGACGAGCTATACATTATGGGACGGGAAATAGACAGGATGGGACGGGCCAGAGACGGTACGGGACGTGCCAGATACAGGACAGGACGAGCCAGAGACAGGACGGGACGGGCCAGAAACAGGACGGGACAAGCTATACATTATGGGGCGGGACAGAGACCGGGCGGGACGGTCCAGATACAGGAAAAGACAGGCCAGAGACAGGACAAGATGGCCCTGATACAGTACGGGACAGGCGAGATACAGTACGGTACGGGCCAAATATGGGACAGGCCAGATACAGGACGACATGGGCCAGATACGAGATGGGCCAGATATGGGACAGGACAGGCTAGATATGGGATGAGCCATGGACAGGATGGGATGGGCCAGATACGAGATGGCCAGATACGGGACGGGCCAGATACTGAATGGGCCTGACCACATACGGGACGGGCCATATAGGGACTGGTATGGTCAGATACGGGACAGGATGTGCCAGAGAAGGGAAGGGACGAAGTGGGCCAGATACGGGATGAGATGGTCCAGATAAGGGACAGCCAGATACGGGACGGGATGGTCAGATACGGGACTAAACAGGTCAGATATGGGACTGGACAGACCAGATACGGGACGGGGCGGGTTATACATTACAGAACGGGCCATAGACAGGATGGGAGGGGCCAGGGACGGGCCAGAGACAGGACGGGACATGCCAGAGACGGGACGGGCCAGAGATGGGACGGGTCAGATACAGGACTGGGGACACATTAGGAATGCGTGCACTGTTCTTTTAAGAATCAGGAAGTACTGCTGCTGCCGCCCTCAACAAGCAGCCAAGACACATGCACACAGCCAGCATAGGAACATAGTGCGTAGCCTGCATTGGTGGGTAAGTCGGCTGTCTTGCATGGTGTGAGATGGGAAGCCATGCCAGCACGCCGCCAGGGATGTTACAATTAAGTAGTGTAGGTCAGGTGTAGAGAAAATGAAAGTTTTGCAAATAAATATTACAACTATTATTTAATAGGCAAACATCACATGTAGAATTTGCATGATATACTTTCCTGGTACTTTATCTAAATTAGAAGCAAATTGTTTGAAGATTACTTCTACCTAAATGGCAGAAAATGCACCTATCTTGGTGATGGATAGGACAGCTTGAGGGGATATGGAGGAGGCTGTTTTTTGATTGGTGTAATTTAAACATTTTGCTAATAATTTATGGAAAGTATCATAGTTTTCTAACTATTGAACTCTCCTTAATTTAAAACACACCCCAGGCTAAAGTTCCTTTATGTGTAAATTTGTGGAGGAATTGATAATGCTACCTTTAATGGGATGGGCCAGATACAGGACGGGACAGGCCAGATACGTGACGGGATGGGCCAGATACAGGACGGGCCAGATACGGGACAGGTTGGGCCAGGGACAGGACATGCCAGATACGGGAAAGGCCAGATATGGAACGGGCCAGATACTGGACGGGATGGGCCAGATACAGGGCGGGTCAGATACGGGACGAGACGGGCCCGAGCTGGGCCAGAGACAGGAAGGGATGGGCCAGATACAGGACGGGACAGGCCCATCCTATCTCTGCCTCGTCCCGTCCTATATCTGGCCCGTCCCGCATCTGGCCTGTCCTGTCCCGTATCTGGCCAGTTTCTTCCCATCTCGTCCTGTCTCTGGCGTGTCCCCTCCTGTCTCTGGCCCGTCTGGTGCTATCTCTGGCCTGTCCAATCCTGTCTCTTGCCTGTCCCATCTCTAGTCCGTCCCGCCCTGTCTTTGGCTATCCCATCCTGTCTCTGACCTGTCCCGTCCTCTCTTTGACCCGTCCCGTCCTGTCTCTTGCCCGTCCCGTCCTGTCTCTGGACAGACCGGTCCTGTCCTGCCTCTGGCCAGTTCCGTCCTGCTCTGGCCCGTCCCGTCTCTGGCCCGTCTGGTGCTATCTCTGGCCTGTCCAATCCTGTCTCTTGCCTGTCCCATCTCTAGTCCGTCCCATCCTGTCTTTGGCTGTCCCATCCTGTCTCTGACCTTTCCCGTCCTCTCTTTGACCCGTCCCGTCCTGTCTCTTGCCCGTCCCGTCCTGTCTCTGGACAGACCGGTCCTGTCCTGCCTCTGGCCAGTTCCGTCCTGCTCTGGCCCGTCCCGTCTCTGGCCCGTCCTGTATCTGGACCGTCCCATCCTGTATCTGGTCGCCCTGTCTCTAGCCCATCCCTTCCTGTCTCTGGCACGCCTCGGTCCGTCCTATCTCCGGCCAGTCTCATCCTGTCTTTGGCCTGTCCCGTCCTGTCTCTGGCCCGTCTCTTCCTGTCTCCTGTATCTAAATCAGAAGCAAATTGTTTGAAGATTACTTCTACCTAAATGGCAGAAAATGCACCTATCTTGGTGATGGATAGGACAGCTTGAGGGGATATGGAGGAGGCTGTTTTTTGATTGGTGTAATTTAAACATTTTGCTAATAATTTATGGAAAGTATCATAGTTTTCTAACTATTGAACTCACCTTAATTTAAAACACACCCCAGGTTAAAGTTCCTTTATGTGTAAATTTGTGGAGGATTTGATAATACTACCTTTAATGCTGTAAGGTAGAATAGAGTGGATAGAGATCTAATGTTAGTGTTTCTCTGCGGCATGTGTATTATACTCGTATACTTTTGCAGCAGGCAATTTATATGTATTCTATGCAGCAAACACATAATCACATCACTGCTGAATGCACAGTACATGCACATTGAGCTCTGCTATGCATGCACACAGCTCTGCTGCATATATACACACACTCAGTTACACACAGCTGTGTTATATACACACATCTCTGCTATATACGTACACACACCTCTGCAGCATGCACACAGCTCAGCTACATACAAACACACAATTCTCCTACATTCACATACATAGCTTTCCTATATACACACATGTCTCATATATACACATACAGCTCCACTATGTACACTCACACACACACACACATATATATATATATATATATATATATATATATGTATATACACAAACGCACATAAAAACAGACATACACACAACCACTGTATACCATGCTGGGTTCTTTTGATGTGCCTTTAGCATTGATAAGTTGTCACACTCTTGCCTATTATGTTAATATTCTTCTAGTAAACTTTATAAGCCTGACTGTCTTTCTAGAAGACATATTGAGATTAATTTAAGTACTTGAGGCTCGATTGATTGCGCCCAGTTCAGGAGCTATACGGATGCTATAGGTGAAGGCCATGTCATTATGTTCCACTACGTACTAAAAAATGAAGTACTGTAGGTCAAGCATAGAGAAAATGGAAGTTTTGCAAATAAATATTACAACTATTGTTTAATAGGCAAACATCACATGTAGAGTTTGCATGATATACCTTCCTAGTACTTTATCTAAATTAGAAGCAAATTGTTTGAAGATTACTTCTACCTAAATGGCAGAAAATGCACCTATCTTGGTGATGGATAGGACAGCTTGAGGGGATATGGAGGAGGCTGTTTTTTGATAGGTGTCATTTAAACATTTTGCTAATAATTTATGGAAAGTATCATATTTTTCTAACTATTGGACTCACCTTAATTTAAAACACACCCCAGATTAAATTTCCTGGAGGTGTAAATTTGTGGAGGATTTGATAATACTACCTTTAATGGGATGGGCCAGATATAGGATGGGACAGGCCAGATACGGGACGGACCAAATACAATACGGGCCAGAGACAGGACCGGACGGGACACGCCAGAGACAGGACGAGACGGGCCAGAGACAGGACGGGACGGGCCATAGACAGGATGAGACTGGCCGTAGATAGGACTGACCGAGGCGTGCCAGAGACAGGACGGGACTGGCTAGAGACGGGGCGACCAGATACAGGATGGGACGGGCCAGATACAGGACAGGCCAGAGACAGGACCGGACGGGAGACGCCGGAGACAGGACGAGACGGGCCAGAAACAGGACGGGACGGGCCAAAGACAGGATGAGACTGGCCGGAGATAGGACAGACCGAGGCGTGCCAGAGACAGGATGGGACGGGCTAGAGCCGGGGCGACCAGATACAGGACAGTCCAGATACAGGACAGTCCAGGGACGGGACGGGCCAGAGCAGGACGGGACTGGCCAGAGGCAGCACAGGACTGGTCGGGCCAGAGACAGGACGGGACGGGCAAGAGAGAGGACGGGACCGGCCAAATAGAGTACGGGACGGGCCAGAGACAGGACGGGATGGGCCAAAGACAGGACGGGACGGACCAGAGATGGGACGGGCAAGAGACAGGATTGGACAGGCCAGAGATAGCACCGGACGGGCCAGAGACAGGACGGGACAGGCCAGAGACAGGATGGGACGGGCCAGAGACAGGACGAGATGGGAAGGTACTGGCCAGATACAGGAAGGGACAGGTCAGATACGGGACAGGACAGGCCAGATGCGGGACGGGCTAGATACGAGATGGAACGGGCCAGATACAGGACGCGACGAGCCAGAGATAGGACAGAACGGGCCAGAAACAGGACTGGACAAGCTATACATTATGGGACGGGAAATAGACAGGATGGGACGGGCCAGAGACAGTACGGGACGTGCCAGATACAGGACAGGACGAGCCAGTGACAGGACGGGACGGGCCAGAAACAGGACGGGACAAGCTATACATTATGGGACGGGCCAGAGACCGGACGGGACAGTCCAGATACAGGAAAAGACGGGCAAGAGACAGGACGGAATGGCCCAGATACAGTGCGGGCCAAATATGGGACGGGCCAGATACAGGATGACATGGGCCAGATACGGGATGGGCCAGATATGGGACAGGACAGGCTAGATATGGGATGAGCCATGGACAGGATGGGATGGGCCAGATACGAGATGGCCAGATACGGAACGGGCCAGATACTGAATGGGCCTGGCCACATACGGGACGGATCAGATAGGGACTTGTTGGGTCAGATACGGGACAGGACGTGCCAGAGACGGGAAGGGACGAGGCGGGCCAGATACGGGATGAGATGGGCCAGATAAGGGACAGCCAGATACAGGACGGGATGGTCAGATATGGGACTAAACGGGTCAGATACGGGAAAGGACGGACCAGATACGTGACGGGGCGGGTTAGACATTACAGGACGGGACGGGCCAGAGACGGGACGGGTCAGAGATGGGACGGGTCAGATACAGGACTGGGGACAGATTAGGAATGCGTGCACTGTTCCTTTAAGAATCAGGAAGTGCTGCTGCTGCCACCCTCAACAAACAGCCAAGACACATGCACACAGCCAGCATAGGAACATAGTGCGTAGCCTGCATTGGTGGGTAAGTCGGCTGTCTTGCATGGTGTGAGATGGGAAGCCATGCCAGCACGCCGCCAGGGATGTTACAATTAAGTAGTGTAGGTCAGGTGTAGAGAAAATGGAAGTTTTGCTAATAAATATTACAACTATTATTTAATAGGCAAACATCACATGTAGAGTTTGCATGATATACCTTCCTGGTACTTTATCTAAATTAGAAGCAAATTGTTTGAAGATTACTTCTACCTATATGGTAGAAAATGCACCTATCTTGGTGATGGATAGGACAGCTTGAGGGGATATGGAGGAGGCTGTTTTTTGATAGGTGTCACTTAAACATTTTGCTAATAATTTATGGAAAGTATCATATTTTTCTAACTATTGAACTCACCTTAATTTAAAACACACCCGAGGTTAAATTTCCTGGAGGAGTAAATTTGTGGAGGATTTGATAATACTACCTTTAATAGGATGGACCAGATACAGGACTGGACAGGCCAGATATGTGACGGGATTGGCCAGATACAGAACAGGTGAGAGACAGAACCGGACGGGACGTGCCTGAGAAAGGACGGGAGGGGCCAGAAACGGGGCAACCAGGTACAGGACGGGACGGTTGAGATACAGGATGGGCCAGGGACGGGACGGACCAGAGCAGGACGGGACTGGCCAGAGGCAGGACAGGACCGGTCAGGCCAGAGATAGGACGAGACGGGCCAGATACAGGAAGGGACGGGCCAGAGACGGGACGGGCTCGATTCAACACGGGATGGGCCAGAGATAGGACGTGATGGGTGGGGCCAGATACAGGAAGGGATGGGCCAGATACGGGACGGGACAGATTCACGATGGGACGGGCCAGATACAGGATGGGACCGACCAGATATAGGACAGGATGGGCCAGAGACAGGACAGAATGTGCTAGAGACATTACGGGACAGGCCATAGACAGGACGGGTCGGGCCAGAGACAGGATGGGACGGGCCAGATATATGACGGGATGGGCCAGAAACGTGACGAGCCAGATATGGGACGGTATGGGCCAGATATGGGACAGCCCAGATACATGACGGGACGGGCCAGGGATGGGATGGGCCAGATACTGGACGGGTCAGATGCGGGATGGGCCAGATACGGGACAGAACAGATACAGGACGGGCCAGATACGGGATAGGCCGTGCCAGGGACAGGACGTGCCAGATACGGGACAGGCCAGATATGGAACGTGCCAAATACTAGACGGGATGGGCCAGATACCGGGTGGTCCAGATACGGGACGAGACGGGCCAGAGACAGAAAGGGATGGACCAGAGACAGGACGGGACGGGCCAAAGACTGGACGGGACGGGCCAGAGACGGGACGGGCAAGAGACAGGATTGGACAGGCCAGAGATAGCACCGGACGGACCAGAGACAGGACGGGACAGGCCAGAGACAGGACGAGATGGGAAGGGACTGGCCAGATACAGGAAGGGACAAGCCAGATACGGGACAGGACAGGCCAGATGCGGGACGGGCCATATACGAGACGGGACGGGCCAGATATAGGACGGGACGAGGCAGAGATAGGATGGGACGGGCCAGAAAAAGGACGGGAAGAGCTATGCATTATGGGACGGGAAATAGAAAGGACGGGACGGGCCATAGACGGTACGCGATGGGCCAGATACAGGATAGGACGAGCCAGAGACAGTACAGGACGGGCCAGAAACAGGAAGGGACAAGCAATACATTATGGGACGGGCCATAGACAGGACGGGACGGGCCAGAGACAAGTCGGAACGGGACAGATACAGGAAAAGATGGGCCAAAGCCAGGACGGGATGGCCCAGATACAGTACGGGACAGGCCAGATACAGGACGGTACGGGCCAAATAGTGCGCAGCCTGCATTGGTGGGTATGTCGGCGGTATTGCATGGTGTGAGATGGGAAGCCATGCCAGCACGCCGCCATAGATGTTACAATTAAGTAGTGTAGGTCAGGCGTAGAGAAAATGGAAGTTTTTCAAATAAATATTACAACTATTGTTTAATAGGCAAACATCACATGTAGAGTTTGCATGATATACCTTCCTAGTACTTTATCTAAACTAGAAGCAAATTGTTTGAAGATTACTTCTACCTAAATGGCAGAAAATGCACCTATCTTGGTGATGGATAGGACAGCTTGAGGGGATATGGAGAAGGCTGTTTTTTTGATAGGTGTCATTTAAACATTTTGCTAATAATTTATGGAAAGTATCATATTTTTCTAACTATTGAACTCACCTTAATTTAAAACACACCCCAGGTTAAATTTCCTGGAGGTTTAAATTTGTGGAGGATTTGATAATACTACCTTTAATGGGATGGGCCAGATACAGGACGGGACAGGCCAGATACGTGACGGGATGGACCAGATGCAGGACAGGCCAGAGACAGGACCGGACGGGACGTGTCTGAGAAAGGACGGGATGGGCCAGAGACGGGGCGACCAGATACAGGACGGGACGGTCCAGATAGAGGAAGGGCCAGGGATGGGACGGACCTGAGCAGGACGGGACTGGCCAGAGGCAGGACAGGACCGGTCAGGCCAGAGACAGGATGGGACGGGCCAGATACAGGAAGGGACGGGCCAGATACGGTACGGGCCAGATTTAAGACGGGATGGGCCAGAGACAGGACGGGATGGGACGGGCCAGATACAAGAAGGGACGGGCCAGACACGGGACGGGCCAGATTCAAGACGGGACGGGCCAGATACAGGACGGGACCGACCAGATACAGGACGGGACGGTCCAGATACAGGACGGGCCAGGGACGGGACGGACCAGAGCAGGACGGGACTGGCCGGAGGCAGGACAGGACCGGTCAGGCCAGAGACAGGACGGGACGGGCCAGTTACAGGAAGGGAAGGGCCAGATACGGTACGGGCCAGGTTCAAGACGGAATGGGCCAGAGACAGGACGGGATGGGACGGGCCAGATACAGGAAGGGACGGGCCAGATACGGGACGGGCCAGATTCAGGACGGGACGGGCCAGATACAGGACGGGACCGACCAGATACAGGACGGGATGGACCAGAGATAAGACGGAATGTGCTAGAGACATTACGGGATAGGCCATAGACAGGACGGGTCGGGCCAGAGACAGGATGGGACGGGCCAGATACATGACGGGATGGGCCAGGAACGTGACGAGCCAGATATGGGACAGTATGGGCCAGATATGGGACAGCCCAGATACATGACGGGACGGGCCAGATACAGGACGGTACGGACCAGATACGGGACTTGACGGGCCAGATACGAAACGGGTCAGATGCGGGATGGGCCAGATACGGGACCGGCTAGATACAGGACGGGCCAGATACGGGACAGGCAGGGACAGGGACAAGACGTACCAGATACGGGACAGGCCAGATACTGGACGGGATGGGCCAGATACAGGGCGGGCCAGATACGGGACGAGACGGGCCAGAACTGCGCCAGAGACAGGAAGGGAAGGGCCAGAGACAGGGCAGAACGGGCCAAGGACTGGACAGGAAGGGCCAGAGATGGGACGGGACGAGGCAGAGATAGGATGGGATGGGCCAGAAACAGGACGGTACGAGCTATCCGTTATGGGACGGGAAATAGACAGGACGGGCAAGAGACGGTACGCGACGGGGTCAGATACAGAACAGGACAAGCCAGAGACAGTACGGTACGGGCCAGAGACAGTACGGGACGGGCCAGATACATGACGGGACGGGCCAGAGCAGGATGGGACTGGCCAGAGGCAGGACAGGACCGATCGGGCCAGAGACAGGACGGAACGGGCAAGAGAGAGGACGGGACGGGCCAAAGAGAGGACGGGATGGACAAGAGATGGGATGGGCAAGAGACAGGATTGGACAGGCCAGAGATAGCACCGGACGGGCCAGAGACATGACGGGACAGGCCAGAGACAGGACGGGACGGGCCAGAGACAGGACGAGATGGGAAGGGACAGGCCAGATACGGGACAGGACAGGCCAGATACGGGACAGACGAGATACGAGATGGGACGGGCCAGATACAGGACAGGACGAGCCAGAGATAGGACGGGACGTGCCAGAAACAGGACTTGACGAGCTATACATTATGGGACGGGAAATAGACAGGATGGGACGGGCCAGAGATGGTACAGGATGTGCCTGATACAGGACAGGACGGGACGGGCCAGAAACAGGACGGGACAAGCTATACATTATGGGACCGTCCAGAGACCTGACGGGACGGTCCAGATACAGTACAGGACAGGCCACATACAGGACGGTCCAGGCCAAAAATGAGACGGGTCAGATTCAGGACGACATGGGCTAGATACGGGACGGGCCAGATATGGGACAGGACAGGCTAGATATGGGATGAGCCATGGACAGGATGGGATGGGCCAGATACGAGATGGCCAGATACGGGATGGGCCAGATACTAAATGGGCCTGGCCACATACGGGACGGGCCAGATAGGGACTGGTTGGGTCAGTTACGGGACAGGAAGTGCCAGAGACGGGAAAGGATGAGGCGGGCCAGATACGTGATGAGATGGGCCAGATAAGGGATAGCCAGATACGGGACGAGATGGTCAGATACTGGACCAAACGGGTCAGATATGGGACTGGACGGACCAGATATGGGACGGGGCGGGTTAGACATTACAGGACGGGCCATAGACGGGATGGGAGGGGCCAGGGACAGGCTGGGATGGGCCAGAGACAGGACGGGACGGGCCAGAGACGGGATGGGTCTGATACAGGACTGGGGACACATTAGGAATGCGTGCACTGTTCCTTTAAGAATCAGGAAGTGCTGCCGCTGCCGCCCTCAACAAGCAGCCAAGACACATGTACACAGCCAGCATAGGAACATAGTGCGCAGCCTGCATTGGTGGGTAAGTCGACGGTCTTACATGGTGTGAGATGGGAAGCCATGCCAGCTTGCCGCCAGGGATGTTACAATTAAGTAGTGTAGGTCAGGTGTAGAGAAAATGGAAGTTTTGCAAATAAATATTACAACTATTATTTAATAGGCAAACATCACATGTAAAGTTTGCATGATATACCTTCCTAGTACTTTATCTAAATTAGAAGCAAATTGAAGATTACTTCTGCCTAAATGGCAGAAAATGCACCTATCTTGGTGATGGATAGGACAGCTTGAGGGGATATGGAGGAGGCTGTTTTTTGATAGATGTCATTTAAACATTTTGCTAATAATTTATGGAAAGTATCATATTATTCTAACTATTGAACCCACCTTAATTTAAAACACACCCCAGGTTAAATTTCCTGGAGGTGTAAATTTGTGGAGGATTTGATAATACTACTTTTAGTGGGATGGGCCAGATACAGGACGAGACAGGCCAGATACGTGACGGAATGGGCCAGATACAGGACAGGCCAAAGATAGGACCGGACGGGCCGTGCCTGAAAAAGGACGGGACGGGCCAGAGACAGGACAGGATAGGACGGGCCAGATACAGGAAGGGACTAACCAGATACGGGACGTGACGGGCCAGATACGGGACGGGTCAGATGCGGGACGGGCCAGATACGGGACAGGCCAGATACAGGACGGGCCAGATACGGGACACGCCGGGCCAGGGACAGGACGTGCCAGATATGGGACAGGCCAGATATGGAACGGGCCAGATACTGGACGGGATGGGCCAGATACGGGATGAGACGGGCCAGACCTGGGCCAGAGACAGGAAGGGATGGGCCAGAGACAGGACAGGACGGGCCAGAGACGGGACGGGCAAGAGACAGGATTGAACAGGCCAGAGATAGCACCGAACGGGCCAGAGACAGGACGGGACAGGCCAGCGACAGGACGAGATGGGAAGGGACTGGCCAGATACAGGAAGGGACAGGCCAGATACGGGACAGGACAGGCCAGATGCGGGATGGGCCAGATACGAGACGGGACGCGCCAGATATAGGACGGGACAAGGCAGAGATAGGATGGGACGGGCCAGAAACTGGACGGGACGAGCTAAACATTATGGGACGGGAAGTAGACAGGACGGGATGGGCCAGAGACGGTACGCGACGGGCCAGATACAGGACAGGACGAGCCAGAGATAGTACGGGACTGGCCAGAAACAGGACGGGACAAGCTATACATTATGGGACGGGCCATAGACAGGACGGGCCAGATTCAGGACAGGACGGGCCACATACACGACGGGACCGACCAGATACAGGACGGGATGGGCCATAGACAAGACGGAATGTGCTAGAGACATCACGGGACAGGCCATAGACAGGAGGGGTCGGGCCAGAGACAGGATGGGACGGGCCAGATACATGACGGGATGGGCCAGAAACGTGACGAGCCAGATATGAGATGGTATGGGCCAGCTATTGGACAGCCCATATAAATGACGGGACGGGCCAGATACAGGACGGGACAGGCCAGACACGGGTTGGGCCAGATACAGGACGGGCCAGAGACAGGACCGGATGGGCTAGAGACAGACGGGACCGGACGGGCCAAAGACAAGATGAGACTGGCCGAAGATAGGACGGACCGAGGCGTGCCAGAGACAGGACGGGACGGGCTAGAAACGGGGCGACCAGATACATTACGGGGCGGTCCAGATACAGGACGGTCCAGGGACGGGACGGGCCAGAGCAGGATGGGACTGGCCAGAGGCAGGACAGGACCGATCGGGCCAGAGACAGGACAGGACGGGCAAGAGACAGGATTGGACAGGCCAGAGATAGCACCGGTCGGGCCAGAGACAGGACGGACGAGGCCAGAGACAGGATGGGACGGGCCAGAGACAGGATGAGATGGGAAGGTACTGGCCAGATACAGGAAGGGACAGGCCAGATAAGGGACAAGACAGGCCAGATGCGGGACGGGCCAGATACGAGATGGGACGGGCCAGATACAAGATTCGACGAGCCGGAGATAGCACGGGACGGGCCAGAAACAGGACTGGACGAGCTAAACATTATGGGACGGGAAATAGACAAGATGGGAACGGCCAGAGACGGTACGGGATGTGCCAGATACAGGACAGGATGAGCCAGAGACAGGATGGGACGGGCCAGAAACAGGACGGGACAAGCTATACATTATGGGACGAAACAGAGACCGGACGGGATGGTCCAGATACAGGAAAAGACGGGCCAGAGACAGGACAGGATGGCCCAGATACACTACGGGACAGGCCAGATACAGGACGGTACGGGCCAAATATGGGACGGGCCAGATACAGGACGACATGGGTCAGATATGGGACAGGAGAGGCTAGATATGGGATGAGCCATGGACAGGATGGGATGGGCCAGATACTAGATGGCCAGATACGAGACGCGGACCAGATACTGAATGGGCCTGGCCACATACGGGACTGGCCAGATAGGGATTGGTTGGGTCAAATACGGGACAGGACGTGCCAGAGATGGGAAGGGACAAGGCGGGCCAGATACTGGATGTGATGAGCCAGATAAGGGAAAGCCAGATACGGGACGGGATGGTCAGATACGGGACTAAACGGGTCAGATATGCGACTGGACGGACCAGATACGGGACGGGGCGGGTTAGACATTACAGAACGTGTCATAGACAGGATGGGAGGGGCCAGGGACAGGCTGGGACGGACCAGAGACAGGACCGGACAGGCCAGACACGGGACGGGTCAGATACAGGACTGAGGATACAAAAGGAATGCGTGCACTGTTCCTTTAAGAATCAGGAAGTGCTGCCGCTACCGCCCTCAACAAGCAGCCAAGACAAATGCACACAGCCCGCATAGGAACATAGTGCGCAGCCTGCATTGGTGGGTAAGTCGGCGGTCTTGCATGGTGTGAGATGGGAAGCCATGCCAGCACGCCGCCATGGATGTTACAATTAAGTAGTGTAGGTCAGGTGTAGAGAAAATGGAAGTTTTGCAAATAAATATTACAACTATTGTTTAATAGGCAAACGTCACATGTAGAGTTTGCATGATATACCTTCCTAGTACTTTATCTAAATTAGAAGCAAATTGTTTGAAGATTACTTCTACCTAAATGGCAGAAAATGCACCTATCTTGGTGATGGATAGGACAGCTTGAGGGGATATGGAGGAGGCTGTTTTTTTGATAGGTGTCATTTAAACATTTTGCTAATAATTTATGGAAAGTATCATATTTTTCTAACTATTGAACTCACCTTAATTTAAAACAAACCCCAGGTTAAAGTTCCTTCATGTGTAAATTTGTGGAGGATTTGATAATACTACCTTTAATGGGATGGGCCAGATACAGGACGGGACAGGCCAGATACGGAATGGGCCAGATACAGGATGGGCCAGAGACAGGACGAGACGGGCCAGAGACAGGACGGGACAGGCCAAAGACAGGATGAGACTGGCCGGAGATAGGACGGACCGAGGCGTACCAGAGACAGGACGGGACGGACTAGAGACGGGGCGACAGATACAGGACGGGACGGTCCAGATACAGGACAGTCCCGGGACGGGACGTGCCAGAGCAGGACGGGACTGGTCAGAGGCAGGACAGGACTGATCGGGCCAGAGACAGGATGGGACGGGTTAGAGACGGGGCGACCAGATACAGGACGGGACGGTCCAGATACAGGACGGGCCAGGGAAGGGACTGAACAGAGCAGGACGGGACTGGCCAGAGGCAGGACAGGAACGGACAGGCCAGAGAAAGGACGGGACGGGCCAGATACAGGAAGGGACGGGCCAGATACGGCACGGGTCAGATTCAAGACGGGATGGGTCAGAGACAGGACAGGATAGGACGGGCCAGATACAGGAAGGGACGAACCAGATACGGGACGTGACGGGCCAGATACGGGACGGGTCAGATGCGGGACGGGCCAGATACGGGACAGGCCAGATACAGGACGGGCCAGATACGGGACAGGCCGGGCCAGGGACAGGACGTGCCAGATACGGGACAGGCCAGATATGGAACGGGCCAGATACTGGACGGGATGGGCCAGATACGGGATGAGACGGGCCAGACCTGGGCCAGAGACAGGAAGGGATGGGCCAGAGACAGGACAGGACGGGCCAGAGATGGGACGTGCAAGAGACAGGATTGAACAGGCCAGAGATAGCACCGAACGGGCCAGAGACAGGACGGGACAGGCCAGCGACAGGACGAGATGGGAAGGGTCTGGCCAGATACAGGAAGGGACAGGCCAGATACGGGACAGGACAGGCCAGATGCGGGACGGGCCAGATACGAGACGGGACGCGCCAGATATAGGACGGGACAAGGCAGAGATAGGATGGGACGGGCCAGAAACAGGACGGGACGAGCTATACATTATGGGACGGGAAGTAAACAGGATGGGATGGGCCAGAGACGGTACGCGACGGGCCAGGTACAGGACAGGACGAGCCAGAGATAGTACGGGACTGGCCAGAAACAGGAAGGGACAAGCTATACATTATGGGGCGGGCCATAGACAGGACGGGCCAGATTCAGGACGGGACGGGCCAGATACAGGACGGGACCGACCAGATACAGGATGGGATGGGCCATAGACAGGACGGAATGTGCTAGAGACATTACGGGACAGGCCATAGACAGGACGGGTCGGGCCATAGACAGGATGGGAGGGGCCAGGGACAGGCTGGGACGGGCCAGAGACAGGACGGGACGGGCCAGAGACGGAATGGGTCTGATACAGGACTGGGGACACATTAGGAATGCGTGCACTGTTCCTTTAAGAATCAGGAAGTGCTGCCGCCCTCAACAAGCAGCCAAGACACATGTACACAGCCAGCATAGGAACATAGTGCGCAGCCTGCATTGGTGGGTAAGTCGACGGTCTTGCATGGTGTGAGATGGGAAGCCATGCCAGCTTGCCGCCAGGGATGTTACAATTAAGTAGTGTAGGTCAGGTGTAGAGAAAATGGAAGTTTTGCAAATAAATATTACAACTATTATTTAATAGGCAAACATCACATGTAGAGTTTGCATGATATACCTTCCTAGTACTTTATCTAAATTAGAAGCAAATTGAAGATTACTTCTGCCTAAATGGCAGAAAATGCACCTATCTTGGTGATGGATAGGACAGCTTGAGGGGATATGGAGGAGGCTGTTTTTTGATAGATGTCATTTAAACATTTTGCTAATAATTTATGGAAAGTATCATATTATTCTAACTATTGAACTCACCTTAATTTAAAACACACCCCAGGTTAAATTTCTTGGAGGTGTAAATTTGTGGAGGATTTGATAATACTACCTTAAGTGGGATGGGCCAGATACAGGACAAGACAGGCCAGATACGTGACGGAACGGGCCAGATACAGGACAGGCCAAAGATAGGACCGGACGGGCCGTGCCTGAAAAAGGACGGGACGGGCCAGAGACGAGGCGACCAGATACAGGACGGGACGGTCCAGATACAGGACGGGCCAGGGAAGGGACTGAACAGAGCAGGACGGGACTGGCCAGAGGCAGGACAGGAACGGTCAGGCCAGAGAAAGGACGGGACGGGCCAGATACAGGAAGGGACGGGCCAGATACGGCACGGGTCAGATTCAAGACGGGATGGGCCAGAGACAGGACAGGATAGGACGGGCCAGATACAGGAAGGGACGAACCAGATACGGGACGTGACGGGCCAGATACGGGACGGGTCAGATGCGGGACGGGCCAGATACGGGACAGGCCAGATACAGGACGGGCCAGATACGGGACAGGCCGGGCCAGGGACAGGATGTGCCAGATACGGGACAGGCCAGATATGGAACGGGCCAGATTTTGGACGGGATGGGCCAGATACGGGATGAGACGGGCCAGACCTGGGCCAGAGACAGGAAGGGATGGGCCAGAGACAGGACAGGACGGGCCAGAGACGGGACGGGCAAGAGACAGGATTGAACAGGCCAGAGATAGCACCGAACGGGCCAGAGACAGGACGGGACAGTCCAGCGACAGGACGAGATGGGAAGGGACTGGCCAGATACAGGAAGGGACAGGCCAGATACGGGACAGGACAGGCCAGATGCGGGACGGGCCAGATACGAGACGGGACGCGCCAGATATAGGACGGGACAAGGCAGAGATAGGATGGGACGGGCCAGAAACAGGACGGGACGAGCTATACATTATGGGACGGGAAGTAGACAGGATGGGATGGGCCAGAGACGGTACGCGACGGGCCAGGTACAGGACAGGACGAGCCAGAGATAGTACGGGACTGGCCAGAAACAGGACGGGACAAGCTATACATTATGGGGCGGGCCATAGACAGGACGGGCCAGATTCAGGACGGGACGGGCCAGATACAGGAACGGGACCGACCAGATACAGGAAGGGATGGGCCATAGACAGGACGGAATGTGCTAGAGACATTACGAGACAGGCCATAGACAGGACGGGTCGGGCCATAGACAGGATGGGAAGGGCCAGATACATGACGGGATGGGCCAGAAACGTGACGAGCCAGATATGGGATGGTATGGGCCAGCTATTGGACAGCCCAGATAAATGACGGGACGGGCCAGATACAGGACGGGACAGGCCAGATACGGGATGGGCCAGATACAGGACGGGCCAGAGACAGGACCGGACGGGCCAGAGACAGATGGGACCGGACGGGCCAAAGACAAGATGAGACTGGCCGAAGATAGGACTGACCGAGGCGTGCCAGAGACAGGACGGGACTGGCTAGAGACGGGGCGACCAGATACAGGACGGGGCGGTCCAGATACAGGACGGTCCAGGGACGGGACTGGCCAGAGCAGGATGGGACTGGCCAGAGGCAGGACAGGACCGATCGGGCCAGAGACAGGACAGGACGGGCAAGAGACAGGATTGGACAGACCAGAGATAGCACCGGTCGGGCCAGAGACAGGAAGGCACGGGCCAGATACGGGATGGGCCAGATTCAAGACGGGATGGGTCAGAGACAGGACAGGATAGGACGGGCCATATACAGGAAGGGACGGGCCAGATACGGGACGGGCTAGATTCAGGACGGGACGGGCCAGATACAGGACGGGATGGGCCAGAGACAGGACGGAATGTGCTAGAGACATTACGGGATGGGCCATAGACAGGACGGGTTGGGCCACAGACAGGATAGGATGGGCTAGATACCTGACGGGATGGGCCAGAAACGTGACGAGCCAGATATGGGACAGCCCAGATACATGAAGGGACGGGCCATATACAGGACGGTACGGACCAGATAGGGGACGGGACGGGCCAGATATGGGACGGGTCAGATGCGGGATGGGCCAGATACGGGACAGGCCAGATACAGGACTGGCCAGATACGGGACAGGCCGGGCCAGGGACAGGACGTGCCAGATACGGGACAGGCCAGATATGGAACGGGCCAGATACTGGACGGGATGGGCCAGAGACAGGACAGGACGGGCCAGAGATGGGACGGGCAAGAGACAGGATTGGACAGACCAGAGATAGCACCGGACGGGCCAGAGACAGGACGGGACAGGCCATGGACAGGACTAGATGGGAAGGGACTGGCCAGATACAGGAAGGGACAGGCCAGATACGGGACAGGACAGGCCAGATGCGGGACGGGCCAGATACGAGAGGGGACGCGCGAGAAATAGGACGGGACAAGGCAGAGATAGGATGGCACGGGCCAGAAACAGGACGGGACGAGCTATACATTATGGGACGGGAAATAGACAGGACGGGACGGGCCAGAGACGGTACGCGACGGGCCAGATACAGGACAGGACGAGCCAGAGATAGTACGGGGCTGGCCAGAAACAGGACGGGAAAAGCTATACATTATGGGACGGGCCATAGACAGGACGGGCCTGGTTTAGGACGGGACGGGCCAGATACAGGACGGGACCGACCAGATACAGGATGGGATGGGCCAGAGACAGGACGGAATGTGCTAGAGACATTTTGGGACAGGCCATAGACAGGACGGGTCGGGCCATATAAAGGATGGGGCGGGCCAGATACATGACGGGATGGGCCAGAAACGTGACTAGCCAGATATGGGATGGTATGGGCCAGCTATGGGACAGCCCAGATACATGACGGGACGGGACAGATACAGGACGGGACAGGCCAGATACAGGACGGGCCAGAGACAGATCCGGACGAGCCAGAGACTGGACGGGACGGGCCAAAGACAGGATGAGGCTGGCCGAAGATAGGACGGACCGAGGCATGCCAGAGACAGGACGGGATGGGCTAAAGACGGGGAGACCAGATACAGGACGTGGCGGTCCAGATACAGGACGGTCCAGGGACGGGATGGGCCAGAGCCGGATGGGACTGGCCAGAGCCAGGACAGGACCGGTCGGGCCAGAGACAGGACGGGACGGGCAAGAGAGAGGACGGGACGGGCCAAAGAGAGGACTTGACGGGCCAGAGACAGGACGGGAAGGGCCAAAGACAGGACGGGAAGGACCAGAGATGGGACGGGCAAAAGACAGGATTGGACAGGCCAGAGATAGCACCGGACGGGCCAGAGACAGGACGGACCAGGCCAGAGACAGGACGGGATGGGCCAGAGACAGGATGAGATGGGAAGGTACTGGCCAGATACAGGAAGGGACAGGCCAGATAAGGGAGAAAACAGGCCAGATGCGGGACGGGCCAGATACAAGATGGGTCGGGCCATATACCAGACGGGACGAGCCGGAGATAGGACGGGACGGGCCAGAAACAGGACTGGACGAGCTATACATTATGGGACGGGAAATAGTCAGGATGGGACAGGCCAGAGACGGTACGGGACGTGCCAGATACAGGACAGGACGAGCCAGAGACAGGACGGGACGGGCCAGAAACAGGACGGGACAAGCTATATATTATGGGGCGGGACAGAGACCGGGCGGGACGGTCCAGATACAGGAAAAGACAGGCCAGAGACAGGAAAAGATGGCCCTGATACAGTACGGGACAGGCGAGATACAGTACGGTACGGGCCAAATATGGGACAGGCCAGATACAGGACGACATGGGCCAGATACGAGACGGGCCAGATATGGGACAGGACAGGCTAGATATGGGATGAGCCATGGACTGGATGGGATGGGCCAGATACGAGATGGCCAGATACGGGACGGGCCAGAAACTGAATGGGCCTGACCACATACGGGACGGGCCATATAGGGACTGGTATGGTCAGATACGGGACAGGATGTGCCAGAGAAGGGAAGGGACGAGGTGGGCCAGATACGGGATGAGATGGGCCAGATAAGGGATAGCCAGATACGGGACGGGATGGTCAGATACGGGACTAAACAGGTCAGATATGGGACTGGACAGACCAGATACGGGACGGGGCGGGTTATACATTACAGGACGGGCCATAGACAGGATGGGAGGGGCCAGGGACGGGCCAGAGACAGGACGGGACGGGCCAGAGACGGGACGGGCCAGAGATGGGACGGGTCAGATACAGGACTGGGGACACATTAGGAATGCGTGCACTGTTCTTTTAAGAATCAAGAAGTACTGCCGCTGCCGCCCTCAACAAGCAGCCAAGACACATGCACACAGCCAGCATAGGAACATAGTGCTTAGCCTGCATTGGTGGGTAAGTCGGCTGTCTTGCATGGTGTGAGATGGAAAGCCATGCCAGCTTGCCGCCAGTGATGTTACCATTAAGTAGTGTAGGTCAGGTGTAGAGAAAATGAAAGTTTTGCAAATAAATATTACAACTATTATTTAATAGGCAAACATCACATGTAGAGTTTGCATGATATACTTTCCTAGTACTTTATCTAAATTAGAAGCAAATTGTTTGAAGATTACTTCTACCTAAATGGCAGAAAATGCACCTATCTTGGTGATGGATAGGACAGCTTGAGGGGATATGGAGGAGGCTGTTTTTTGATAGGTGTCATTTAAACATTTTGCTAATAATTTATGGAAAGTATCATATTTTTCTAACTATTGAACTCACCTTAATTTAAAACACACCCCAGGTTAAAGTTCCTTTATGTGTAAATTTGTGGAGGATTTGATAATACTACCTTTAATGGGATGGGCCAGATACAGGACGGGACAAGCCAAATACGAAATGGGCCAGATACTGGACGGGCCAGAGACAGGACCGGACGGGACATGCCAGAGACATGACGAGACGGGCCAGAGACAGGACGGGATGGGACAAAGACAGGATGAGACTGGCCGGAGATAGTACGGACCGAGGCGTGCCAGAGACAGGACGGGACGGGCTAGAGACGGGGCGACAGATATAAGATGGGACGGTCCAGATACAGGACGGTCCAGGGACTGGAAGGGCCAGAGCAGGACGGGACTGGTCAGAGGCAGGACAGGACCGGTCGGGCCAGAGACAGGAGGGGACGGGCAAGAGAGAGGACAGGACGGGTCAAAGAGAGGACGGGACGGGCCAGAGACAGGACGTGATGGGCCAAAGATAGGACGGGTCGGACCAGAGATAGGACGGGCAAGAGACAGGATTGGACAGGCCAGAGATAGCACCGGACGGGCCAGAGACAGGACGGGACAGGCCAGAGACAGGATGGGACGGGCCAGAGACAGGACGAGATGGGAAGGGACTGGCCAGATACAGGAATGGACAGGCCAGATACGGGACAGGACAGGCCAGATGCGGGACGGGCCAGATACAAGATGGGACGGGCCAAATACAGGACGGGACGAGCCAGAGATAGGACGGGACGGGCCAGAAATAGGACGTGGCAGACACGGGACAGGCCAGATACGGAGCGGGCCAGATACTGGACGGGATGGGCCAGATACGGGATGAGACAGACCAGAGCTGGGCCAGAGACAGGAAGGGATGGGCCAGAGACAGGACGGGGCGGGCCGAAGACTGGACGGGACGGGCCAGAGACGGGACGGGCAAGACAGGATTTGACAGGCCAGAGATGGCACTCGACGGGCCAGAGACAGGACGGGACAGGCCAGCGACAGGATGAGATGGGAAGGGACTAGCCAGATACAGGAAGGGACAGGCCAGATACGGGACAGGACAGGCCAGATGCGGGACGGGCCAGATACGAGACGGGACGTGCCAGATATAGTACGGGACGAGGCAGAGATAGGATGGGATGGGCCAGAAATGGGACGGGGAATACAGAGGACGGGACGGGCCAGAGACGGTACGCGACGGGCCAGATACAGGACAGGACGAGCCAGAAACAGGACATTATAGGACGGGCCATAGACAGGACTTGACGGGCCAGAGACAAGACGGAACGGGACAGATACAGGAAAAGACGGGCCAAAGACAGGACGGAATGGCCCAGATACAGTATGGGACAGGCCAGATACAGAAAGGTATGGGCCAAATAGTGCACAGCCTGCATTGGTGGGTACGTCGGCGGTCTTGCATGGTGTGAGATGGGAAGCCATGCCAGCACGCCGCCATGGATGTTACAATTAAGTAGTGTAGGTCAGGCGTAGAGAAAATGGAGGTTTTTCAAATAAATATTACAACTATTGTTTAATAGGCAAACATCACATGTAGAGTTTGCATGATACACCTTCCTAATACTTTATCTAAATTAGAAGCAAATTGTTTGAAGATTACTTCTACCTAAATGGCAGAAAATGCACCTATCTTGGTGATGGTTAGGACAGCTTAAGGGGACATGGAGGAGGCTGTTTTTTGATTGGTGTAATTTAAACATTTTGCTAATAATTTATGGAAAGTATCATATTTTTCTAACTATTGAACTCACCTTAATTTAAAACACACTCCAGGTTAAATTTCCTGGAAGTTTAAATTTGTGGAGGATTTGACAATACTACCTTTAATGGGATGGGCCAGATACAGGAAGGGACAGGCCAGATAGGGGATGGGCCAGATACAGGACGGGCCAGAGACAGGACCGGACAGGAGACGCCGGGGACAGGACGAGATGGGCCAGAAACAGGACGGGACGGGCCAAAGACAGGATGAGACTGGCCGGAGATAGGACAGACCGAGGCGTGCCAGAGACAGGATCGGACGGGCTAGAGCCGGGGCGACCAGATACAGGACAGTCCAGATACAGGACAGTCCAGGGACGGGACGGGCCAGAGCAGGATGGGACTGGCCAGAGGCAGGACAGGACCGGTCGGGCCAGAGACAGGACGGGACAGGCAAGAGAGAGGGCGTGACGGGCCAAAGAGAGGACGGGACGGGCCAGAGACTGGACAGGAAGGGCCAAAGACAGGATGGGACGGACCAGAGATGGGACGGGCAAGAGACAGGATTGGACAGGCCAGAGATAGCACCGGATGGGCCAGAGACAGGACGGGACAGGCCAGAGAAAGGACCGGACGTGCCAGAGACAGGACGAGATGGGAAGGGACTGGCCAGATACAGGAAGGGACAGGCCAGATACGGGAAAGGACAGGCCAGATGCGGGACGTGCCAGAAACGAGATGGGACGGGCCAGATACAGGACGGGACGAGCCAGAGATAAGACGGGACGGGCCAGAAACAGGACTGGACGAGCTATACATTATGGGACGGGAAATAGACAGGATTTGACTGGCCAGGGATGTTACAATTAAGTAGTGTAGGTCAGGCGTAGAGAAAATGTAAGTTTTGCCAATAAATATTACAACTATTATTTAATAGGCAAACATCACATGTTGAGTTTGCATGATATACTTTCCTGGTACTTTATCTAAATCAGAAGCAAATTGTTTGAAGATTACTTCTACCTAAATGGCAGAAAATGCACCTATCTTGGTGATGGATAGGACAGCTTGAGGGGATATGGAGGAGGCTGTTTTTTGATTGGTGTAATTTAAATATTTTGCTAATAATTTATGGAAAGTATCATAGTTTTCTAACTATTGAACTCGCCTTAATTTAAAACACACCCCAGGTTAAAAATCCTGGAGGTGTAAATTTGTGGAGGAATTGATAATGCTACCTTTAATGGGATGGGCCAGATACAGGACGGGACAGGCCAGATACGTGACGGGATGGGCCAGATACAGGACGGGCCAGATACGGGACAAGCTGGGCCAGGGACAGGACATGCCAGATACGGGAAAGGCAGGGCCAGGACGTGCCAGATATGGGACAGGCCAGATATGGAACGGGACAGATACGTGACGGAATGGGCCAGATACAGGACGGGCCAGATACGGGACAGGCTGGGCCAGGGACAGGACATGCCAGATACGGGAAAGGCCAGATATGGAACGGGCCAGATACTGGACGGGATGGGCCAGATACAGGGCGGGTCAGATACGGGACGAGACGGGCCCGAGCTGGGCCAGAGACAGGAAGGGATGGGCCAGATACAGGACGGGACAGGCTCATCCTATCTCTGCCTCGTCCCGTCCTATATCTGGCCCGTCCCGCATCTGGCCTGTCCTGTCCCGTATCTGGCCTGTCTCTTCCCATCTCGTCCTGTCTCTGGCGTGTCCCGTCCTGTCTCTGGCCCTTCTGGTGCTATCTCTGGCCTGTCCAATCCTGTCTCTTGCCTGTCCCATCTCTAGTCCGTCCCGTCCTGTCTTTGGCTGTCCCATCCTGTCTCTGACCTGTCCCGTCCTCTCTTTGACCCGTCCCGTCCTGTCTCTTGCCCGTCCCGTCCTGTCTCTGGACATACCGGTCCTGTCCTGCCTCTGGCCAGTTCCGTCCTGCTCTGGCCCGTCCCGTCTCTGGCCCGTCCTGTATCTGGACCGTCGCATCCTGTATCTGGTCGCCCTGTCTCTAGCCCATCCCTTCCTGTCTCTGGCACGCCTCGGTCCGTCCTATCTCCGGCCAGTCTCATCCTGTCTTTGGCCCGTCCCGTTCTGTCTCTGGCCCGTCTCTTCCTGTCTCCTGTATCTAAATCAGAAGCAAATTGTTTGAAGATTACTTCTACCTAAATGGCAGAAAATGCACCTATCTTGGTGATGGATAGGACAGCTTGAGGGGATATGGAGGAGGCTGTTTTTTGATTGGTGTAATTTAAACATTTTGCTAATAATTTATGGAAAGTATCATAGTTTTCTAACTATTGAACTCACCTTAATTTAAAACACACCCCAGGTTAAAGTTCCTTTATGTGTAAATTTGTGGAGGATTTGATAATACTACCTTTAATGCTGTAAGGTAGAATAGAGTGGATAGAGATCTAATGTTAGTGTTTCTCTGCGGCATGTGTATTATACTCTTATACTTTTCCAGCAGGCAATTTATATGTATTCTATGCAGCAAACACATAATCACATCACTGCTGAATGCACAGTACATGCACATTGAGCTCTGCTATGCATGCACACAGCTCTGCTGCATATATACACACAGCTCAGTTACACACAGCTGTCTTATATACACACATCTCTGCTATATACGTACACACACCTCTGCAGCATGCACACAGCTCAGTTACATACAAACACACAATTCTCCTACATTCACATACATAGCTTTCCTATATACACACATGTCTCATATATACACATACAGCTCCACTATGTACACTCACACACACACACATATATATATATATATATATATATATATATATGTATATACACAAACGCACATAAAAACAGACATACACACAACCACTGTATACCATGCTGGGTTCTTTTGATGTGCCTTTAGCATTGATAAGTTGTCACACTCTTGCCTATTATGTTAATATTCTTCTAGTAAACTTTATAAGCCTGACTGTCTTTCTAGAAGACATATTGAGATTAATTTAAGTACTTGAGGCCCGATTGATTGCGCCCAGTTCAGGAGCTATACGGATGCTATAGGTGAAGGCCATGTCATTATGTTCCACTACGTACTAAAAAATGAAGTAGTGTAGGTCAAGCATAGAGAAAATGGAAGTTTTGCAAATAAATATTACAACTATTGTTTAATAGGCAAACGTCACATGTAGAGTTTGCATGATATACCTTCCTAGTACTTTATCTAAATTAGAAGCAAATTGTTTGAAGATTAGTTCTACCTAAATGGCAGAAAATGCACCTATCTTGGTGATGGATAGGACAGCTTGAGGGGATATGGAGGAGGCTGTTTTTTGATAGGTGTCATTTAAACATTTTGCTAATAATTTATGGAAAGTATCATATTTTTCTAACTATTGAACTCACCTTAATTTAAAACACACCCCAGGTTAAATTTCCTGGAGGTGTAAATTTGTGGAGGATTTGATAATACTACCTTTAATGGGATGGGCCAGATACAGGACGGGACAGGCCAGATACGTGACGGGATGGGCCATATGCAGGACAGGCCAGAGACCGGACCGGACGGGACGTGCCTGAGAAAGAACGGGACGGGCCATAGTCGGGGCGACCAGATACAGGACGGGACGGTCCAGATACAGGACGGGCCAGGGACGGGACGGACCAGAGCTGGACGCGACTGGCCAGAGGCAGGACAGGACCAGTCAGGCCAGAGACAGGTCGGTACGGGCCAGATACGGGACGGGCCAGATTCAAGACAGGATGGGCCAGAGACAGGACAGGATGGGACGGGCCAGATACAGGAAGGGAAGGGCCAGATACGGGACGGGCCAGATTCAGGATGGGACGGGCCAGATTCAGGACGGGACCGACCAGATACAGGACGGGATGGGCCAGAGACAGGACGGAATGTGCTAGAGACATTATGGGATAGGCCATAAACAGGACGGGTCGGGCCAGAGACAGGATGGGACGGGCCAGATACATGACGGGATGGGCCAGAAATGTGACAAGCCAGATGTGGGACGGTATGGGACAGATATGGGACAGCCCACATACATGACGGGACGGGCCAGATACAGGACGGGACGGGCCAGAAACAGGACGGGACAAGCTATATATTATGGGACGGGCCAGAGACCGGACGGGACGGTCCAGATACAGGAAAAGACGGGCCAGAGACAGGACGGGATGGCCCAGATACAGTACGGGACAGGCCAGATACAGTACGGTGCGGGCCAAATATGGGACGGGCCAGATACAGGACGACATGGGCCAGATACAGGACGGGCCAGATATGGGACAGGACAGGCTAGATATGGGATGAGCCATGGTCAGGATGGTATGGGCCAGATACGAGATGGCCAGATACGGGACGGACCAGATACTGAATGGGCCTGGCCACATACGGGACGGGCCAGATAGTGACTGGTATGGTCAGATACGGGACAGGATGTGCCAGAGAAGGGAAGGGACGAGGTGGGCCAGATACGGGATGAGATGGGCCAGATAAGGGACAGCCAGATACGGGACGGGATGGTCAGATATGGGACTAAACAGGTCAGATATGGGACTGGACAGACCAGATATGGGACTGTGCGGGTTAGACATTACAGGACGGGCCATAGACAGGAAGGGAGGGGCCAGGGATGGGCCAGAGGCGGGACGGGCCAGAGACCGGATGGGTCTGATACAGGACTGGGGACACATTAGGAATGCGTGCACTGTTCCTTTAAGAATCAGGAAGTGCTGCCGCTGCCGCCCTCAGCAAGCAGCCAAGACACATGTACACAGCCAGCATAGGAACATAGTGCGCAGCCTGCATTGGTGGGTAAGTCGGCTGTCTTGCATGGTGTGAGATGGGAAGCCATGCCAGCTTGCCGCCAGGGATGTTACAATTAAGTAGTGTAGGTCAGGTGTAGAGAAAATGGAAGTTTTGCAAATAAATATTACAACTATTATTTAATAGGCAAACATCACATGTAAAGTTTGCATGATATACCTTCCTAGTACTTTATCTAAATTAGAAGCAAATTGAAGATTACTTCTGCCTAAATGGCAGAAAATGCACCTATCTTGGTGATGGATAGGACAGCTTGAGGGGATATGGAGGAGGCTGTTTTTTGATAGGTGTCATTTAAACATTTTGCTAATAATTTATGGAAAGTATCATATTATTCTAACTATTGAACTCACCTTAATTTAAAACACACCCCAGGTTAAATTTCCTGGAGGTGTAAATTTGTGGAGGATTTGATAATACTACCTTTAGTGGGATGGGCCAGATACAGGACGAGACAGGCCAGATACGTGACGGAATGGGCCAGATACAGGACAGGCCAAAGATAGGACCGGACGGGCCGTGCCTGAAAAAGGACGGGACGGGCCAGAGACGGGGCGACCAGATACAGGACGGGACGGTCCAGATAGAGGACGGGCCAGGGAAGGGACGGACCAGAGCAGGACGGGACTGGCCAGAGGCAGGACAGGACCGGTCAGGCCAGAGAAAGGACGGGACAGGCCAGATACAGGAAGGGACGGGCCAGATACGGCACGGGCCAGATTCAAGACGGGATGGGCCAGAGACAGGACAGGATAGGACGGGCCAGATACAGGAAGGGACTAACCAGATACGGGACGTGACGGGCCAGATACGGGACGGGTCAGATGCGGGACGGGCCAGATACGGGACAGGCCAGATACAGGACGGGCCAGATACGGGACAGGCCGGGCCAGGGACAGGACGTGCCAGAAATGGGACAGGCCAGATATGGAACGGGCCATATACTGGACGGGATGGGCCAGATACGGGATGAGACGGGCCAGACCTGGGCCAGAGACAGGAAGGGATGGGCCAGAGACAGGACAGGACGGGCCAGAGACGGGACGGGCAAGAGACAGGATTGAACAGGCCAGAGATAGCACCGAACGGGCCAGAGACAGGACGGGACAGGCCAGCGACAGGACGAGATGGGAAGGAACTGGCCAGATACAGGAAGGGACAGGCCAGATACGGGACAGGACAGGCCAGATGCGGGATGGGCCAGATACGAGACGGGACGCACCAGATATAGGACGGGACAAGGCAGAGATAGGATGGGACGGGCCAGAAACTGGACGGGACGAGCTAAACATTATGGGACGGTAAGTAGACAGGACGGGATGGGCCAGAGACGGTACGCGACGGGCCAGATACAGGACAGGACGAGCCAGAAATAGTACGGGACTGGCCAGAAACAGGACGGGACAAGCTATACATTATGGGACGGGCCATAGACAGGACGGGCCAGATTCAGGACGGGACGGGCCAGATACACGACGGGACCGACCAGATACAGGACGGGATGGGCCATAGACAGGACGGAATGTGCTAGAGACATTACGGGACAGGCCATAGACAGGACGGGTCGAGCCATAGACAGGATGGGACGGGCCAGATACATGACGGGATGGGCCAGAAACGTGACGAGCCAGATATGGGATGGTATGGGCCAGCTATTGGACAGCCCATATAAATGACGGGACGGGCCAGATACAGGACGGGACAGGCCAGACACGGGATGGGCCAGATACAGGACGGGCCAGAGACAGGACCGGACGGGCTAGAGACAGACGGGACCGGACGGGCCAAAGACAAGATGAGACTGGCCGAAGATAGGACGGACCGAGGCGTGCCAGAGACAGGACGGGACGGGCTAGAGACGGGACGACCAGATACAGGACGGGGCGGTCCAGATACAGGACGGTCCAGGGACGGGACGGGCCAGAGCAGGATGGGACTGGCCAGAGGCAGGACAGGACCGATCGGGCCAGAGACAGGACAGGACGGGCAAGAGACAGGATTGGACAGGCCAGAGATAGCACCGGTCGGGCCAGAGACAGAACGGACGAGGCCAGAGACAGGATGGGACCGACCAGATACAGGTCGGGACGAGCCAGATACAGGAATGGACGGGCCAGATACGGGACGGGCCAGATTCAAGACAGGATGGGCCAAAGACAGGACAGGATGGGACGGGCCACATACAGGAAGGGACGGGCCAGATACGGGACGGGCCAGATTCAGGATGGGACGGGCCAGATTCAGGACGGGACCGACCAGATACAGGACGGGATGGGCCAGAGACAGGACGGAATGTGCTAGAGACATGGGATAGGCCATACACAGGACGGGTCAGGCCAGAGACAGGATGGGACGGGCCAGATATATGACGGGATGGGCCAGAAACGTGACGAGCCAGATATGGGACGGTATGGGCCAGATATGGGACAGCCCACATACATGACGGGACGGGCCAGATACAGGACGGTACGGACTAGATACGGGACGGGACGGGCCAGATACGGGACGGGTCAGATGCGTGACGGGCCAGATACGGGACTGGCCAGATACAGGACGGGCCAGATACGGGACAGGCCGGGCCAGGGACAGGACGTGCCAGATACGGGACAGGCCAGATATGGAACGGGCCAGATACTGGACGGGATGGGCCAGATACAGGGCGGGCCAGATACAGGACGAGACGGACCAGAACTGCGCCAGAGACAGGAAGGGATGGGCCAGAGACAGGACAGGACGGGCCAAATACTAGACGGGACGGGCCAGAAACGGGACGGACAAGAGACAGGATTGGACAGGCCAGACATAGCACCGGACGGGCCAGAGACAGGACGGGACAGGCCAGAGACAGGACGAGATGTGAAAGGACTGGCCAGATACAGGGAGGGACAGGCCATATACGGGACAGGACAGGCCAAATGCGGGATGGGCCAGATACGAGACGGGACGGGCCAGAAACAGGACGGGACGAGCTATACATTATGGGACGGGAAATAGACAGGACGGGACGGGCCATAGACGGTACTCGACGGGCCAGATACAGGACAAGACGAGCCAGAGACAGTACGGGACGGGCCAGAAACAGGACGGGACAAGCTATACATTATGGGACGGGCCATAGACAGGACGGGACGGGCCAGAGACAAGACAGAACGGGCCAAATAGTGTGCAGCCTGCATTGGTGGGTAAGTCGGCAGTGTTGCATGATGTGAGATGGGAAGCCATGCTAGCACGCTGCCAGTGATGTTAAAATTAAATAGTGTTGGTCAGGCGTAGAGAAAATGGAAGTTTTTCAAATAAATATTACAACTATTGTTTAATAGGCAAACATCACATGTAGAGTTTGCATGATTTACCTTCCTAGTACTTAGAAGCAAATTGTTTGAAGATTACTTCTACCTAAATGGCAGAAAATGCACCTATCTTGGTGATGGATAGGACAGCTTGAGGGGATATGGAGGAGGCTGTTTTTTGATAGGTGTCATTTAAACATTTTGCTAATAATTTATGGAAAGTATCATATTTTTCTAACTATTGAACTCACCTTAATTTAAGACACACCCCAGGTTAAATTTCCTGGACGTGTAAATTTGTGGAGTATTTGATAATACTACCTTTAATGGGATGGGCCAGATGCAGGACAGGCCAGAGACAGGACGGACGGGACGTGCCTGAGAAAGGACGGGACTGGCCAGAGACGGGGCAACCAGATACAGGACGGGATGGTCTAGATACAGGATGGGCCAGGGACGGGATGGACCAGAGCAGGACGCGACTGGCCAGAGGCAGGACAGGACCAGTCAGGCCAGAGACAGGATGGGACGGGCCAGATACGGGACAGAATGTGCTAGAGACATTAAGAGACAGGAAGGGTCGGGCCAGAGACAGGATGGGTCGGGCTAGAGACAGGATGGGACGGGCCAGATACATGACGGGATGGGCCAGAAACGTGACGAGCCAGATATGGGACGGTATGGGCCAGATATGGGACAGCCCAGATACATGACGGGACGGGCCAGATTTAGGACGGTACGAACCAGATACGGGACAGGACGGGCCAGATACGTGACGGGTAAGATGCGGGATGGGCCAGATACGGGACAGGCCAGATCCAGGACGGGCCAGATACTGGACAGGCCGGGCCAGGGACAGGACGTGCGAGATACGGGACAGGCCAGATATGGAACGGGCCAGATAGTGGACGGGATGGGCCAGATACAGAGCGGGCCAGATACGGGATGAGACGGGCCAGAGCTGGGCCCGAGACAGGAAGGGATGGGCAAGAGACATGACTGGACGGGCCAAAGACTGGACGGGACGGGCCAGAGACGGGACGGGACAGGCCAGAGACAGGACGAGATGGGAAGGGAGTAGCCAGATAAGGAAGGGACAGGCCAGATACGGGACAGGACAGGCCAGATGCGGGACGGGCCAGATACGAGACGGGACGGGCCAGATATAGGACGGGACGAGGCAGAGATAGGATGGGACGGGCCAGAAACAGGACGGGACGAGCTATACATTATGGGACGGGAAATAGGCAGGACGGGACGGGCCAGAGAGGGTACGCGACGGGCCAGATACAGGACAAGACGAGCCAGAGACAGTACGGGACCGGCCAGAAACAGGACGGGACAAGCTATACATTATGGGACGGCCATAGACAGGACGGGCCAGATTAAGGACGGGACGGGCCAGAGACAATACTGAAGGGGACAGATACAGGAAAAGACGGGCCAAAGACAGGACTGCATGGCCCAGAAACAGTACGGGACAGGCCAGATACAGGACGGTATGGGCCAAATAGTGCGCAGTCTGCATGGTGTGAGATGGGAAGCCATGCCAGCACGCCGCTAGGGATGTTACAATTAAGTAGTGTAGGTCTGGCGTAGAGAAAGTGGAAGTTTTGCAAATAAATATTACAACTATTGTTTAATAGGCAAACATCACATGTAGAGTTTGCATGCTATACTTTCCTAGTACTTTATCTAAATTAGAAGCAAATTGAAGATTACTTCTGCCTAAATGGCAGAAAATGCACCTATCTTGGTGATGGATAGGACAGCTTGAGGGGATATGGAGGAGGCTGTTTTTTGATAGGTGTCATTTAAACATTTTGCTAATAATTTATGGAAAGTATCATATTATTCTAACTATTGAACTCACCTTAATTTAAAACACACCCCAGGTTAAATTTCCTGGAGTTGTAAATTTGTGGAGGATTTGATAATACTACCTTTAGTGGGATGGGCCAGATACAGGACGAGACAGGCCAGATACGTGACGGAATGGGCCAGATACAGGACAGGCCAAAGATAGGACCGGACGGGCCGTGCCTGAAAAAGGACGGGACGGGCCAGAGACGGGGCGACCAGATACAGGATGAGACTGGCCGAAGATAGGACGGAGCGAGGCATGCCAGAGACAGGACGGGACGTGCTAGAGACGGGGCGACCAGATACAGGACGGGGCGGTCCAGATACAGGACCGTCCAGGGACGGGACTGGCCAGAGCAGGATGGGACTGGCCTGAGGCAGGACAGGATCGGTCGAGCCAGAGACAGGACGGGACGGGCAAGAGAGAGGACGGGACGGGCCAGAGACAGGACGGGAAGGGCCAAAGACAGGACGGGATGGACCACAGATGGGACGGGCAAGAGACAGGATTGGACAGGCCAGAGATAGCATCGGTCGGGCCAGAGACAGGACTGACCAGGCCTGAGACAGGATTGGACGGGCCAGAGACAGGATGAGATGGGAAGGTACTGGCCAGATACAGGAAGGGACTGGCCAGATAAGGGACAAGACAGGCCAGATGCGGGACGGGCAAGATACGAGATGGGACAGGCCAGATACAAGACGGGACGAGCCGGAGATAGGACGGGACGGGCCAGAAACAGGACTGGACGAGCTATACATTATGGGACGGGAAATAGACAGGATGGGACGGGCCAGAGACGGTACGGGACGTGCCAGATACAGGACAGGACGAGCCAGAGACCGGACGGGACGGGCCAGAAACAGGACGGGACAAGCTATATATTATGGGACGGGACAGAGACCAGACGGTCCAGATACTGGAAAAGACGGGCCAGAGACAGGACAGGATGGCCCAGATACACTACGGGACAGGCCAGATACAGGACGGTACGGGCCAAATATGGGACGGGCCAGATACAGGACGACATGGGCCAGATACGGGATGAGCCAGATATGGGACAGGAGAGGCTAGATATGGGATGAGCCATGGACAGGATGGGATGGGGCTCATACGAGATGGCCAGATACGGGACGGGCCAGATACTGAATGGGCCTGGCCACATACGGGACGGTCCAGATAGGGACTGGTATGGTCAGATACGGGACAGGACGTGCCACAGATGGGAAGGGACGATGCGGGCCAGATACGGGATGAGATGGGCTAGATAAGGGAAAGCCAGATACGGGACGGGATGGTCAGATACGGGACTAAACGGGTCAGATATGCGACTGGACGGACCAGATACGGGACGGGGCGGGTTAGACATTACAGAACGGGTCATAGACAGGATGGATGGGGCCAGGGACAGGCTGGGACGGGCCAGAGACAGGACCGGACAGGCCAGACACGGGACGGGTCAGATACAGGACTGGGGATACAAAAGGAATGCGTGCACTGTTCCTTTAAGAATCAGGAAGTGCTGCCGCTGCCGCCCTCAAAAAGCAGCCAAGACACATGCACACAGCCCACATAGGAACATAGTGCGCAGCCTGCATTGGTGGGTAAGTCGGCGGTCTTGCATGGTGTGAGATGGGAAGCCATGCCAGCACGCCACCAGGGATGTTACAATTAAGTAGTGTAGGTCAGGTGTACAGAAAATGGAAGTTTTGCAAATAAATATTACAACTATTGTTTAATAGGCAAACATCACATGTAGAGTTTGTATGATATACCTTCCTAGTACTTTATCTAAATTAGAAGCAAATTGTTTGAAGATTACTTCTACCTAAATGGCAGAAAATGCACCTATCTTGGTGATGGATAGGACAGCTTGAGGGGATATGGAGGTGGCTGTTTTTTGATAGGTGTCATTTAAACATTTTGCTAATAATTTATGGAAAGTATCATATTTTTCTAACTATTGAACTCACCTTAATTTAAAACACACCCCAGGCTAAAGTTTCTTTATGTGTAAATTTGTGGAGTATTTGATAATACTACCTTTAATGGGGTGGGCCAGATACAGGACGGGACAGACAAGATACGGAATTGGCCAGATACAGGACGGGCCAGAGACAGGACCGAACGGCACACGCCAGAGACATGACGAGACGGGCCAGAGACAGGACGGGACAGGCAAAAGACAGGATGAGACTGGCCGGAGATATTATTGACTGAGGCGTACCAGAGACAGGACGGGACGGGCTAGAGACAGGGCGACAGATACAGGACGGGACGGTCCAGATACAGGACAGTCCAGGGACGGGACGGGCCAGAGCAGGACGAGACTGGTCAGAGACAGGACAGGACCGGTCGGGCCAGAGACAGGAGGGGACGGGCAAGATAGAGGATGGGACGGGTCAAAGAGAGGACGGGACGGGCCAGATACAGGAAGGGACGGGCCAGAAACAGGACGGGACAAGCTATACATTATGGGATGGGCCAGAGACCGGACGGGACGGTCCAGATACAGTACGGGACAGGCCCGATACAGGACGGTACGGGCCAAATATAGGACGGGCCAGATACAGGACAACATGGGCAAGACTGAACATGAGCCAACAGTGTGATGCAGCAGCAAAAAAGGCAAATACAATTCTGGGATGTATTAACAGAAGCATACAGTCTAGATCACGTGAAGTCATTATCGGTCTTTACTCCTCTTTGGTCAGACCTCATCTGGAATACTGTGTACAGTTTTGGGCACCACATTTTAAAAAAGACATAGACAAACTGGAGCAAGTTCAGAGAAGAGCGACCAGAATGGTGACTGGTCTGCAAACCATGTCCTATGAGGAACGGTTGCAGGATTTGGGAATGTTTAGCTTGCAAAAAAGAAGACTGAGAGGAGACTTAATAGCTGTCTACAAATATGTCAAGGGCTGTCACATTGTAGAAGGATCATCTTTATTCTCATTTGCACAAGGAAAGACTAGAAGCAATGGGATGAAACTAAATGGGAGGAGACACAGATTAGATATTAGAAAAAACTTTTTGACAGTTAGGGTGATTAATGAGTGGAACAGGCTGCCACGAGAGGTGGTGAGTTCCCCTTCAATGGACGTCTTCAAACAGAGGCTGGACAGACATCTGTCTGAGATGATTTAGTGAATCCTGCTTTGAGCAGGGGGTTGGACCAGATGACCCAGGAGGTCCCTTCCAACTCTACCATTCTATGATTCTATGAGATACAGGACGGGCCAGATATGGGACAGGACAGGCTGGATATGGGATGAGCCATGGACAGGATGGGATGGGCCAGATACGAGATGGCCAGATACGGGACAGGCCAGATACTGAATGGGCCTGGCCACATACGGGACGGGCCAGATAGGGACTGGTTGGGTCAGACACGGGACAGAACGTGCCAGAGTTGGGAAGGGGCAAGGCAGGCCAGATACGGGATGAGATGGGCCAGATAAGGGAAAGCCAGATACGGGACGGGATGGTCAGATACGGCACTAAACGGGTCAGATATGGGACTGGACAGACCAGATACGGGATGGGGCGACTAGATACAGAATGGGACGGTCCAGATACAGGACGGGCCAGGGAAGGGACGGACCAGAGCAGCACTGGACTGACCAGAGTCAGGACAGGACCGGTCAGGCCAGAGAAAGGACGGGACGGGCCAGATACAGGAAGGGACGGGCCAGATACGGCACGGGCCAGATTCAAGACTTAATGGGCCAGAGACAGGACAGGATAGGACGGGCCAGATACAGGAAGGGACGAGCCAGATACGGGATGGGCTAGATTCAGGACGGGACGGGCCAGATACAGGACTGGACCGAACCGATGCAGGACGGGATGGGCCAGAAACAAGACTGAATGTGCTAGAGACATTACGGGATGGGCCATAGACAGGACGGGTCGGGCCAGAGACAGGATGGGATGGGCCAGATACATGACGGGATGGGCCAGAAACATGACGAGCCAGATATGGGACGGTATTGGCCAGATATGCGACAGCCCAGACACATGACGGGATGGGCCAGATACAGGACGGTACGGACCCGATACGGGATGGGACGGGCCAGATACGGGACTGGTCAGATGCGGGACGGGCCAGATACTGGACAGGCCAGATACAGGACGGGCCAGATACGGGACAGGCCGGGCCAGGGACAGGACGTGCCAGATACGAGACTGGCCAGATATGGAACGGGTCAGATACTGGACGGGATGGGCCAGATACGGGATGAGACGGGCCAGACCTGGGCCAGAGACAGGAAGGGATGGGCCAGAGACGGGACCGGCAAGAGACAGGATTGGACAGGCCAAAGATAGCACCGGACGGGCCAGAGACAGGACGGAACAGGCCAGCGACAGGACAAGATGGGAAGGGACTGGCCAGATACAGGAAGGGACAGGCCAGATACGGGACAGGACAGGCCAGATGCGGGACGGGCCAGATACGAGACGGGACGCGCCAGATATAGGACGGGACAAGGCAGAGATAGGATGGGACGGGCCAGAAACAGGATGGGACGAGCTATACATTATGGGACGGGAAATGGACGGGACGGGCCAGATACAGGACAAGACGAGCCAGAGATAGTACGGGACTGGCCAGAAACAGGACGGGACAAGCTATACATTATCGGACGGGCCATAGACAGGACTGGCCAGATTCAGGATGGGACGGGCCAGATACAGGACGGGACCAACCAGATACAGGACGGGATGGGCCAGAGACAGGACGGAATGTGCTAGAGACATTACGGGACAGGCCATAGACAGGACAAATCGGGCCATAGACAGGATGGGACGGGCCAGATACATGACGGGATGGGCCAGAAATGTGACGAGCCGGATATGAGATGGTATGGGCCAGCTATGGGACAGCCCAGATACATGACGGGACAGGCCAGATACTGGATGGGCCAGATACGGGACGGGCCAGAGACAGGACCGGACTTGCCAGAGACAGACGGGACGGGACGGGCCAAAGACAGGATGAGACTGGCCGAAGATAGGACGGACCGAGGCGTGCTAGAGATAGGACGGGACCTGCTAGAGACGGGGCGACCAGATACAGGACGGGGCGGTCCAGATACAGGACGGTCCAGGGACGGGACTGGCCAGAGCAGGATGGGACTGGCCTGAGGCAGGACAGGACCGGTCGGGCCAGAGACAGGATCGATCGAGCCAGAGACAGGACGGGACGGGCAAGAGAGAGGACGGGACGGGCCAGAGACAGGACGGGAAGGGCCAAAGACAGGACGGGACGGACCAGAGATGGGACGGGCAAGAGACAGGATTGGACAGGCCAGAGATAGCATCGGTCGGGCCAGAGACAGGACTGACCAGGCCTGAGACAGGATCGGACGGGCCAGAGACAGGATGAGATGGGAAGGTACTGGCCAGATACAGGAAGGGACTGGCCAGATAAGGGACAAGACAGGCCAGATGCGGGACGGGCCAGATACGAGATGGGACGGGCCAGATACAAGACGGGACGAGCCGGAGATAGGACGGGACGGGCCAGAAACAGGACTGGACGAGCTATACATTATGGGACGGGAAATAGACAGGATGGGACGGGCCAGAGACGGTACGGGACGTGCCAGATACAGGACAGGACGAGCCAGAGACCGGACGGGACGGGCCAGAAACAGAACGGGACAAGCTATACATTATGGGACGGGACAGAGACCAGACGGTCCAGATACAGGAAAAGACGGGCCAGAGACAGGACAGGATGGCCCAGATACACTACGGGACAGGCCAGATACAGGACTGTACGAGCCAAATATGGGACGGGCCAGATACAGGACGACATGGGCCAGATACGGGACGAGCCAGATATGGGACAGGAGAGGCTAGATATGGGATGAGCCATGGACAGGATGGGATGAGGCTGATACGAGATGGCCAGATACGGGACTGGCCAGATACTGAATGGGCCTGGCCACATACGGGACGGGCCAGATAGGGACTGGTATGGTCAGATACGGGACAGGACGTGCCACAGATGGGAAGGGACGATGCGGGCCAGATACGGGATGAGATGGGCTAGATAAGGGAAAGCCAGATACTGGACGGGATGGTCAGATACGGGACTAAACGGGTCAGATATGCGACTGGACGGACCAGATACGGGACGGGGCGGGTTAGACATTACAGAACGGGTCATAGACAGGATGGATGGGGCCAGGGACAGGCTGGGAGGGGCCAGAGACAGGACCGGACAGGCCAGACACGGGACGGGTCAGATACAGGACTGGGGATACAAAAGGAATGCGTGCACTGTTCCTTTAAGAATCAGGAAGTGCTGCCGCTGCCGCCCTCAAAAAGCAGCCAAGACACATGCACACAGCCCACATAGGAACATAGTGCGCAGCCTGCATTGGTGGGTAAGTCGGCGGTCTTGCATGGTGTGAGATGGGAAGCCATGCCAGCACGCCACCAGGGATGTTACAATTAAGTAGTGTAGGTCAGGTGTACAGAAAATGGAAGTTTTGCAAATAAATATTACAACTATTGTTTAATAGGCAAACGTCACATGTAGAGTTTGCATGATATACCTTCCTAGTACTTTATCTAAATTAGAAGCAAATTGTTTGAAGATTACTTCTACCTAAATGGCAGAAAATGCACCTATCTTGGTGATGGATAGGACAGCTTGAGGGGATATGGAGGAGGCTGTTTTTTGATAGGTGTCATTTAAACATTTTGCTAATAATTTATGGAAAGTATCATATTTTTCTAACTATTGAACTCACCTTAATTTAAAACACACCCCAGGCTAAAGTTCCTTTGTGTGTAAATTTGTGGAGGATTTGATAATACTACTTTTAATGGGGTGGGCCAGATACAGGACGGGACAGACAAGATACGGAATGGGCCAGATACAGGACGGGCCAGAGACAGGACCGGACGGCACACGCCAGAGACATGACGAGACGGGCCAGAGACAGGACGGGACAGGCGAAAGACAGGATGAGACTGGCCGGAGATATTATGGACTGAGGCGTACCAGAGACAGGACGGGACGGGCTAGAGACGGGGCGACAGATACAGGACGGGACGGTCCAGATACAGGACAGTCCAGGGACGGGACGGGCCAGAGCAGGATGAGACTGGTCAGAGACAGGACAGGACCGGTCGGGCCAGAGACAGGAGGGGGCGGGCAAGATAGAGGACGGGACGGGTCAAAGAGAGGACGGGCCAGATACAGGAAGGGACGGGCCAGAAACAGGACGAGACAAGCTATACATTATGGGATGGGCCAGAGACCGGACGGGACGGTCCAGATACAGTACGGGACAGGCCCGATACAGGACGGCACAGGCCAAATATAGGACGGGCCAGATACAGGACAACATGGGCAAGATACAGGACGGGCCAGATATGGGACAGGACAGGCTGGATATGGGATGAGCCATGGACAGGATGGGATGGGCCAGATACGAGATGGCCAGATACGGGACAGGCCAGATACTGAATGGGCCTGGCCACATACGGGACGGGCCAGATAGGTACTGGTTGGGTCAGACACGGGACAGGACGTGCCAGAGTTGGGAAGGGGCAAGGCAGGCCAGATACGGGATGAGATGGGCCAGATAAGGGAAAGCCAGATACGGGACGGGATGGTCAGATACGGCACTAAACGGGTCAGATATGGGACTGGACAGACCAGATACGGGACGGGGCGACTAGATACAGAATGGGACGGTCCAGATACAGGACGGGCCAGGGAAGGGACGGACCAGAGCAGCACTGGACTGGCCAGAGTCAGGACAGGACCGGTCATGCCAGAGAAAGGACGGGACGGGCCAGATACAGGAAGGGACGGGCCAGATACGGCACGGGCCAGATTCAAGACGGAATGGGCCAGAGACAGGACAGGATAGGACATGCCAGATACAGGAAGGGACGAGCCAGATACGGGATGGGCTAGATTCAGGACGGGACGGGCCAGATACAGGACTGGACCGAACCGATGCAGGACGGGATGGGCCAGAGACAAGACGGAATGTGCTAGAGACATTACGGGATGGGCCATAGACAGGACGGGTCGGGCCAGAGACAGGATGGGATGGGCCAGATACATGACGGGATGGGCCAGAAACGTGACGAGCCAGATATGGGACGGTATTGGCCAGATATGCGACAGCCCAGATACATGACGGGATGGGCCAGATACAGGACGGTACGGACCAGATACGGGATGGGACGGGCCAGATACGGGACGGGTCAGATGCGGGACGGGCCAGATACTGGACAGGCCAGATACAGGACGGGCCAGATACGGGACAGGCCGGGTCAGGGACAGGACGTGCCAGATACGAGACTGGCCAGATATGGAACGGGTCAGATACTGGACGGGATGGGCCAGATACGGGATGAGACGGGCCAGACCTGGGCCAGAGACAGGAAGGGATGGGCCAGAGACGGGACCGGCAAGAGACAGGATTGGACAGGCCAGAGATAGCACCGGACGGGCCAGAGACAGGACGGAACAGGCCAGCGACAGGACGAGATGGGAAGGGACTGGCCAGATACAGGAAGGGACAGGCCAGATACGGGACAGGACAGGCCAGATGCGGGACGGGCCAGATACGAGACGGGACGCGCCAGATATAGGACGGGACAAGGCAGAGATAGGATGGGACGGGCCAGAAACAGGACGGGACGAGCTATACATTATGGGACGGGAAATGGACGGGACGGGCCAGATACAGGACAAGACGAGCCAGAGATAGTACGGGACTGGCCAGAAACAGGACGGGACAAGCTATACATTATCGGACGGGCCATAGACAGGACGGGCCAGATTCAGGATGGGACGGGCCAGATACAGGACGGGACCGACCAGATACAGGACGGGATGGGCCAGAGACAGGACGGAATGTGCTAGAGACATTACGGGACAGGCCATAGACAGGACAAATCGGGCCATAGACAGGATGGGACGGGCCAGATACATGACGGGATGGGCCAGAAACGTGACGAGCCAGATATGGGATGGTATGGGCCAGCTATGGGACAGCCCAGATACATGACGGGATGGGCCAGATACAGGACGGGACAGGCCAGATACTGGATGGGCCAGATACGGGACGGGCCAGAGACAGACGGGACGGGACGGGCCAAAGACAGAATGAGACTGGCCGAAGATAGGACGGACCGAGGCGTGCCAGAGACAGGACGGGACCTGCTAGAGACGGGGCGACCAGATACAGGACGGGGCGGTCCAGATACAGGACGGTCCAGGGACGGGACTGGCCAGAGCAGGATGGGACTGCCCTGAGGCAGGACAGGACCGGTCGGGCCAGAGACAGGACGGGACGGGCAAGAGAGAGGACGGGACGGGCCAAAGAGAGGACGGGACGGGCCAGAGATAGGACGGGAAGGGCCAAAGACAGGACGGGACGGACCAGAGATGGGACGGGCAAGAGACAGGATTGGACAGGCCAGAGATAGCACCGGTCGGGCCAGAGACAGGCTGGGACAGGCCAGAGACAGGACGGGACGGGCCAGAGACGGGACGGGCCAGAGACGGGATGGGTCAGATACAGGACTGGGGACACATTAGGAATGCGTGCACTGTTCCTTTAAGAATCAGGAAGTGCTGCCGCTGCCGCCCTCAACAAGCAGCCAAGACACATGTACACATCCAGCATAGGAACATAGTGCGCAGCCTGCATTGGTGGGTAAGTCGACGGTCTTGCATGGTGTGAGATGGGAAGCCATGCCAGCTTGCCGCCAGGGATGTTACAATTAAGTAGTGTAGGTCAGGTGAAGAGAAAATGGAAGTTTTGCAAATAAATATTACAACTATTATTTAATAGGCAAACATCACATGTAGAGTTTGCATGATATACCTTCCTAGTACTTTATCTAAATTAGAAGCAAATTGAAGATTACTTCTGCCTCAATGGCAGAAAATGCACCTATCTTGGTGATGGATAGGACAGCTTGAGGGGATATGGAGGAGGCTGTTTTTGATAGGTGTAATTTAAACATTTTGCTAATAATTTATGGAAAGTATCATATTATTCTAACTATTGAACTCACCTTAATTTAAAACACACCCCAGGTTAAATTTCCTGGAGGTGTAAATTTGTGGAGGATTTGATAATACTACCTTTAATGGGACTTTAATGGGATGGGCCAGATACAGGACGGGACAGGAAAGATACGGGATGGGCCAGACACAGGACCGGCCAGATACAGGACGGGCCAGAGACAGGACCGGACGGGACACGCCAGAGACAGGACGAGACGGGCTAGAGACAGGACGGGACGGACCAAATACAGGATGAGACTGGCCGGAGATAGCACGGACCGAGGCGTGCCAGAGACAGGACCGGACGGGCTAAAGACGGGGCGACCAGATACAGGATGGGACGGTCCAGATACAGGACGGTCCAGGGACGGGACGGGCCAGAGCAGAACGGGACTGGCCAAAGGCAGGACAGGACAGGTCGGGCCAGAGACAGGACGAGACGGGCAAGAGAGATGACGGGACAGGCCAAAGAGAGGACGGGACTGGCCAGAGACAGGACGAGACGGGCCAAATACAGGACGGGATGGACCAGAGATGGGACGGGCAAGAGACAGGATTGGACAGGCCAGAGATAGCACCGGACGGGCCATACCATAGACAGGACGGGGCAGGCCAGAGACAGGACGAGATGGGAAGGGACTGGCCAGATACAGGAAGGGACAGGCCAGATACAGGACAGGACAGGCCAGATGCGGGACGGGCCAGATACGAGATGGGACGGGCCAGATACAGGACGGGACGAGCCAGAGATAGGACGGGACGGGCCAGAAACAGGACTGGACGAGCTATACATTATGGGACGGGATATAGACAGGATGGGACGGGCCAGAGACGGAACGGGACGTGCCAGATACAGGACAGGATGAGCCAGAGACAGGACGGGACGGGCCAGAAACAGGACGGGACAAGCTATACTTTATGGGACGGGCCAGAGACCGGACGGGACGGTCCAGATACAGGAAAAGACAGGCCAGAGACTGGACGGGATGGCCCAGATACAGTACGGGACAGGCCAGATACAGGCTGGTACGGGCAAAATATGGGACGGGCCAGATACAGGACGACATGGGCCAGATACGGGACGGGCCAGATATGGGACAGGACAGGCTAGATATGGGATGAGCCATGGACAGGATGGGATGGGCCAGATACGAGATGGCCAGATACGGGACGGGCCAGATACTGAATGGGCCTGGCCACATACGGGACGGGCCAGATAGGGACTGGTTGGGTCAGATACGGGACAGGAAGTGCCAGAGACGGAAAAGGATGAGGCGGGCCAGAAACGTGATGAGATGGGCCAGATAAGGGATAGCCAGATACGGGACGGATGGTCAAATACGGGACCAAACGGGTCAGATATGGGACTGGACGGACCAGATACGGGACGGGGCGGGTTAGACATTACAGGACGGGCCATAGACAGGATGAGAGGGGCCAGGGACAGGCTGGGATGGGCCAGAGACAGGACGGGACGGGCCAGAGACGGGACGGGCCAGAGACGGGACGGGTCAGATACAGAACTGTAGAGTTTGCATGATATACCTTCCTAGTATTTTATCTAAATTAGAAGCAAATTGTTTGAAGATTACTTCTGCCTAAATGGCAGAAAATGCACCTATCTTGGTGATGGATAGGACAGCTTGAGGGGATATGGAGGAGGCTGTTTTTTGATAGGTGTCATTTAAACATTTTGCTAATAATTTATAGAAAGTATCATATTTTTCTAACTATTGAGCTCACCTTAATTTAATGCACAGAGGACGGCACGGGCCAAAGACCGGATGGGACGGGCCAGAGACCGGATGGGGCGGGCCAGAGACCGGATGGGACGGGACATATACAGGACGGGACGGGCCAGAGACGAGGCGGGCCAGATACAGGATGGGCCAGGGACGGGCCACTGCAGTATCGGACGAGTCAGAGGCAGGACAGGACGGGTCCGGCCAGAGACAGGATGGGACGGGCCAGAAACAGTACGAGATGGGCCAGAGACAGGACGAGCCAGAGATAGGACAGGACGGGCCAGATACGGGATGGTATGGGCCAGAAATGGAATGGTACGGACCAGATACATGACGGGATGGGACAGATACAGGACGAGACGGACCAGATACGGAACAGGACGGGCCAGATACGGGACGAGCCAGATACGGGACAGGCCAGATACGGGACGGGGCAGATAGGGGACGGGGCAGATAGGGGACGGTACAGATACGGGACGGTCCAGAGATACAGGACGGGCCAGAGACAGGAATAGGACGGGCCATAGACAGGACGGGATGGGCCAGAGACGGGACGGGTCAGACACAGGACTGGGGACACATTAGGAATGCGTGCACTGTTCCTTTAAGGATCAGGAAGTGCTGCCGCTGTCGACCTCAACAAGCAGCCAAGACACATGCACACAGCCAGCAGAGGAACACAGTGTGCAGCCTGGATTGGTGGGTAAGTCGGCGGTCTTGCATGGTGTGAGATGGGAAGCCATGCCAGCACGCCGCCATGGATGTTACAATTAAGTAGTGTAGGTCAGGTGTAGAGAAAATGGAAGTTTTGCAAATAAATATTACAACTGTTGTTTAATAGGCAAACATCACATGTAGAGTTTGCATGATATACCTTCCTGGTACTTTATGTAAATTAGAACAAATTGTTTGAAGATTACTTCTACCTAAATGGCAGAAAATGCACCTATCTTGGTGATGGATAGGACAGCTTGAGGGGATGTGGAAGAGGCTGTTTTTTTGATAGGTGTCATTTAAACATTTTGCTAATAATTTATAGAAAGTATCATATTTTTCTAACGATTGAGCTCACCTTAATTTAAAGTACAGAGGACGGCACGGGCCAAAGACCGGATGGGGCGGGCCAGAGACCGGATGGGGCGGGCCAGAGACCGAATGGGGCAGGCCAGAGACAGGACGGGACATATACAGGACGGGACGGGCCAGAGACGACGCGGGCCAAATACAGGATGGGCCAGGGACGGGCCACTGCAGTACCGGACGGGTCAGAGGCAGGACAGGACGGGTCCAGCCAGAGACAGGACGGGACGGGCCTGAGACAGGACGAGATGGGCCAGAGACAGGACGAGCCAGAGATAGGACTGGACGGGCCAGATACGGGATGGTACGGTCCAGAAATGGGATGGTACGGGCCAGATACAAGAAGGGACGGGCCAGATTCAGGATGAGACGGACCAGATACGGAACAGGACGGGCCAGATACGGGACGAGCCAGATACGGTACAGGGCAGATATGGGACGGGGCAGATACGGGACGGTACAGATACGGGACGGTCCAGAGATACAGGACCAGCCAGAGACAGGAATAGGACGGGCCATAGACAGGACGGGACGGGTCAGATACAGGACTGGGGACACATTAGGAATGCGTGCACTGTTCCTTTAAGAATCAGGAAGTGCTGCCGCTGTCGCCCTCAACAAGCAGCCAAGACACATGCACACAGCCAGCAGAGGAACACAGTGTGCAGCCTGGATTGGTGGGTAAGTCGGCGGTCTTGCATGGTGTGAGATGGGAAGCCATGCCAACACGCCGCCAGGGATGTTACAATTAAATAGTGTAGGACAGGCATAGAGAAAATGGAAGTTTTGCAAATAAATATTACAACTATTGTTTAATAGGCAAACATCACATGTAGAGTTTGCATGATATACCTTCCTAGTACTTTATCTAAATTAGAAGCAAATTGTTTGAAGATTACTTCTACCTAAATGGCAGAAAATGCACCTATCTTGGTGATGGATAGGACAGCTTGAGGGGATATGGAGGAGGCTGTTTTTTGATAGGTGTCATTTAAACATTTTGCTAATAATTTATAGAAAGTATCATACTTTTCTAACTATTGAGCTCACCTTAATTTAAAGCACAGAGGACGGCACGGGCCAAAACCAGATGGAACGGGCCAAAGACCGGATGGGATGGGCCAAAGACCGGATGGGACGGGCCAAAGACCGGATGGGACGGGCCAGAGACAGGACGGGACGGGGCGGGCCAGAGACAGGACGGGACATATACAGGACGGGATGGGCCAGATACAGGATGGGCCAGATACAGGATGGGCCAGGGACGGGCCACTGCAGTACCAGACGGGTCTGAGGCAGGACAGGACGGGTACGGGCCAGAGACAGGACGGGACGGGACAGAGATAGGACAAGATGGGCCAGAGACAGAACGAGATGGGCCAGAGACAGGACGAGCCGGAGATAGGACAGGACGGGCCAGAGAAAGGACGGGACTGGCTAGAAACAGGAAGGGACGGGCCAGATACGGGACGGGCCAGATACAGGACGGGACAGGCGAGAGACAGGATGGGATGGGCCAGATATGGGTCGGGAGAGGCCAGATATGTGACGGGACCCGACAGGATAGACACGGGACGGTACAAGCCAGATACGCGACGGGCCAGATACAAGATGGGACTAGATGGGCCAGATACAGGATGGTACGGAACGGGCCAGATACAGGAGGGGACGGTCCGAGTACAGGATGGGACAGGCCAGATAGAGAACTGCACGGGATGGGCCAGAGACAGGACGGGACGGGCCAGAGATAGGATGGGACAGGTCAGATACGGGACGGGACAGGAAAGATACGGAACAGGACGGGCCAGATACGAGATGGTACGGGCCAGATACAGAACGGTACGGGCCAGATACAAAACTGTATGGGACGGGCCAGAGACAGGAGGGGATGGGCCAGGTACAGGATGGGACGGGCCAGATACGGAACTGCACGGTACGGACCAGAGACAGGACTGGACGGGTCAGAGACAGGATGGGATAGGCCAGATACGGGATGGGGCAGGCCAGATATGGGACAAGACGGGCCAGATACAGGATGGTACGGGCCAGATATGGGACGGTATGGGCCAGATACATGACGGGACGGGCCAGATACAGGACGAGACAGACCAGATACAGAACAGGACGGGACAGATACGGGACAAGCCAGATACGGGACAGGTCATATATGGGATGGGGCAGATATGGGATGGTACAGATACGGGACGTGCCAGCGACAGGACGGGCCAGATACTGGACGGGATGGGCTAGATACGGGGCGGGCCAGATACGGGACGATACTAGCCAGAGACAGGATGGAACTGGCTAGAGACAGGATGGGATGAGCCAAAGACAGGACGGGTCAGAGACAGGATGGGACGAGCCAAAGACAGGACGGGAGGGGCCAGACACAGGACTGGACAGGCCAGAGACAGAACGGCACGGGCAAGACACAGGACTGGACAGGCCAGAGACAGGACAGGACGGGCCAGATACAGGACGGGACTGGATAGATACGGGACAGGACCGGCCAGATACTGGACAGGTCAGATACGGGACGGGATGGGCCAGATTCAGGACGGGACGAGATGGGCCAGATACAAGACGGTACGGGACGGGTCAGATACAGGACGGGACGGGATAGATACGGAACGGGCCAAATACAGGACGAAACGGGCCAGAGACAGGATGGGCGGGCTTGACATTACGGGCCGGGCCATAGACAGAATGGGACGGGCCAGATACAGGACGGTACTGCCCAGATATGGGACGGAACGGGCCAGATACGCGATGGGACGGGCCAGATACGGGATGGGCCAGATACGGGACGGTCCAGATATGAGACGGGCCAGATATGGGACAGGACGGGCCAGATACGACATGAGCCAGGGATGGGAAAGGACAGAAACTGAACGGGATGTGCCATTTATGGTGATGGGCCAGATACGTGACACGCTGGGCCATATACGGGACGGGCCAGATACGGGACTGGTTGGGCCATATACAGGATAGGACGGGCTAGATAGTGAAGGGACGAGACGTGCCAGATAAGAGATGGGCCAGATACGGGACTGGACTGGCCAGATATGGGACTAGACTGGCCAGATACGGGACTTGTCGGGTCAGATATGGGACTAAGCAGGCCAGATATGGGACATATTACAGGACGGGCCATAGACAGGAGGGGAGGGGCCAGGGACAGCACGGGACGGGCCAGAGACAGGTCAGGACGGGATGAGCCAGAGACGGGATGGGCCAGATACAGGACTGGGGAACACATTAGGAATACGTACACTGTTCCTTTAAGAAGAAGGAAGTGCTGCCACTGTCGCCCTCAACAAGCAGCCAAGACACATGAACCCAGCCAGTTGAGGAACACAGTGCGCAGCCTGGATTGGTGGGTAATTCGGTGGTCTTACATGGTGTGAGATGGGAAGCCATGCCAGCACGCCTCCAGGGATGTTACAATTAGGTAGTGTAGCACAGGCATAAAGAAAATGAAAGTTTTGCAAATAAATATTACAACTATTGTTTAATATGCAAACATCACATGTATCGTTTGCATGATATACCTTCCTGGTACTTTATCTAAATTAGAAGCAAATTGTTTGAAGATTACTTCTACCTAAATGGCAGAAAATGCACCTATCTTGGTGATGGATAGGACAGCTTGAGGGGATATGAAGGAGGCTCTTTTTTTGATAGGTGTCATTTAAACATTTTGCTAATAATTTATGGAAAGTATAATATTTTTCTAACTATTGAGCTCACCTTAATTTAAACCACACAGGACGGGACGGGCCAGAGACAGGTTGGGACAGGCCAATTATCGGATGGGACTGGCCAGAGACAGGACGGGATGGGGCTGGCCAGAAACAAGACAGGATGGGCCAGATACATGACGGGGCAAGCCAGATACAGGATGGTCCAGATACAGGATGGGCCAGGGACGGGCCATAGCAGTGCCGGACGGGCCACAGGCAGGACAGGACGTGTCGGGCCAGAGACAGGACCGGACGGGCCAGAGACAGGACAAGACGGGCTTGAGACAGGACGGGACGGGCCAGAGACAGGACGAGCCGGAGATAGGACAGGACGGGCCAGAGACAGGACGGGACTGGCTAGTTACAGGAAGGGACAGGCGAGATACGGGACGGGCCAGATATAGGACGGGATGGGCCAGAGACAGGATGGGACGGGTCAGAGACAGGATGGAACAGGCCAGATATGGGACGGGACAGGCCATATGCGTGACGGGACAGGCCAGATACGTGACGGGACAGGACAGGACAGATATAGGACTGTACAAACCAGATACAGGACGGGCCAGATACAGGACGGGATGAGATGGGCCAGATACAGGATGGTACGAAACGGGCCAGATACAGGATGCTACGGGCCAGATACAGGAGGGGACAGGCCGGGTACAGGATGGGACGGGCCAGATACAGAACTGCACAGGACGGGCCAGAGACAGGACGGGACAGGCCAGAGACAGGATGGGACAGGCCTGATATGTGATGGGACAGGCCACATACGGGACAGGATGGACCAGATACGGGATGGTACAGGCTAGATACGGGCCAGATATGGGACGGTTCGGGGCAGATATGGGACGGGCCAGATACATGACGGGACGGGCCAGATACATGACGGGACGGGCAAGATACAGGACGAGACGGACCAGATACGAAACAGGACGGGCCAGATACGGGACGAGCCAGATACGGGACAGGGCAGATACGGAACGGAGCAGATATGGGACGGTACAGATACGGGACGGGCCAGATACTAGACAGGATGGGCCAGATACGGGACGATACTGGCCAGAGACAGGACGGGACGGGCTAGAGACAGGACGGGATGAGCCAAAGACAGGACGGGCCAGAGACAGGAAGGGCCAAAGACAGGACGGGAGGGACCAGAGACAGGACTGGACAGGCCAGAGACAGGACTGGACGGGCCAGAGACAGGACTGGATAGGCCAGAGACAGGATGGGACAGGCCAGATACAGGACGAGACTGGGAGGGACTGGCCAGATATGGGACAGGACAGGCCAGATACGGGACAGGACGGGCCAGATATGGGAGCCCTCAACAAGCAGCCAAGACACATGCACACAGCCAGCAGAAGAAGGCAGTGTGCAGCCTGGCTTGGTGGGTAAGTCGGCGGTCTTGCATGGTGTAAGATGGGAAGCCATGCCAGCACGCCGCCAGGGATGTTACAATTAAGTAGGACGGGTCGGGTCGGGCCAGAGACAGGACAAGACGGGCCTGAGACAGGACAGGACTGGCCAGAGACAGGATGGGACGGGCTAGATACAGAAACAGGACGGGCCAGATACAGGACGGGACGGGCCAGATACAGGACGGGACGGGCCAGATACAGGACGAGACGGGCCAGAGACAGGATGGGACGGGTCAGAGATAGAATGGGACGGGCCAGATACGGGACAGGCCAGATACAAGACTGGCCAGATACGGGACGGGCCAGAAACGGGACAGGCTGGGCCAAATACAGAACAGGACAGGCCAGATACGGGATGGGCCTGATACAGGACGGGACGGGCCAGATATGGGATGGGCCAGACACGGGATGGGCCAAACACGGGACAGGACCTGGCAACTCAGCAGTTGCACAGATCACGCTGAAGGATAGTGTTGCTCAGGCACCTTCCAATGGGTGGAGGTGGTTTAAGTATCCAGTGTCTCATAGCAATAGTCTGGGGACGCATTAGGAATGCGTGCACTGTTCCTTTAAGAATCAGGATGTGCTGCCGCCCTCAACAAGCAGCCAAGACACATGCACACAGCCAGCAGAGGAACACAGTGCGCAGCCTGGATTGATGGGTAAGTCGGCGGTCTTACATGGTGGGAGATGGGAAGCCATGCCAGCACGCCGCCAGGGATGTTACAATTAAGTAGTGTAGGTCAGGCATAGAGAAAATGGAAGTTTTGCAAATAAATATTACAACTATTATTTAATAGGCAAACGTCACATGTAGAGTTTGCATGATATACCTTCCTAGTACTTTATCTAAATTAGAAGCAAATTGAAGATTTTGAAGATTACTTCTACCTAAATGGCAAAAAATGCATCTATCTTGGTGATGGATAGGACAGCTTGAGGGGATATGGAGGAGGCTGTTTTTTTGATAGGTGCATTTTAAACATTTTGCTAATAATTTATGGAAAGTATCATATTTTTCTAACTATTGAACTCACCTTAATTTAAAACACACCCCAGGTTAAATTTCCTGGAGGTGTAAATTTGTGGAGGATTTGATAATACTACCTTTAATGCTGTAAGGTAGAATAGAGTGGATAGAGATCTAATGTTAGTGCTTCTCTGCGACATGTATATTATACTCCTATACGTTTGCAGCAGGCAATTTATATGTCTTTTATACAGCACATACATACACTGTGTTCCAAATTATTATGCAAATAATATTTTCTCAGATTTTCCCAAATTACCTATATGAATTGTAGTCATTGTAATTTTCCAGTCAAATAACTATTAGAGTACAATTGAAAGGTTTTTGTACAAACTGCCTATGATAACAGTATATTTTAAAAAAAATAAAACACTCAAACTGCACTCAAAATGCATGTTCCAAATTATTATGCACAGCAGAGCTTCCAACCTTTTTATTTTATATGTCCTTACATTTAGTTGGGGATTATCTAAATATATGAGTTCACTTGTTCTTTTTTATTGTGGAATTTAAGTGTATTATTGTTTAATTTTTGTATGTTGTTGTAAAGTTTTGTTATATATTTTTTGTCTTGTTGGTCTACTCTTTTTTTATGTTAATGAGAATTATGTCATTTGCGTGGATCTGTGTATAAATGTCTTGACTGAATGTATTTAACCACAATTGAAAAAAGCCTTGGACAGGCTGAAACGTCTTGTATGAGTTGTGGAATAAATCAACTGATTATCAACACGTGAGTGCCGGGATTTTCTTTTTCTACAGACATTGTTTTCCACGTGCACCACCCTAGCTATACGGAGTGCCGACTATTCCTTTTCTGTTGCTTACATGTGAACTGCCTCCCGCCATCATAGACACTCCTTTTGATGATGCTCCAGAGGTTCTCAATGGGGTTGAGGTCAGGGGAGCATGGGGGCCACACCATAAGTTTGTCCCCTTTTATGCCCACAGCAGCCAGAGATGCAGATGTGTTATGTGCAGCATGAGTCTGGGCATTATCATGCATGAAAATGATCTTGCTGCGGAATGCACGGTTCTTCTTCTTGAACCATGGCAGGAAGTGCTGTTTGAGAAACTCAACATACATTATGGAGTTCATCTTTACCCCTTCAGGGATTCTAAAAGGGCCGACAATCTCTCTCCCCATGATTCCAGCCCAAAACATTACTCCACCTCCTCCTTGTTGGCGCCGTAGCCGTGTTTGCATGGGGTGTCCATCAACCAGCCATCCTCCACTCCATCCATCTGGACCATCGAGATCATTTCATGCATGATAATGCCCCGTCTCATGCTGCACATGACACATCTGCATCTCTGGCTGCTGTGGGCATAAGAGGGGACAAACTTATGGTGTGGCCCCCATGCTCCCCTGACCTCAACCCCATTGAGAACCTCTGGAGCATCATCAAAATGAGTGTCTATGATGGCGGGAGGCAGTTCACATCTAAGCAACAGCTCTGGGAGGGTATTCTGTCCTCATGCAAAACAATTGAAGCAGAAACCATCCAAAACCTGACAAATTCAATGAATGAGAGAGTTCAGAAGCTCCTTTCGAACAAGGGGTCCTATGTGCAAATGTTACATCACCTAGAATAAAGTTTTGAGTTGAAAACTGTTTGATTTCAGTTTGTAATAACCTGCTAATGCTTATAATTTCAAAAATGACCATTTTTTTGTTCTTTATTAAAATGAAAAGGTTGGAAGCTCTGCTGTGCATAATAATTTGGAACATGCATTTTGAGTGCAGTTTGAGTGTTTTATTTTTTTTAAAATATACTGTTATCATAGGCAGTTTGTACAAAAACCTTTCAATTGTACTCTAATAGTTATTTGACTGGAAAATTACAATGACTGCAATTCATATAGGTAATTTGGGAAAATCTGAGAAAATATTATTTGTATAATAATTTGGAACACAGTGTAATCACATCACTGCTGAATGCACAGTACAATGCACATTAAGCTCTGCTATGCATGCACACTGCTCTGCTCCATACATATGTAACACAGGTGCTGGAATGCAACGCACAGAGACACAAAATGGGAACAGTTAGGGATATATATAAAACCACTTTATACAAGTATTATGCAAGGGGGTTAGTAACAGGGATAATGAACAGCAAATTGGAATAACAATGAGAAACAGTTTCAGTGAATAATGGTAAAGTTCTTTGCAAAAGTGTGATGCATCCAGTCGTGGGAGTCACCACGTGAGTTTCTCTTTGTATGGCCGTAGCGGGGGGGTCACCGGTTATTCCCGCTAGGCCGCAAGTCTCTTCCGGATAAAGTCTATCAGATCCCTTTTAGCCTCCCACACACCAACCAGCCCCCTCCCAACCTGAAATCCTAATCGCAACTGTCCCTGGTACCGTGAGTGGAAATTGGAAGTGACGGCCCTGTTCACTTGCGCGATTCCTCCGCTGCTGCTGGCGCGTCTCTCCTGTCACAGTCCTCTCTCAGCTCTTCTCAGCTTGACCGTCGACGGTAGTCTCTCAGGCTTGGGGTAAGGGGATCCAGACCTCGGCTATTGACAGACGGCATCAGTTCCCAGGAATTTACTCTGTGTGGGACGCAGGCCCTGACTCTGGGCCACACATGGAGGGATCAGGTCGCTTCTGTGGGGAGTCCAGAACTTCTCAGGCTGCGTCTGACTCTGATGCAGCACAGGCCTCTGGCTGGGGCCTGCCGCGCTGGCATCTGTAGTCCCTCTGGAACACATCTGTTCCACTCTGCAGCCTGGCGCCAAATCTCCCTGTGTCTTGGCACGCTGGGCTTTTATATCCAGGAAATCCATCCTGGAGGTCACCTGATCAGGTGCAGCATCTGAATCTCTTCCCCCTCCAACTCTTCTGGCATAACTTGGTTCCGCTTTATTTCGTCTGGTCAGCAGATGGCAACCTTTCCTCATCTCTGGCACATCCTGCAAGAATCCTCCTTTATTGCACTCTACTACATTCCTCCCACCTCTTTGCTTGCCAGTCCTCGGGCAAGTGGACTTCTTGCTGGGTTGACGTCTCCTTCCAGGCAGCACAAGTTGAGACAAGAGTTGAGCACACTCTTCTGTTTTCTGTTGAATCTGAGACCATATAAACTCCTCTTGGGCAAACCGGTTATTGGGAATTCCGGCATTAGCCCGCCCAGTCTGGCGGAGCTGCTCTTGCAGAAGTGATTCTGGAGGTCCTGAATAATCAATCACTGGGGACTGCAAATCGCCTCCCGATTCATTCTCTGCCCCACTTGAGGATGACACTGGCAACTCTGACAGACTCAACAGTACTGTAGCCCATCCTTCTTCATCCCCCAAGACCCCTGTTTGTGGTGCCTCAGCAACCTCAGTTGGAGATTCAGTCCCATGACAGTCCTCCACTTTGGAAGAGCAGGGCCGCAGCATGTTACGGTGAAACACCCTAGATGTCGTGGTGTCATTCCCTTTGGGTCGGACCTCGTAGACCGGGTTATCTGGGTGGACCTTCTTCACCACTCGATAAGGTATCGCCTCCCAACGGTGACCCAGTTTACTTCCGAGCTGCTTGGCTCGCAATAGCTCACGGTCTCCTGACTGGAGTGGTCCACCCAAGGTCAGGGGCCGACTTGAATGTTCCACTTCCCCGTACTTCTATTCAACCAACCTCCTCAAAGTGTGAAGTCGGCGTCGGTGCACCCGAATCCAGGTACTTGGGCTGCTGCCCGGGCAGGGGTCTTCTGCTTCTAGCTCCAGTTCGGTGATTTATCATCCATTCCTCCCAAACAGCGACATGTAAGGGGTGTAGCCAGTAGTCGCATGTATTCGATTGTTATACACCCACACCAGCTCAGACACAAATTCGGACCACTTCATCTTCTTGTCTTCTTCCAGAGTTGGCAACATCTGCTTCGCAGGCCCCATTCCCCTGGGGGTGATATGGCGTTGCTCGAGACTTATCGATTCCATAGATACGATACAGCTCATCCATCACTCGCCCCTGGAAGCAGGTCCCCTGGTCGGAATGTATTCGCTTCGGGCACCCATATATTCGAATGAAATCTTGGCAGATGTCCTTAGCCGCAGCTTCTGCTGTCTGGTCTCGAGTAGGAGTCACCACTGCGAACTTGGTCAAGTGGTCAGTCATCACCAAGCAGTACCCGTAGCCATTGTATGAAGTTCCGATCATCAGGTAGTTAATGATCAGGACCTCCAAGGGTGCAGAAGTTCACATGGTCTGAACAGGAGCCCTCTGTTCCGGGGGCTTACTTAGCTCACACTGGCGACATTTTCGGCAAACTCCCTCAACTTCCTGCCACAGTTAAGGCCAGTACAGCAGTTGTTGTAACCACCGGAAGGTTTTCTCCACACCAAAGTGAGCGCCCCTCTCATGAGCTTCTTTGGTCAGCTGTACCACTAGTGCCTCTGGAACCAGTACTTGCCAGGTAACGTCGAACTCTCGAGGTAGTTGGATCCTTTGGCATACCAAGCCATCCCTCAGAAAGAGCCTTTCCCACTGGCCCAAGATTTGCAGGGTAGTTGGGAGCAAAGCAGCCCTGGCCTTCTAATCTGGCTTTTTCCCCAGGGCGACCCATTCTCTAAGTTTCGCCAGATCTGGGTCAGACTGCTGTAGATGTATCCTCTCGTCTCTTGATCGTCCTAGAATTTGAGTGGGTCTAGGCTCTTCTCCAGACTCCTGAGCGTCTACTACAGCAGCGGCAAGCTAACTGAAATCCGGGATCTCGTCGCCTTCAAGCTCTTCGTCTATATCTCTCTTTGGTCCCGCTTGGGTGACTCGGGACAAGGCGCCTGCATGCATGTTCAGGGCCTTAGACCGATATGCGATCTTGTACTGGTACTTAGACATCCTCGCGACCCACCGCTGTTCCAACGCACCCAACTTCGCATTCTCCAGGTGGGCCAATGGGTTGTTGTCTGTTCGCACTTGTACTTCTGATCCCGACAAGTACTCCGCAAATTTCTCTGTCATGGCCCACACCAATGCCAGCAACTCCGGTTTGAACGAACTATAGTTGTCTGGGTTCTTCTCTGTATCCCGTAGTGACCGACTAGCATATGCGATCACCCTCTCTCTTTCTTCCTGTACTTGTGCCAACACTGCTCCCAGACCATGCAAGCTTCCATCGGTGTACAACACGAAGGGCTGTGAAAAGTCAGCGTAGGCTACAATTGGAGCATCCGTTAGCGCCATCTTTAATGCTCGGAAGGCTTCCTCTTGTCGTGGGCCCCACTAAATAGGTTGTCACTTGGCTCCCACCGCTGTTCCTCTCAGGAGCTCATTGAGCGGTACCGCAATCTTAGCAAAGTCTTTCACGAATCGGCGGTAATATCCGACGAGCCCCAGAAATGCCCTCAGTTCCCTCAGGTTGGTGGGTGTGGGCCACCTCTGTACCGCAGCTACTTTCTCTGCAGTGGGGGTGCACTCCTGCACTGGACACAGTGTGTCCCAAATAGTCAATCTCCTGCTTGAATAAATGACACTTGCGAGGCTTGATCTTCAATCCATGTCTCCGAAGTCGCTCTAACGCTTGTTCCAGCTGGCGGAGATGATCTTCAAACGTTGCATCCTGCCGACTACGCCAAATATAACACAGGTGCCTGAATGCAACGCACAGAGACACAAGACGGGAACAGTCAGGGATATATATAAAACGACTTTATATGTATAACAAGTATTATGCAAGGGGGGTTAGTAACAGGGATAATGAACAGCAAATTGGAATAACAATGAGAAACAGTTTTAGTGAATAACGGTAAAGTTCTTTGCAAAAGTGTGATGCACCCAGTCGTGGGAGTCACCACGTGAGTTCTCTTTGTATGGCCCTAGCGGGGGTCACCTGTTATTCCCACTAGTCTGTAAGTCTCTTCCGGATAAAGTCTATCAGATCCCGTTTAGCCTCCCACACACCAACCGGCCCCCTCCCAACCTTAAATCCTAATCCCAACTGTCCCCAGTACCATGAGTGGAAATTGGAAGTGACAGCCCTGTTCACTTGCGCGATTCCTCCGCTGTTGCTCTCTTGTCGCAGTCCTCTTTCGGTCCTCTCGGCTTGACCGTCGACAGTAGTCTCTCACGCTTGGGGTAAGGGGATCCAGATCTCGGCTCTTGACAGATGGCGTCCGTTCCCAGTAACTTACTCTGTGTGGGCGCAGGTCCTGACTCTGGGCCACACGTGCATGGCTCAGGGCGCTTCTGTGAGGAGTCCAGATCTTCTCAGGTGGCTTCTGACTCTGATGCAGCACAGGCCTGGGATCTGTGGTCCCTCTGGAACATGTCTGCTCCACTCTGCAGCATGGCGTCAAATCTCTCTGTGTCTTGGCGCGCTGGGCTTTTATATCCAGGAAATCCTTCCTGGAGGTCACCTGATCAGGTGCAGCATCTGAATCTCTTCCCCCTTCAACTCTTCTGGCATAACTTGATTCTGCTTTATTTCGTCTGGCCAGCAGATGGCAACCTTTCCTCATCTCTGGCACATCCTGCAAGAATCTTCCTTCATTACACTCTACTACACATTCACACAGTTCAGTGGCACACAGCTGTCTTACATACACATATCTCTGCTACATACATACACACACCCCTGCAGCATGCACACAGCTCAGCTACATGAAAACACACAACTCTCATACATTCACAGACATAGCTTTCCTATATACACACATGTCTCATATATACACATACAGCTCCACTATGTACACTCGCACACACAGATATATATATATACGGTTGTGCTCAAAAGTTTACATACCCTGGCTGAATTTTTGCTTTCTTGGCCTTGTTTCAGAGAATATGAATGATAAAAAAAAACTTTTTCTCCACTCATGGTTATCGGTTGGGTGAAGCCATTTATTGTCAAATTACTGTGTTTTCTCTTTTTAAATCTTAATGACAACCAAAAACATCCAGATGACTCTGATCAAAAGTTCACATACCCCAGGTCTTAATACCGTGTATTGCCCCCTCTAACATCAATGACTGCTTGAAGTCTTTTGTGGTAGTAGTGGATGAGGTTCTTTATTTTCTCAGAATGCGCACTTGAGATCTCCCCAGAGTCTCTCAATGATATTGAGGTAAGGAGACTGAGATGGCCACTCCACAACCTTCACTTTGTTCTGCTGTAGCCAATGACAGGTCGACTTGGCCTTGTGTTTTGGATCGTTGTCATGTTGGAACGTCCAAGTACGTCCCATGCGCAGCTTCCAGGCTGATGAGTGCAAATTTGCCTCCAGTATTTGCTGATAACATGCTGCATTCATCTTTCCTTCAACTTTTACCAAGTTTCTTGTGCCTTTGTAGCTCACAAATCCCCAAAACATCAGCGATCCACCTCCGTGCTTTACAGTAGGAATGGTGTTCCTTTCATCATAGGCCTTGTTGACCTCTCTCTAAATGTAACGTTTATGGTTGTGGCCACAAAGTTCAATTTTGGTCTCATCACTCCAAATTACCTTGTTCAAGAAGTTTTGAGGCTTGTCTCTGTGCTGTTTGGCGTATTGTAGGCAAGATACTTTGTGGCATTTGCACAGTAATGGCTTTCTTCTGGCGACTCCACCATGCAGCCCATTTTTCTTCAAGTGCCTCCTTATTGTGCATCGTGAAACAGCCAACCGCTAGTTTTCAGAGAGTCCTGAATTTCAGCTGATGTTATTTGTGGGGTTGTCTTTGCATCCTGAACAATTTTCCTGGCAGTTGTGGCCTAAATTTTTGTTGGTCTACCTGACCGTGGTTTGGTTTTTACAGAGCCCCTGATTTTCCATTTGTTAGTCACGGTTTGAACTCTGCTGACTGGCATTATCAATTCCTTAGATATCTTTTTGTATCCCTTTCCTGTGTTATACAGTTCAACTACCTTTTTCCGTAGATCCATTGACAATTCTTTTTCTTTTCCCCATGACTCACAATCCAGAAACGTCAGTGGCTGGATAAAAGATGCAAGAGTCTGTCTGGATCCCAGAAACTCACTCAGCTTTTATGCACACACACTGATTACAAGCAAACAGGTCACAGGTGAGGATGTTACCTTTAGTAGCCAAATTCTGAGCATGTTATCAGGACAAAATTACCAGGGTATATGAACCTTTGATCAGGGTCATTTGGATGTTTTTTGGTTGTCATTAAGATTTAAAAAGAGAAAACACACTAGTTTGACAATAAATGGCTTCACCCAACCAATAACAATGAGTGGAGAAAAAGTTTTTTTGTTATCATTCATATTCTCTGAAACAAGGCCAAGAAAGGAAAAATTCTGCCCTGGTATGTAAACTTTTGAGCACAACTGTATATATACACAAACGCACATAAAACAGACATACACACAACAACTGTATACATTACCACATTTTGAAATTCCTTTCAGGAATGTGACTTATCACATGATGTGAAATGTCCTTCTGCTAAACTGGAACGTGCAGTATCCTTACAGGTCCCAGTATCTTTCCTGTACCGCACCGATCAGATAGATCAGTGAAGGACAAGCACAGAGAGCATAGTTCTCTCAGTGATCAGGAAAGATGCTGTCATCACTCTCCTCGTGCAGAATAATCTGCCTCCAGACTGTAAGACGCATACACTTTTTAGCAAGTTTTTTCATTGCTAAAAAGTGTGTCTCATGTCTAATAGATACTGGTGGTAAAATTTACATTTGTTTACAACGCATTTTTGCCATGTATGTTATCATGGGTCAAAACCAAGAGTTTTAGCATGCTGAGTGAGTTCTCTTGTGGTGCCTTTAGCACTGATAAGTTGTCACACTCTTGCCTATAATTTTAATATTCTTCCAGTAAATTTTAGAACCCCTTCTTGAAGAAGCCCGTACGTAAAGGGGGATATCCTTACGTGGCTGACCGCCGACTACTGATAGCTGATTGCTGACTGCGCTTTGTTTGGTAATTATGTTTTAATAGGATATTTAATGAATTTATGAAGATCCATAGTGAATTTGTTCAAAGGGATGGTGCCTTTTAGACATGGGTTTACTCTGTTATGAGGTGCTAAGTTACATTTGAGGTTTAAGGCCCTTTTGACACCATCAATATGCCAAATGATGGATGGACATATATTATTTAGCAAGTTGTATTAAAGAGGTAATTTCTCTATTTATTTATTAAATGTAAAACTTGCTGCTTGTCGCCATTAGATGGCGATATTGTAACACCATCCCTTGGCATTCTTTCACTATAGAGATCTATGTACTGTTTATCCTGTCTTCTGAATAAAGATGCAATTCAGTGTTTGGTCATGCCATGTGATGCCTATTTATGCTATACTTGTATGCCTTTTTTAATAATTTTTTTCTGTTGTTTTTTATTGTGAATGAAATAAAGAATTGTTATTTTTTAAGAAACCTCGATCTGTGTTCATTGGTTTCAGTAAACTTTATAAGCCTGACAGTCTTTCTAGAAGACATATTGAGATGCATTTAAGTACTTGGGGTCCGTTAAATATAATTGATGGTGCCCAGTTCAGGAGATGTATGGATGCTATAGGTGAAGGCCATGTCATTATGTTCCACTACCTACTAAAAAAAATAAGTAGTGTAGGTCAGGAATTGAGAAAATGGAAGTTTTGCAAATAAATATTACAGCTATTATTTAATAGGCAAACATCACATGTAGAGTTTGCATGATATACAGTACAGACCAAAAGTTTGGACACACCTTCTCATTTAAAGTTTTTTTTGTATTTTCTTGACTATGGAAATTGTATATTCACACTGAAGGCATCAAAACTATGAATTAACACATGTGGAATTATATACTTAACAAAAAAGTGTGAAACAACTGAAAATATTTCTTATATTCTAGGTTTTTCAAAGTAGCCACCTTTTCCTGATGACTGCTTTGCACACTCTTGGCATTCTCTTGATGAGCTTCAAGAGGTAGTCTCTGGAAATGGTCTTCCAACAATCTTGAAGGAGTTCCCAGAGATGTTTAGCACTTGTTGGCCCTTTTGCCTTCACTCTGCGGTCCAGCTCACCCCAAACCATCTTGATTGGGTTCAGGTCTGGTGACTGTGGAGGCCAGGTCAGCTGGCGTAGCACCCCATCACTCTCCCTCTTGCTCAAATAGCCCTTACACAGCCTGGAGGTGTGTTTGGGGTCATTGTCCTGTTGAAAAATAAATGATGGTCCAACTAAACGCAAACCGGATGGAATAGCAATGCTCTGTAAGATACTGTGGTAGCCATGCTGGTTCAGTATACCTTCAATTTTGAATAAATCCCCAACAGTGTCACCAGCAAAGCACCCCCACACCATCACACCTCCTCCTCCATGCTTCACGGTGGGAACCAGGCATGTAGAGTCCATCCGTTCACCTTTTCTGCGTCGCACAAAGACACGGTGGTTGGAAGCAAGGATCTCAAATTTGGACTCATCAGACCAAAGCACAGATTTCCACTAGTCTAATGTCCATTCCTTGTGTTCTTTAGCCCAAACAAGTCTCTTCTGCTTGTTGCCTGTCCTTAGCAGTGGTTTCCTAGCAGCTATTTTACCATGAAGGCCTGCTGCACAAAGTCTCCTCTTAACAGTTGTTGAAGAGATGTGTCTGCTGCTAGAACTCTGTGTGGCATTGACCTGGTCTCTAATCTGAGCTGCTGTTAACCTGCGATTTCTGAGGCTGGTGACTCGGATAAACATCCTCAGAAGCAGAGGTGACTCTTGGTCTTCCTTTCCAGGGGCGGTCCTCATGTGAGCCAGTTTCTTTGTAGCGCTTGATGGTTCTTGCAACTGCACTTGGGGACACTTTCAAAGTTTGCCCAATTTTTCGGACTGACTGACCTTCATTTCTTAAAGTAATGATGGCCACTCGTTTTTCTTTACTTAGCTGCTTTTTTTCTTGCCATAATACAAATTCTAACAGTCTATTCAGTAGGACTATCAGCTGTGTATCCACCTAACTTCTGCACAACACAACTTATGGTCTCAACCCCATTTATAAGGCAAGAAATCCCACTTATTAAACCTGACAGGGCACACCTGTGAAGTGAAAACCATTTTCGGTGACTACCTCTTGAATCTCATCAAGAGGAATGCCAAGAGTGTGCAAAGCAGTCATCAAAGCAAAAGGTGGCTACTTTGAAGAACCTAGAATAAAAGACATATTTCCAGTTGTTTCACACTTTTTTGTTAAGAATATAATTACACATGTGTTAATTCATAGTTTTGATGCCTTCAGTGTGAATGTACAATTTTCATAGTCATGAAAATACAGAAAAATCATTAAATGCGAATGTGTGTCCAAACTTTTGGTCTGTACTGTACCTTCCTGGTACTTTATGTAAATTAGAAGCAAAATTGTTTGAAGATTACTTCTACCTAAATGGCAGAAAATGCACCTATCTTGGTGATGGATAGGACAGCTTGAGGGGATATGGAGGAGGCTGTTTTTTGAAAGGTGTAATTTAAATATTTTGCTAATAATTTATCGAAAGTATCATATTTTTCTAACTACTGAACTAATCTTTAAAACACACCCCAGGTTAAACTTCCTGGAGGTGTAAATTTGTGGAGGATTTGATAATACTACCTTTAATGCTGTAAGGTAAAATAGAGTGGATAGAGATCTAATGTTAGCATTTCTATGCAGCATGTATATTATTCTCATACATGTGCAGCAGGCAATTTATATGCATTCTATGCAGCACACACATACTCGCATCACTATGAATGCATAGTACATGCAAATTAAGCTCTGGTATTCATGCACACAGCTCTGCTACATACATACCCATAACTCAGTTACACACAGCTGTCTTACATACACACATCCATCTTTGTTACATACATTCCCACACCCCTGCAGCATACACACAGCTCAGCTACATACAAACATACAACTCTCCTACATTCACATACATAGCTTTCCTATATACACACATCTCTCATATATACACATACAAAGTACACTCACACACACCTCTTTTGATGTGCCTTTAGCACTAATAAGTTGTCACACTCTTGCCTATAATTTTAATATTCTTCCAGTAAACTTTATAAGCCTGACAGCCTTTCTAGAATACATATTGAGATGTACCATATTTTTCGGACTACAAGATGCACTGTTTTCCTCCAAAATTTTGGAGGGAAGTGGGGGGGTGCGTCTTTTAGTCTGAATATATACATATATGCTGTGGGTGGTAGTGGGTGTGGGGGGAGCAGGTGCGGCGGAGGAGCGGGGCACAGGAGGCAGTAGCCAGCTGCTGCATCCTACACTGTGCCCGCTGCTAAAGAAAATTAATATTCACTGCTCCCCACGCCCATGGGTGTGTAGAGCAGTGAATATTCATTTTCCTTAATAGCGGGCATACTGTACTCGCAGCGCAGCTCCTCGGCGGTCATGTGTGCCCGCTATTAAAGACCATGAATATTCACTACAACCCACTTCCATGGGAAAGGTCCCAGTATCTTTCTCTCCTGTACCGCACTGATCAGATAGATCATTGACCTGCCTCCGGACTTTAAGACGCATACACTTATTAGCAAGTTTTTTCATTGCCAAAAAGGGCGTCTTATTATCTAATAGATACTGGTGTTAAAAATTACATTTGTTTACAATACACACAGCCATTGTATACATTACCACATTTTGAAATTCCTTTCAGGAATTTCTGGTTAAATAACCCTATAGGACTTTCCCATTGTCTTTGGAATTATATTGTCGTTTGAAATCCCAGTAGGACTTGCACACATAGACTTGCATTGAATAAAAAGCAAGAAAAAAATCAGACAGCACACGAACCGTGCATATGCTGGCCTATTTTTATGCACACATCTCAAAGGAACCACAAAAATTCCTCAGCCAAGTACAATGAATTCACAGCCAGAAACATCAGGATGGATAGAATAAACAAATGTTCTGTATTTTTATATATAATTTCACAAGCCCCCTACATTTAATAAACTTGCACCCTTAGGTGACTTTCATGTGGCTCTAAAGGGTGTTCAGCCTGGTTTATCCTAATAAATAATTGTAAAAAATTACGTGGGGTTCCCCCTATTATTGATAATCAGCAAAGGTAAAGCAGACAGCTGTGGGCTGATACTATGAGTCTGAGAAGGTCCTTTCTTTATTGGACACGTCCCAGCCTAAAAATACCAGCCCGCAGCCGCTCTACAAGTGGCGCATCACATGAGATACCCCAATTCTGGCGCTTTGCCTCACTCTTCCCAATTGCCCTGCTGTGGTGGCAATTGAGGTAATGGTACTTGGGGTTTATGACAGTGGTGATTTGTCAAAAATCACAGGCCAATATTGAGTCAATAGGCAGCTAATGGTACCCACGTTCCGGTGCCGTTTCTCACCCTGTGAAGGTCCTATTCATACCAAACTTTCACGGTGAACAGAGCTCGTCTACACCTACACAAAGCTGGTTCGGGTACCAGGTTAGGCCAAAATCCGGTAACGTTTACTTTGTTACTGAGGGTCCAATCTGAAACCTGAGATAATCATTTTGTAACACTAGATCTCCTGTTTCCACAGACACATCACATGTACTTTTCTTAGTACTACAACCAGCTTATGTTAACCAAGTAGCAGTCAGGGGTATACCGTCCATAGCGGCAGCCCGCGCAGTGGCTATGGGGCCCTTGAGACAGGGGGGCCCGATGTTAAAACAGTATCAGACCCCTCCATCCGCCCCCATCACAATTTCAACAGTATCTGCATCCTTGGGATGCAAACACAGTTGAAAACAAACAGGCTTGGTCAGAACCACCGGAGGATTCTGTGGCCCGTGGTCGGGTGAAAGATCTACCTCTGCTCCTCTGGCTGCACTGCTCTGAAAGTGCAGGAGAGGAGGCTCCTCCCACCAGCCCCAGGCTCCAGCAGAGTTGCTGCCTACAGCATGGCCCCTACTCTCCTGGATGTGTCCCCTGCTGCTTACTTCTCCGTTCTCCCCCTCCTGCCTTCACCCCTACAATTAAAGCAAGATAGCTCTGCAGTCGGGCCCTGGGGGATGGGAGGCTGCACCAGAGAGAAATACATCATGTGCAATCATCTGCAGAGAGGTTAAGTTCATGTGTAATGTGTGTGTAATGTGTGTGTATATGTGTGTGTGTGTGTATATGTGTGTGTGTGTGTGTGTGTGTGTGTGTGTGTGTGTGTGTGCTTACGTGTGTGTACAGGTGCTTCTCACAAAATTAGAATATCATCAAAAAGTTAATTTATTTCAGTTCTTCACTACAAAAGGTGAAACTCATATATTATATAGAATCATTACAAACAGTGTGATCTATTTCAAGTGTTTATTTCTGTTAATGGTGATTATGGCTTGCAGCCAATGAAAACACAAGTCATTATCTCAGTAAATTAGAATACTTTATAACAGCTTGAAAAATGTTTTTAAAATCCGAAATGTTGGCCTGCTGAAATGTATGTTCAGTAAATGCCCTCAATACTTGGTCGGGCTCCTTTTGCATCAATTATTGCATTAATGCGGCGTGACATGGAGGCGATCAGCCTGTGGCACTGCTGAGGTGTTATGGAAGCTCAGATTGCTTTGATAGCAGCCTTCAGCTCGTCTGCATTGTTGAGTCTGGTATCTCTCATCTTCCTCTTGACAAGCGGACATAGATTCTCTATGGGGTTAAGGTCAGGCGAGTTTGCTGGCCAATCAAGCACAGTGATACTGTTGTTTTTAAACCAGGTATTGGTACTTTTGGCAGTGTGGACAGGTGCCAAGTCCTGCTGGAGAATGACATTTCCATCTCCAAAAAGCTTGTCGGCAGAGGGAAGCATGAAGTGCTCTAAAATTTCGTGGTAGACGGCTGCGCTGACTTTGGTCTTGATAAAAGACAGTGGACCTAAACCAGCAGATGACATGGCTCCTCAAACCATCACTGATTGTGGAAACTTCACACTATTCCTCAAGCAGCTCGGATTGTGCGCCTCTCCACTCTTCCTCCAGACTCTGGGACCTTGACTTCCAAATGAAAATTGGAACTCTGGGACCTTGTGGAGTGTGTCAATGACTGCCTTCTGGACATCTGTCAAGTCAGCAGTCTTACCCATGATTGTGGAGCCTACTGAAACAGACTAAACAACCTGTTTTTTTGTTAATTATTCTAATTTACTGAGATAATGACTTTTGTGTTTTCATTGGCTGTGAGCCATAATCATCAACATTAACAGAAATAAGCACCTGAAATAGATCACTCTGTTTGTAATGACTCTATATAATATAGTTTCACTTTTTCTGTTGAAGAACTGAAATAAATGAACTTTTTGATGATATTCTAATTTAGATGCACCAGGTGACAGCTGATGTAATCAGCCATCATGTGCCTTAACAGCCATGGGTGTGTATTGCTAATAAAAATATGGATATCTTATAGCCTACATATTGTAACATATTGTTTATATGTTTTGATAAAGTGTGGTCATTAGACCAAGTGTGGAATGTATTGCAAATATGGTTGTCTGAATCCAAGCACTATAATATTGCAATATACTGCAGTATAATATTGATATACTCTGATACTGAGAAACTAGTTCTTTCACATGAACTGTCCTTGATGCATGCTATCCACAAAGTGTTTGCTAGGTGTCAATACAGTAAGACAATGTTAATTGTTCTATGGTCTATGAAGTTGTGTGTTTCAAAGATTCATTATCCTGATTTGTACACAAGTGACCACTGTGATATTTGCTTTGACAAATAGTGTTATTGTAACCAAAATACTGATTCAAATAATGTGTGTACACTTACCATTATGTTCCATGAGAAATACATAGATCTATTGTCTAAAACAATGTTTATAAGTAAACTTCTCGAAATTACAGAACCTGGCCAATTCGGTATTATCGACGAATCATACTTATAAACATTAACCAGCTTTATGCTTCCATTGTCTAAACCTTATAAAAGTCACTGGAATCATGATACAGGCATAAGCTTTCTTGTGTAGACTTCTCAGGGGTTCTCTGTCAATTAGACAGATGATGCTCATAAACTCCTAGATGAAGAAGCCATAAGTTGTACCTGCACTGATGTGTAGTGTTGTATGTACCTGCCCATGCAGTGTTGTGTAGACTTCCAGCGATTTCTCTGTCTTGGTGAAATTTCTTCTCTGATCTTCCAGACGGATGATGTTTAAAAGCTCCTTGGTGATGAAGTGAATACATATATATATGTACTTAACCTTTGTATTATAACATGTACAAAAGTGTATGCAATATCAGCATATCATACTATTCCTTTAATTATATATTTTACGTTTTATATCAACTATTATAAATAAAATTGCGTTATATTGCAAAGGGTTGCCTTCTTTAAAGCCGTATCCGAACCTTAGTGTCAAAACTATTGGCAAAACATTTGGCGTAGTCGGCAGGATACGCAGAAGGCTCAGAAGTTCTTTTTGTTAAAAATTACAATCATCTTGAATTTATAAGGACTCTGTGTGATAAGGTGTGATAGAGTGATATTGCAGTGATATTGCGTAAAGCATGCCTTTCTTTAAGAGAAAGGTAGGTGTGAGTCTATTGAGATTCCTGGTTGGGAACAGACTCCCTTTAATATTTTGGCAACCAAATGGTCCCACAGTGTTGGTTTGAGTGAACCATGAGACAAATGTCAGAAGGATGCGGAACCTGATGATGTGGTTTCATGCTTGCAGAAAGTGAAAGTAGAAAAAGGTAAAGAGTTGGGTGCTGTTGGCAGGCGTGGATGTGTTAAGGGAGGGCAATAACCCTTCACGGTTGACCAAGTGAGTGTCAAAATTATTATGTTGATTGGCAATCCACAGAAAACCAAACGGAGGCAATGTGTGCTCTGTATTGGGAGGATGCAAAGAATCTCTGATCCCGTTTATTTTGCTTAGCATTTTATATTGTTTTGAGTACATCAAACAGCCAATCAACTCTACAGCCATACTACAATACTATAGGCTAAGTGATGTTAGTACAATTATTACGGAAAACACATATATGGTCATATTATCATTGTTAGTTTGAAGCACTATGGAAATTTTACAAGGTCAAACCTGGCCTAAACAAGTTAGATAACAGAGTGTCTGACAAAATGTTCTCTTGAGAAAAAGTTAGTGTGAGATAAGTTCCATGGGAAGAAAAAGAAAGAATGTATGTTATGCAAGGAGTGATAATAATAACATGATTTTAAAGCAAGCAGCCAAAATGGAGTTGCTCTAGCATGAGTATCAATATGTCCTTTACATTCCCCCCTAAAAATTATGTTATTATCAACAATAAAGGTGCTTTCCCAGGGTCATGGTTTGAGCCTGAGGGACATTGGTCTTCACCCAATTAGTGCCCTTGTTACCAATTGGGGCTGTCGCGGCATGTCCACCCCCCCTTGTTTGTTGATATAATCATAAAGTTCAGATCTGAAATTGGTTGGGGCAAGCGGGTAAAGGTCATCATTCCCTTGTCATCCAGGTCCTCAATGCTGGTTACATCTGGGAGGTCCGTGTACAGTAGCACTGGATGTCGGTTAACAGTGTCCTCCTTGCTCTCTGATGACTGGCAGGTTTTCCTCATGCAAAATGGGATACAATAAAAGACTAGTTTTAGTAAAACATATATTAACAAGCAAGCAACAATATGCAACACTCTTTGGTCAACTCGTTATGTTTGTTATACTCTTCCCTGAGTTTCCTAATGTCTCCATTTTAGTCTTTAACCGTATGGTAGAGTCGGGGTCAATATATGGGTCAATATAGTGACAACAGGCTGGGCCTACAACCTGACACACATCCCTCCTTGAGCTGCTGTCAAATAGTCCAGCACTAACGTATGTTGATTAGCCACTATAATAAGCTGATTCTGCACTGCAACAGTAGTATTAATTACTTCCAAAATATTCCAAATCTGGTCATCTAAGTAGTCAGTGACTTCCACTAACTTGTCCCACATTTATGTAACCATAGGGTAGAGGAAGACGGTACTGGCTATCTTATTGGGTACACTCATTTGTACTAAATGAGGTCTTCCTGATGGTCGTGGGGTGTTGTCTTTGGCACGTTTATAACGTTTATAGATGGTATGAAGAGGGATGGCTCTCATATCTACTTTACTATGGGTAATAAGATAAGTGGCTGAAGTTAGCCGGCCCAACGTACAAGTCCCCCCTACTCTGACTGGGAGCCATTTATACGCATTATTCCCACAGACCCAATATGTGGCTGATGGCAAATCCCATAAAGCAGAGTGCTGTAATACTAATTTATGTACCAAATTGATTAAAACGGTGTTATTTGATAACATACACCATGAAGACATTTGTCCCAGGGGGCTACAATATCCAACATCCGGATTGCCACATGTTGAATCACTAGGCTTATATTCAGAAGATTCATTACAAGGGACGTTACCAGATATTTTATAACGTGTCATCGGTACCTTTTATAAACAGATTTGCATGTACCCATGAGTGATTATGAATGTATCTTTCCAATAATGATGGTCTGGGACGGACCGCCAGAAAGGGCATACTAGCGGCTGAAACTGGTGAGTGAGTACATATCCAACAGTCACTGATCTGGTTGTTTTCTAATTGTCTCAATTCTTGTACCAAAATCTGATGGTCAGTAATGAACTTATTATTAAAGGGGTCAGTACTCTGTTGTAGGCTATTCCAGGTATTGACTAGTTTAACCATACATATTATCATAAAACATCTCAGCTGTTGGGATTGTCAGGAGCACTTGGTATGATCCGTCATACAATGGTTCTAGTCCGTGTTTCCGAACATGCTTCTTCACATACACATAATCTCCAGGCCTGAGGGTATGACAACCTTCTGCATCAGCTGGATCTGGAATAGAAGATGATACTAACGCATGGGTGTTAGTTAAGGCTTTGGCAAACTGAATCACATATTGCACAACATAATCTGTTTCTTCTGATAATTGTTGTGGGGTAAATCTAGCTATAGCTGGTTGTGACCTAAATAGTATCTCATAGGGTGACAGTTTGTGTTTCCCTATGGGGGTGGTGCGTATGTGATATAGTGCAATGGGAAGGAGCTCAGGCCACTGGGCCGTAGTCTCCTGCATCATTTTGGTTAACTGCCTTTTCAGTGTGCCATTCAATCTCTCCACCTTGCCACTTGACTGTGGATGGTAAGCAGTATGTAACATCACTGTTGATCCGATCATGGTAAGTATTTCTTGATATACGCATGAGGAAAAGCCTGGTCCTTCATCACTTTTGATAACTTCTGGGACTTCATACCGGCAAACAACTTCAGAGACCAGCTTCTTGGCGGTAGTCTTGGCAGTCATGTTTGGAACGGCGAATGCTTCTGGCCAACTGGAAAACATATCCACTACCCCTAAGCAGTCCATGGGCCCAGGCCGCAATGGCTGGATACAGGAGTCGAGGCAAACAGTACAGTTGTTTCTTCTTCCATAGCCCATCTATCAACTTAGCACTAGAGATGAGCGTTGTTCTACTCGAACTGTTCGCCAATCTCAAATTCGAGCTGTTTTGGGCGGTGTTCGAGCCGGTCGGCGAACACGAACAATTTGAGAAAAATTCGGCTGTTCGAGGTTATGTTCGATAACTGTTCGTGCACCAAAATCATAACTGGATTTTTTCTCAGTAATGATGAAAATTAATGTTAATACGCAGTTTGAGTGTACAGCGGGGCGGGGGGAGGGGCAGGGGATGGATCTCTGCAGGAACAATGAAGATCTCCATTTTTTTTTCTCTTTCCCGCATTTGCAGTGGGGAGGTGCAATCTGTCAGCCTATCAGCAGCGCACACACGGAGCGAAGTGCTTTTTTTCACACAAGCAAGGGCATGTGTCATTGGCAGTGTATGTCACATGTCCTTGCCCTATAAGACCAAGCCATTTTCCCCGTCGCCACCATTTTCTCACTGCTGCAGCTGCGTGTTAGACGGCACCGCTGTTGCTGTGTGCGCTATACCTTGTTAATTTCAAGCCAATTTTCGCACAAATATACAGATAGCTTGGGAGTAGGGAATAGTTGTGATTGCAGTCCTTTTAAGGACTAGGTTACAGCATTTCCTACGACTTTTATCAGGCAGGTCTGTGCTCTTAAATAGATAGATTGTGGGAGTAAAGACTAATTGTAATTGGAGTCCTTTTCAGGACTAGGTTACATCAGTTCCTATCAGTTTTTGCCAGGCAGGTCTGTGCCAGTGCTGTGCAAGTTTTTTTCACAGCATTTGGCTGAATCTAGCAAAGCTAATCCTTTTTGGCCTATTGCAGAGTGTGTTAGTCAGTGGAGTAGCCTATCTGTGTTGCAAGATATACCACCTGTGTATAGAATACCAATTTTTTTACTGCACCTAGTGAAGTAAAATCTTTTGGGCATAGCATCATTCTATTAGTCCATCTATACTGACCTCCATCAGGTTGCAAACTGAATATAATTTTTTTCTGCATCTAGCTCTGAAAAAATATTTGGGCTTCTAGCTGTGTGTGGGACTTGGTCTATTAGTCCATCTATACTGACCTCCATCAGGTTGCAAATTAAAAATAATTTTTTTCTTCATTTAGCTCTGAAAAAATATTTGGGCTTCTAGCAGTGTGTGGGACTTGTTCTATTAGTCCTTCTATACTGACCTCCAGCAGGTTGCAAATTGAATATAATTTTTTTCTGCATCTAGCTCTGAAAAAATATTTGGGCTTCTAGCGGTGTGTGGGACTTGGTCTATTAGTCCATCTATACTGACCTCCATCAGGTTGCAAATTAAAAATAATTTTTTTCTGCATCTAGCTCTGAAAAAATATTTGGGCTTCTAGCAGTGTGTGGGACTTGGTCTATTAGTCCATCTATACTGACCTCCATCAGGTTGCAAATTAAAAATAATTTTTTTCTTCATTTATCTCTGAAAAAATATTTGGGCTTCTAGCAGCGTGTGGGACTTGTTCTATTAGTCCATCTATACTGACCTCCATCAGGTTGCAAATTAAAAATAATTTTTTTCTGCATCTAGCTCTGAAAAAATATTTGGGCTTCTAGCAGTGTGTGGGACTTGGTCTATTAGTCCATCTATACTGACCTCCATCAGGTTGCAAATTAAAAATAATTTTTTTCTGCATCTAGCTCTGAAAAAATATTTGGGCTTCTAGCAGTGTGTGGGACTTGGTCTATTAGTCCATCTATACTGACCTCCATCAGGTTGCAAATTGAATAAAAAAAATTTCTGCATCTAGCTCTGAAAAAATATTTGGGCTTCTAGCGGTGTGTGGGACTTGGTCTATTAGTCCATCTATACTGACCTCCATCAGGTTGCAAATTAAAAATAATTTTTTTCTGCATCTAACCCAGCCAATAGTTTTGGCCTAATACCACAGTTTGGCCACTCAGCTCTGCTCGGTTACCATCCATTGTTTTTTTGTGCAAACAACTCCAGAGTTGTGAATTAGTTAACCACCAAAATGAGTGGAAAAAGGCCTGCTGCTGGTGGAAAGGGGAATAGGCGTGTTGGGAAGGGGAAAAAAGGTTGTGTCCGTGGGGTAGGTGCAGAAGAAAGACCATCTTCCAGCCAAACTAAAATGTCTACTTCTTTTAGCGGACAATGTGATAAGATCCCTTTCTTACGGCCACGCCAATCGCTACAAATTCCAGATGACGCACAAAAACAGCAGGTGCTTCAACGGATATCAAGTGCTCCTTTAAGTGGGCTCTCCTCCACATCAACTTCAACATCACAAATACTCCAGTCCTCAAAGGTGTCACCCAAATCGCACTTGCTTCCTCACAGCTCCCAAATCTCCAGCTGCCCGTCTGAGTATGAGGTAGAACAGATGGTTGAGTCTGCAGAGCTGTTTACTCATACTATAGCCTGGGAATCAGAGGTCGACTACAGCGCTTCTGTGAATCCAGACGAGGAAATGATCTGCACTGATGCCCAGAATCTTTATGAGTCGGATCCAGGACCAGACGCAGAAGGTTCTGACCATAATGTAGACCCTCATTCCCAAACTGTAACTCCTGTTGGTGGAGACAATGAGGAAGACGATGATAAGACTCAAATACCTGATTGGAGCGACAACTTTAGTTTTTTGTCAGGGCAGGAACAGGTTGGCTCTGAGGACGACGGGTGTGATAACGCACAGGGTGATGATGATGAGGTCGGAAATCCCACTTACTGTCAACCCACAGTCAGCCAAGAGATGAGGTCAGCAGAGGAGGTGGAGGAAGATGCTAGTGACGACGAGGTCAGGTTGCGCCTTCCTGGACAGAGACGTAGTACTGGAAGCACGTCAACAACTGCATCCTCAAACACAACTCTGCCTCTCACCACAAGTCGTGGTGGCTCTTCAGGTCGCATGGGTGCTAAGCCTTGCATAGCCTGGGCATTTTTTCAGATCGATAAAGATGACCCAACTCGTGTTATCTGTAACATTTGTCAGCAAAAGCTAAGTAGAGGCCAAAAAATACATAGTTTGAGTACTTCATGCATGAACCGGCACATGGACATGAAGCATAAGTTGCAGTGGGAAGCTCAGTGTGCTACAATGCGGTCTAGCCGGCCGGGCCAACCACCGTCTGCCATATCTTGTGCATCCGCGGCCTCTTCATCCTCTGTGACTGGGGGGACAGCAGTCACACCTGTTTTGGGGCGCAGACCTGCCACCTCTTTACCCGCAACAGCCAGCGTGATTGGCAGGTCATCATTTTCTTTGGAGGTGGTAACACCAGCTGGTCTTGAGCGCTGTCCGACATCGATAGCACCACCTTTGGATCAAGGCAACCTAACATGTCCGCCTGCATCTTCCTCACAGACCGGCAGTTTGCCGGGGACACCCTTATCAACCCCGTCTAAGCACAATAGCCAGCCCTCGGTCCCTCAGATGTGGACAAGTAAAAGACCATTTCCTCCTAGCCATGAGAAAGCTAAGAGGTTGAATTTCACCATCTGCAAGCTCTTGGCTACAGAAATGCTGCCTTTCCACCTGGTGGACACAGAGGATTTTCAAGACCTTATGTCCGTCGCAGTGCCCCAGTACCAGATGCCCAGTCGGCACTACTTCTCAAAGAAAGGTGTGCCTGCGCTCCACCAGCATGTCGCACACAACATCACCGCTTCTTTGAGAAACTCTGTGTGTGACAGGGTGCATTTCACCACAGACACTTGGACGAGTAGGCATGGACAGGGGCGTTACATGTCGCTGACTGGGCACTGGGTAACTATGGTGACAGCAGGACAAGGGGCTGCTGTCCAAGTCTTGCCGTCCCCACGAGTTGTGCGTCAATCCTCTTTATGTCATTTTTCCTCCACTGCTTCTGCCTCCTCAACCTCCTCTCGGTCTTCCACCTGCACCCAAAGCCTGTCTGGTCATGCCACAAGCTTTCTAACTGCGCAGAAGGGATCCTGCACACCTCCTTACTATGCTGGCAGTAGGGCTCAATGTCATCAGGCGGTTTTTACATTGAAATGTCTGGGAAATGTGAGTCACACAGCTGAGGAGTTGTGGTCAGCTCTGGAGAACCAATTTCATGAATGGTTGTCTCCACTGGACCTGAAACCAGGGAAGGCCGTGTGCGACAATGCTGCAAACCTGGGTGCGGCCCTTCGCCGGGGCAATGTCACACACGTGCCTTGTATGGCTCACGTGTTGAACCTGGTTGTCCAGCAATTTTTAGCCCACTATCCCAGACTAGATGGCCTTCTGCAGAGGGCACGGTCGCTGTGTGCTCACTTCCGCCCTTCGCATCCCGCAGCTCAGCGACTTACATCTCTACAGAAGTCGTTGGGCCTGCCACTTCACCGGCTAAAATGCGATGTGCCTACCCGGTGGAATTCAACTCTGCACATGTTGCAGCGACTGTGGCAGCACCGACAAGCCCTGGTGCAATACGTTCTGACGTATAGCCTGGGCCAACGAGATTCAGAGGTGGGGCAAATCACGCTGGAGGAGTGGTCTCAGATCAGGGACCTATGCACCCTTCTGCACAGTTTTGAAATGGCGACGAAGATGTTTAGTGCTGACGATGCCATTATCAGCATGACTATTCCGGTGATTTACATGCTGGAGCACATGTTAAACAGAATTCGGAGTCAGGTGGTGGCACAAGAGGAGGTGGAGGAAGTAGAGGAGGAGGAGTTGTAAGCGGAAGGGCTAACATCTGCAAGGTCCAGACGGTCGGCAGCACCAAGGCGGCAGGCATGTGAGGGTGGGGGAGATGATTTTACCAGGGCGCATGGTAGCAGCCAAACTAGTGAGGAAGGTGCAGGAGCCCAGGAAGAAGTGGAGGACGAACTGATGGAAGACTCATCAGATGAGGGAGACCTTGATCACATTTCTGTTGTGCGAGGTTGGGGGGAGAGGACAGAGGAAGGAAGCATGATTGCTACCTCGCCACCAACACAACAGGGACTTGGTGCTCCTGGATGCGCAACACACATGAGTGCCTTCTTGCTGCACTACCTGCAACATGACCCTCGAATTGTGAGAATTAGAAATAATCCTGACTACTGGGTTGCCACACTGTTAGATCCCCGGTACAAAAGTAAATTTGCAGAAATTATTCCTGCCATAGAAAGGGATGCACGCATGCAGGAGTATCAGCAGAGACTGTTGCAGAATCTTACATGTGCTTTTCCACAAAATACCAGTGGTGCACGTAGTGAATCTCACAGTTCCAACTTGCCAACCGTGGGACCGTCAAGTGTTCAGCACTCAAACCGTAACAGAACCACAGTATCTGCTGGTAACATCAATTTTGCGGAATCATTTCACCACTTTTTTAGCCCATCCTTTGCAAGGCCACAGGAGACAAGAAGTCTGACACATAGTCAACGCCTAGAGACGATGGTACAGGAGTATCTCCAAGTAAACATTGAAGCCACGACTGTGTCACTGGACCCTTGCTCTTTTTGGGCTTCCAATCTGGATAAATGGCCGGAGCTAGCCACTTACGCCTTGGAGATCTTGTCATGCCCCGCAGCCAGCGTTCTGTCTGAACGTGTGTTCAGCGCTGCTGGTGGTGTGCTGACAGATAAGCGCACGCGGCTCTCCACTGATAATGTAGACAGACTCACGTTCATAAAGATGAACAAATCATGGATCCGAAACGACTTTTCTACCCCTGTGTCATCCTGGGGAGAGTAAAAGCTTGATGATTGGTTAAAATCACCCTACCAACCGTTTTAAGCTTTCAAATTACTAATCATGTTTATCTGTATCTTGACTGGAAAATAATTTGGGCTTTGTAGCAGTGTGCAGCACTGATCCTATTAGGCCATCTATAATAAGCTCCACCAGATTTAAAATTAAAAATAATTTTTAGCTGCATCTAGCCCGGAAAATAATTTTGGGGCTCCGAGATGCGCAAGACACATAAGTGCCTTCTTGCTGCACTACCTGCAGCAGGACCCTCATATTGTCAGAATTCAAAATAATCATGACTACTGGGTTGCCACACTCTTAGATCCCCCAAACTTTTCGATCAACCTTTTCATTTTAATAAAGACCAAAAAAATGGTCATTTTTGAAATTATAAGCATTAGCAGGTTGTTAGAAACTGAAATCAAACAGTTTTCAACTCAAAACTTTATTCTAGGTGATGTTACATTTTCACATAGGACCCCTTGTTCGAAAGGAGCTTCTGAACTCTCTCGTCCATTGACTTTGTCAGGTTTTGGATGGTTTCTGCTTCAATTGTTTTGCATGAGGACAGAATACCCTCCCAGAGCTGTTGCCTAGATGTGAACTGCCTCCCGCCATCATAGACACTCCTTTTAATGATGCTCCAAAGGTTCTGAATGGGGTAGAGGTCAGGGGAGCATGGGGGTCACACCATAAGTTTGTCCCCTTTTATGCCCATATCAGCCAGAGATGCAGATGTTTTATGTGCAGCATGAGATGGTGCATTATCATGCAGAAAAATGATCTTGCTGTGAAATACACGGTTCTTCTTCTTGAACCATGGCAGGAAGTGCTGTTTGAGAAATTCCACATACATTATGGAGTTCATCTTTAGCGCCTTCAGGGATCCTAAAGGGGCCGACAATCTCTCTCCCCATGATTCCAGCCCAAAACATTACTCCACCTCCTCCTTGTTGGCGCTGTAGCCGTGTTTGCGTGGGGTGTCCATCAACCAGCCATCCTCCACTCCATTCATCTGGACCATCGAGCGCTGCACGGCACTCATCCGTGAACAAAACAGTTTTGAAATCAGTCTTCATGTAATGTTTGGCCCACTGGAGCCGTTTCTGCTTGTGTGAAGTGGATAGAGGAGGTCGACAGGATGGCATATGCACAGCTGCAAACCTCTGAAGGACCCTGCATCTTGTTGTTCGGGGGACGTTGGAGGCACAAGCAGCTTCAAAAACTTGTCTGCTGCTATGACAAGGCTTTTTTGCCGCTGCTGTTTCAACCTGACGTAATTGCCTGTAGGAAAGAGTCCTCAATTTGCCCTTATCAGCACGCACACGTGTGTACTGTGAATCAGCTACATACTTCTTGATTGCCAAGACACTTCATCCTGATCATCGCACAATGTTGATTGTAGTCATGCCTTGACCTAAACACTCCACAATTTGTTGCTTCTCAGCAGCCAACACATCCTTTTTCTTTCCCATTTTGGCAGAAAATGTAGGCTGCTTAATAATGTGAGAGAGCCTTCTTAAGTAGTCTTGCCTTTCATTGGACACACCTGCCAAACTAATTAGCACAGGTGTCTGCAATTGCTTACAGTGATATAAAGAGCCCTGACACACATCACCATCAATGAGTTTAACTGACAAACAAACAAATTCTTCCCTTATCACTCCTAAACACTTTTTGCATAATAATTTGGAACGCGGTGTACATGTGCTTTTCCACAAAACACCAGTGGTTCACGTAGTGAATCTTACAGTTCTAACTTGCCAACCGTGGTCTGTATGGAATTGTTCAATAAAGGGCCCAAAATTAAGATAACATAGATGGGAGAGGTCTCTATGAATAGGAATTCCTAAGTATTTGATACCCTGTGAGGGCCAGGCAAAGGGAAAGTTGGACTGGATGGAATCCTATATGGATTTGGGGAGGGAGACATCGAGGGCCTCAGACTTCGCTGCATTGATTTTAAAATTTTACCATGTAACAAAGTGATCTATTTCAGCCATAACAGCATGGATGGATATATGTGATTGAGTGATATATACTAGGACATCATCAGCAAATAGAGAGCACTTGTACTCGGTGCCTCCCACCTCAATCCACCTAATATTGGGGTTATGGCGAATTGATGAGAGCAGGTGCTCCGTCACTAGGATGTATAAGAGAGGGGACAGAGGACATCCCTGCCTTGTCCCATTGGTGATTGTGAAAGGTGATGAAAATGTTCTGACGCACCCCCTGGGCCTTGGGACACCCGGAGCCGGACCCTTTTTGGTGGATGCTGGTGGTTGTAGTCTTCGTGGCGGCGATCCGGTTCCGTGGCTCAGGGCGGTCAAACCAGTGGCGGAACTATTTATGTGGTTTTGATGTTTAAATGTCCGACTACGCCACCCGTGGATTGCGGTCAGAGTGAACCGCCGCTACAGGGCAGACCGCTAAGGCTGGTGTTGTGGGTGCAGCAGAGTGTAGTATAACTCCCCACGGGAGGAGTATAGCCTCAGGGCAGTGTATGCGGAGGATGGGGGTGATGGTGCAGGGCAGCAGCAGTAACGACACGGAGTCAGTGATGCAGTTCAGGGCCTTTACTCACAGTTCTTATTATCCAGACCACGTCTGCAGGTAACGGCTGCCCACGTCGTACTGTGCTCACCAGGTGAGGGGCTCAGACAACTCCCAGATAACTTTGGAGCGCTTCACAGGACCCCCTTTGTGTGTCCTTTGTCTGGCCTTTCTTACCAACACTTCTGTCCGGCTGCCTCGGGCCTCCTCTTGGTAAACTTGGCGCCAGTTTCCCTGACCCTATGTGGTGCCTTCCTAGCGGGTGGAGCAAGGGGCTGCGCCACATAAAATGTCAGAGCCTCCGGTTTCTAGCTGAGGGTCGTTTCCTGCCTCCACTAGTTCGGGGACCGGTCTCCCCCTTTGGCCTGACCCCTCCACGCAGGTGGATTCGGGCGTGCGGTGGCGACTCGCCCGTCCGCACCCCTGGGATCCCTTCATTCCTCGTTCCTGGAGCCTTCTCCGCTCCTCTTCCTTCCTTCTCCCTCTTGCAGGCCTGGGCCTCTGTTACTAGGCCCGCCTCCGGAGCAGAGCTCATGCAGAGCCCCTGCTCCCTGCCACTTCTGCTCAGACTTCTCTGCACTGAACTAAGATGGTGCCCACCTTTTATACTCCCTTCTCAATGCACCCAGGAACTGCTTCCTCCCTGCTCCTGCACTGCAGGGTTCCCCTTCCTCAGTGTTCCCTCCCCCAACTCCAGCCAGGGACAGGGACTGTCGTGCCCATCTCAGGGGCATATTGGTCGCCCTGCCCCACGGCAATGTGGTGTAATGCATGCAGGTGTCGGGTCCTGATCCACACTCCATCCTTATCTGAGAGTGAGATATCACACCTCTGGGTGAGGTGCAATACGTCTGTAGCAACCGAGCCCTCGGTGCTACAGTTCCATTCATCTTCAGCCTAGGTGACGTATTGTGATACAGGGCCGTGATTTTGGCTATAAAAGGGTCCCCTAGACCCCTACCCCAAGCTTTTTAAGAGAATCATATATGGCGTGCCAGGAGACTCTATGGAATGCTTTCTCAGCATCCAACGAGAGTATCTACTTACAAATTTTTAACTGCATCTAGCCCAGGAAATACTTTGTGCCTAGTAGCAGTGTCTGCTAGTCAGCGGATTATCCCGGCTGTTAAGCAAGCTACACCACCTGTAGTTTGGACACTTAATTTTTTCAAAGGAAATGCTTCGGGACCACGGGATACTTAGTGAAGAGCATCAGGAGGCACCCCAAGGCATAGGGGCTGGGACTGGCACTAGGATGCCTTGCGGTGGACAGCCGAGCTCGATCCTTATAAAAGCTTTTTAACTGCAGCAGCTTTAGTGGACGCTACTGGAGCTGGAATTACGCGGCTGCTGGCATGAGACTTGCCCTCCAATAGATCCTTGTAAATGGATTTAAAGTGTATTCATTCAAATTAGAGGGACAATTTAAATTAAAAAGCTTAGAGCTGCCTCCACCACAGGGGGGCTCTCTCGACCCACCAGCGGACAGGCACCAGTATTGGGAGAGGGGGGCTGGCCGTCAGGGTTCACCGCGGCTCTGGCACAAACCCGGCGACACGGAGGTGGCACGGGCAGGAGCGGACTGGCCGTCTCGGCTTCTCACTTTTTGGATTTTAGAAGGGCATGACATGCCTATATCTGTGTCTCCCCCTCCTTTTACTCCTCCACCTCTTTTCTTTTCGCATGACTATATGTACTTGTCACTTTTCCATGTGTTAGTTGTGTCTTCTGAGCAGTTTGTCAGCTTTTGGACACCTTTGAAGGTGTTTTCTATGTGTTTCTATGTGTTTTTGTTTGCCTGCCATTGGTTTTAACGGTGTTCGAAGGTGTTCGACGAACAGTTCGACGAACAGTTCGACGAACACACGGGTGTTCGACGAACCGAACTCGAACACTACGGGGGTGGCTCAACACTACTTAGCACCCACCTCCTTCTACGACTGGCGTTCTTCTTTAGCGCGTAGAGCGTGTGGAGCGTAGCTTTGTGATTGGAGGGACCGGTTGATGCTCTTCTGCAGGTTGATCCTGGGTTGGCACGGAATTTAGCTGTTTGGCCTGTTGCCGTGTAAGAGCCATGGACATGGATGTCAGAAGAAGAGCTGCTCGCTTAGCATGGAGATGAGCAAGTGCATTACCTCTTGCTTCAGGGGCATCTGGTCGGGTATGAGCTTTTACCTTTACGACAGCCAACTGTCTTGGTAGTTGCACCACTTCCATCAATTGTCTGATGCTTTCAGCATTTTTCACAGTCTGCAGTCAGAGCTTTGAGCTCTGCTTCTTGTGCTGACATACTGGGAGGTAAGACTGCTGCCTCTACCAATGTATCTTCAGTTGTGACAGCATATCCAGTATGAAACCTGCCAGAGGTGTCAACATATCTGGATCCATCCGTATATAACGTAAGTTCTGGGTCATCCAAGGGTACTTCCCCCACTAGAACAAGTGGAGTTGACTCCGCAGTAATTTGTTCCAGACAATCATGCGGTGGAGCCTTTTTCCCCTCTCCTTCAGGTGCTGGTAGCAGGGTGGCTGGGTTGATGGTGGTGTAACTTCACATTTTCTGGCAAAATCAACGAACACTGCAGCCACAGGTGTCTCTGTGTAGACAGATGTTTAGGTTGCTGTGTGGCGTGAACCGCTCGTAGACAGCTGGGGGAGAGATGCGCTAGGTAATAAACGACTGGGCGCTGCTTTGTACAGTGTCTCTGCGTGAGTACTCCGGCTGCATGTCCTCCTGTCTCAGAGGCATACAAATGGAAAGGTTGAGCATAGTCCAGATTTCCAAGGGCAGGGGCTGTTATTTTCCTTGACTTTAGTTGCTCAAAGGCTTGTTGCAGCTGTTCTTGGTGGTCCTTGTTGTTGACATCAGCCAGAGTGTCTTCTTTTAATGCATCTTAGAGGGGCGGCTGCATGAGACGTGAGGCGTCTGGGATCCATTGTCTGCAGTATGTACATAGTCCGAGGAACCGTTGCAGCTCTATGGGATCTTTTGGGAACGGTAGTGCGTAGATGACCGTCTTCCTTTCTTCTGTGAGATGTCTGGCACCCTGAGTAAGGCAATGGCCTAAGAAGACCACTTGCCGGGCCAAAACTGAAGTTTCGAGGCTGAGACTCGACAATTCAGTTTTGCTAGATGCTTGAGGAGACTAACACTGGCCCTGATGGACATTTGCTCCGTGTAAATGTAATATGTAATGTAATATGTAAATGCAAACAGAAACTGACAGTCTTTGTGTAGTGGAATGCTAATAAAAAAACAAAAACGTTTGCTAAATCAATTACTGTAAACCAGACAACGTGTATGTGCATCTATTAGAAACTTAAGGATACATGACCATCTAGAGAATTAGTTTACATCACCATATTTTAGCCCTAATGTCAAAGTGGACATAAATATGTGCTGTTGAGGGTAGTGGATTGATTAGCCAACTTATCCTGAGCCCATATTTTAAGGGCTTGACAGAAGTTAAACCCACTCTCATATGTATTGGCGTCTAATGCTCTGTCACACACTGATTATGATGATCTTCCTCATACACATTCTGGGTGTAGTGTGTATTGCTGCCTGTATTCTGGGTGTGCCAAGATGGCCGCAACCAGAAGGAAGCATACTACAGGAAGGGTGCACCAAGATGGCCACCACCAAAGGGACATTTGGTCAGAGACCGGAGGTGATGCAATGGGTGTAGCAACATGGCCGCTGCAGGAAGGGTTGGAACTTTGGGCGGACATAGGTATAACAGATGAGGATGGGGCACTAGAAGTGGCTTGGGTAGTAGCGAGGGGAGTGCGTGACATGCAACACAGTAATCTACTGACAATGGATTCTGCTGGCCACAATTAGAACATTCCCAACAATTCATTACTCCGCCATTATCGGAGAGCAGTATCTTTGTAATACACATAACATAGCATCGTGTTTCCCTTATTGTCTGCATTTTCTTCCTCCATTCACCTTTTTTTTTTTTCCTGCTCTGTATCAAGCCAAGGCCGTTTTGCTATGCTAGCAGCTGTAACTGGGCGCTTATCTGGCAGCGTGCATATTTCAGTTAACCATTTAAGTTTCTCCACATATCCACATACTTTTTCCTTCTGTCAACAAACTCAGCGCAACCTTTTTTTTTCACATGCATTTACTTTTCAACATTTCAACATCCCATTATCTTCCTTGCTGCATTTAACATCTTGTACTGTAATCTTACACAATGACATTACTCTTTTGGTTTTCTCTACATGTATAACAAAATGACATGATAGCTGTCCGGCTCTTGTAGCCATCACCTCTCCTTCTCTTAACGGGCCATGGTCACGGATGTAATCATTAGATGCAGCTTGTATTGTAGGTCCCCCAATACGACATATCTCTGCAGCTAGCCCCCACCCATGCTGCAGTTTCGCATTTGCTGCGTTTACAATGATCCCAACCTGCTGTTGTGGTATACTCCCCATACCTATTCTCAGTATAGTAGAGAATTCTGAAGGACCATTTAGTAAATCAGACGCCACCTCCTCATACTAGCGTCCATGTTCTATTTCCCCAGTTTGGGAGAGGGTGAATAGGGAAGAGTTCAGAGGACCCTGGGTCCCTCTGAATGGAATATGATGGTAGGGGCAGGTGGGGGTAGTGATTCATAATACCCCCCGTCAGCGTTAAGTAATGGGTAGGTTGGTGCTACAACACCGGGTTTACGTGCGTGCTTCACAATTATAGCATGTCCTGCGCCATCCTGGATTAGTGACCCAACACACATTACAGAGCCAACCGTCTGGGTTATATGATGGTGGCTGGCTCTCAGTGGGAAGTGCAGGGTATTTAATCTCATAAGGTATAAATTGCTCAGTTTCCGGATTCAGGGGCTGGGGTATTGCTACATTTGTGGGAGATGCTTCTTTAGGGGCTCTAGATTTGGATTGTGGACACATAAGTTGGGAAGGGGGGGACCTACTTCCTCCTGTACTTTTTCAACATATCCTTCATCACAAATCTCATGTGCCACTTTCCTAAAGTTTTCAGCATCTTCCAACAATCCACAGCAGTCAACTAATCTACCCCTTTGCTGCCGGATGCCTTCATCCCACAACACAGGCTGAAGCCTCCCCTCCACAGGAAAATTTAACACCTTAAACACTTTTGGCACGTGCTTAAATGATCTTTTCCCTTCTCGACTGATCATGATATTCATCACATCCTCCCTCTCCTTCGGGGGAGACAAATTCTTTCTGCTCCACAGAAACATTGATTATTCACTACAACTGACAAAAAGATCCTTAATTTGTGCACAGCGGAGTCTGGCCAGAGCTCCCAGCTGTTCCACTACTAACTCACCCCTCCCGTCGGGGGAATTCTTTCACACAACAAATGAAAGGAGGTGCACTTCTGCTGCTATGCAGCTTTGCAGCGCACCGGACACTCGATATACGTATATCTACTTGCGTGTCCTACCCAATCTTCGATCACCTGCCGCGACTGAAACTAACAATGTTCAGTCTCTCCTAAGGATTTTTGTCCAAAGCTGAGAAAGATTCACACAATATTCACTTGTAAATCCGAGGTGATACTGCTTTGAAGTTAAATAATATCAGACCCCTAATGAGACTACACCCCTTATAGTCTCACCTTTGACTATATCCAACCAGGACACCCGGAGATACTGCAAACAACCACACACTACGTGGAAACCACGCCAAACGGTCAGTGTCACTAGTAAAGAACTGGTGCACTTACCGTGGCTTTTTGTGGGGGATGATCAGTCCCAATTCCAGTGGGGGAGGCTGAAGGCAGGTCTCTCTTTGTGGTCGTCCAGAGGTGGAGGGGCGTCCCTGGTTAGGGATCCGAGTCACGGCACCAGCTGTTAAGGGAGGGCAATAACCCTTCACGGTTGACCAAGTGAGTGTCAAAATTATTATGTTGATTGCGCAATCCACAGAAAACCAAACGGAGGCAATGCGTGCTCTGTATTGTCGGGATTCAAAGAATCTCTGATCCCGTTTATTTTGCTTAGCATTTTATATTGTTTTGAGTATATCAAATAGCCAATCAACTCTACAGCCATACTACAATACTATAGGCTAACTGATGTTAGTACAATTATTACGGAAAACACATATATGGTCATATTATCATTGTTAGTTTGAAGCACTATGGAAATTTTACAAGGTCAAACCTGGCCTAAACAAGTTAGATAACAGAGTGTCTGACAAAATGTTCTCTTGAGAAAAAGTTAGTGTGAGATAAGTTCCATGGGAAGAGAAAGAAAGAATATGTTATGCAAGGAGTGATAACATGATTTTAAAGCAAGCAGACAAAATGGAGTTGCTCTAGCATGAGTATCAATATGTCCTTTACAGATGGATCCTGCTGTCTGCATATAGAAAACAGCATGAGGAAAGAATACGTATATTAACAAAAGTTCAAGAATTGGAAAGACAGTTGTGTGAGGCCCAGAATGCATTGATTATAGCACAGTGTCAGAATAAGTTATTAATGGACAGATGTGATGGATATCAGCATGTTGCAGAAAAGGCTGCTGTATGTGTAGCGCAGTATAAATACAAAAGGAGGTGAGGGAAGGTTAATAACAAGAAAGTAGCTTTGGCCATAGCCAAAGCAGGGATAGAGTGGAGCCCTGATCAGTGGGATGGGGATGTATGGGATTCAACTGACTCTAAAAACATCACCAATCCAGAGACTGAGGATGAATATTTCAATGGAAAGAGAGAAATTGATCCTCCTCTTAACCCAGTGAAAGTTCATCCTATATGTCGGAGACGGATTGTAGAGACTGCTGCAGGTAAACAGAATAAGAATGCAGTAGAGGATTACAGTCAGCAGGAGCTTAATGACCTTCATGATTGTTTCTCTCAAAAGCCAAATGAATCTTTAGTAGCTTGAGCTGTCAGATTATGGGAGATGGGGGGCTCATGGAGTGCAGGTGGATGCTGTGGATGGCCAAAAATTTGTCCAATTCAGTCATGAACCTGTAGTGAAGGAGGCCTTTCGTACCTTGACAATTCAGCAGCCACATGTGGTGTGTAGTATGCTTGATGTGGCCATGGCATTGCAGCATAAATACCCATCCGAGGCGGACTGGCCGCCCAATGAAAAACCATGGTTTACATTGAAAGATTGTACTCAGAGGTTGAAAGAGGAGGTCATGAAAAATGCTATTTCGGCAAGCTCTTATGATGATTATATGCAAGTTGTTGTGAGTGTATCTGTTAGAAATCGTATCATTAGAAATGCCCCTGCAGCCTACAAGCATATCATGATGACGCTAATGATAAATCAGACTGGGAAAACTATCGCCAATACATTGGAGGCAATTAGACAGTTAGGGGATCTGGGAGATTGGGGTCCCAAACAAAAGGGTAATTTTACCTCTGAAGAGCAGCATGACAATGTCAAAAGTAACTACAATCCTAGATCTTGTATTACCCGTAAAGATATGTTTATGGCCCTGATAAAGGATGGTGTCCACAGGGATAAAATAGACGGGATTGGTACTAACGAGATGTGGAAATTGTATCAAAAGAGAGGACTTAATAAAAAGTCAGGGTTTCACATAATAGAAAGGTTACAGTAAAAGATTCTGAATCCCCACAGCAGGGGCCGGGCAGGACACAGGGAGAGAGAGGGCCAACTCCCTCCTCGTCGCCAGCAAAGCCCACAGCACAGGGGTTTGAGGATCTTTATGCTGAAGTTAAATCCTTGATACAGGAATTCAAAGCCCAACAGAAGGGGGCATCATTTTCTCCTAATATGATGTCTTCATCTGAAATGGAGGATCGATGGAGGGAGACAGATAAAAGTGATTGACATGCTGGCCACACCCCACAAATGTTGGTAGATACAGGGGCGGAGGCCAGTTTGATTAAGGGAACTCCAAAACAATTCAGTGAGTGCAAAGTTATAACTACAGAATTAGGAGGAAAGCAAATTGAGGCAATTCAGGACAGAGCAAAACCAGGAGTTAGTGGAATCTCCACATTGCATGAGAAGTTAGGCAAAGTCCCTATGGGACTTCAGGAGCAGGAGATATCCTTTGAACAATTGATTCCTGAGCAGAGGAAACAAGCGTGGTTTACAGAAGGGTCAGCTAGGTACCAAGGTAACAACCGTGTGTGGAACGCAGTGGGCTATCAGACTACAAGTATACATAGCAAAGAAGTATGGGGAAAAGAGTTGTGGCAAGATATCTGGGCAATTGTACAAATAATTAAAGTGACTGTGTTTCATGTTGATGCTATTTGTGCTTCAGATACCCTGGAAAGATTCAACTCAGTAGCAGACTAACAGTCCGAAATATCAGTCACTGAATCCAGTAAAGACTGATACCTCTGAGGAGCTGCTTGGACTGACTCAATGGGCACAGACCAGAGGGGTGCCCATCAGGTTAGAGTTCATAAAGGAAACCGTCATTAAGTGTCAATATTCACAACAGAGACCAATCCCTCATGTGGTGAGAGGCCAGAAAGCTCAAGGAAAACTTCCTGGGCAAATTGACTACATTGGCCCTCCTCTACATGATGGAGGATGTGTATGCGTATGCACAGCTTTGTATGCATATTCTGGGTTTACGTTGATTTGTACCTGTAAAATGGCCAATGCTAACAATACTATTAAGACTTTGGAAACAATGGTATTGTACTGTATCCCAATACAGATTCAAAGTGACAATGAAAGTCACTTCAAAGAAGTTGTAAAGAAAATCAGGACTGCTATAGGCTTGCAAATGCCACCTGAGCATTTTTGTCTTATAACCTCAAGGTCAGGCTTGGCCTTAAAGGGTATTCAGGTAATGGGAGGAGTGATAGACCAGGATTATCAGGAAGAAATTAAAGTACTTTTAATGAATGATGAAGAAAAAGTCATGATAATACAGAAGAGAGATAAGATAACTCAGTTACTGGTACTGTCTATTTCTAAAACGAAGGTGGTCAGAGTAAGGACCCCTGCAGTTGTGACAGTCAGAGGAGGTGAAGGATTTGGATCCTCAGATCCTATCAATGATGGTGCAAAAATCTGGTTGAAACAACTGGGTGACAAAGGTCCTCCAGAACCTGCAGAGGTAATTGTTCAAGGAGCAGACAATGTGTTGATAGTTATGAAACCCGGGCAAAAGAAAGGGGAACACGTCCCAACTGACCGGGATTTTGTGCAGAGAATAATATGTGTTTTCCCTTTAGATCAAAATCTGGAAATGATGACCCAAGCAATCTTCAGACCGAAAATCGAGAGGCCAACCGTGGAAAATGTGGCGTCATGGAAAACCAAACAGAATCTATAGATTTACTTGGCTCAAATGATGAACACTAGCCATTTTTGCGTGACAAAGGTTACCACTGCTATCAATATATTTGAGACTTGGTGGCAGTACTGACCCCCTCTACAGTTATGGACAAAGCTTATAGGGGTAGCTACTCAAGATGAGGACACAGAAGGAGAAGCTGTGACACAGAACTTCACGTGCAATCCATGTTGTGCCTGTGTGAACTGCATTGGGGAAAGTTTTTTGGCAGAGGAGATGATTAAATCATAGAATCATAGAATGGTAGAGTTGGAAGGGACCTCCTGGGTCATCTGGTCCAACCCCCTGCTCAAAGCAGGATTCACTAAATCATCTCAGACAGATGTCTGTCCAGCCTCTGTTTGAAGACGTCCATTGAAGGGGAACTCACCACCTCTCGTGGCAGCCTGTTCCACTCATTAATCACCCTAACTGTCAAAAAGTTTTTTCTAATATCTAATCTGTGTCTCCTCCCATTTAGTTTCATCCCATTGCTTCTAGTCTTTCCTTGTGCAAATGAGAATAAAGATGATCCTTCTACAATGTGACAGCCCTTGACATATTTGTAGACAGCTATTAAGTCTCCTCTCAGTCTTCTTTTTTGCAAGCTAAACATTCCCAAATCCTGCAACCGTTCCTCATAGGACATGGTTTGCAGACCAGTCACCATTCTGGTCGCTCTTCTCTGAACTTGCTCCAGTTTGTCTATGTCTTTTTTAAAACGTGGTGCCCAAAACTGTACACAGTATTCCAGATGAGGTCTGACCAAAGAGGAGTAAAGACTGATAATGACTTCACGTGATCTAGACTGTATGCTTCTGTTAATACATCCCAGAATTGTATTTGCCCTTTTTGCTGCTGCATCACACTGTTGACTCATGTTCAGTCTATGATCTATTAGTATACCTAAGTCTTTTTCATATGTACTGTTGCTTAGCTCTATTCCTCCCATTCTGTATATGCTTTTCATTTTTCATTTTTATTGCTCAGATGTAGTACTTTGCATTTTTCCCTGTTAAAAACCATTCTGTTGGTTGCTGCCCACTGCTCCAGTTTATTTAGGTCTTTTTGAATCCTCTCTCTCTCTTCTCTAGTATTAGCTATCCCTCCTAGCTTTGTGTCATCAGCAAATTTAATCAGTTCACCCTCAATTCCTTCATCTAAATCATTGATAAAGATGTTGAACAATACAGGTCCCAGGACGGAGCCCTGTGGTACCCCACTTGAGACATTCATCCAGCTGGATGTGAAGCCATTTACAACCACCCTTTGAGTCCGATCACTAAGCCAGTTATGAATCCACCTAACAGTTGCCTGGTCCATTGCATACTTGGTCATTTTTTCAATAAGGATGGTGTGAGATACTTTGTCAAATGCTTTGCTGAAGTCAAGATATACTATATCTACAGCATTTCCCTGATCCACCCAGTCAGTGATTATGTCATAGAAGGAAATTAAGTTAGTCTGACATGACTTGTTAGTTACAAACCCATGCTGACTCTGGTTAATCATTTCATTCTTATCCATGTACTTACATACATGTTGTTTAATAATTTGTTCAAAGATCTTTCCTGGTATAGAAGTCAGACTCACCGGCCTATAGTTCCCTGGGTCCACCTTCTTCCCCTTTTTGAAGATAGGAACAACATTTGCTCTTCTCCAGTCTTCTGGGACTTCTCCTGTTCTCCAAGAATTTTCAAAGATTATGGAGAGTGGTTCTAAAATTTCTTCTACGATCTCCTTCAGTACTCTGGGGTGTAATTCATCTGGACCTGGAGACTTGAACTCATTTATGTTAGCTAAATATTCCCTCACAATCTTTCTGTTTACAGATAACTTGGATTCCTCTATTCCTTTAAAAGGACAGTGAAGATCAGTTGATGTTACATTTTCTTTCTGACAGAAAACAGATGCAAAATAGGAATTAAAAAGTTCGGCCTTCTCAACATCCTCTCTTACCATTTCTCCATTTTCATCCTGTAAAAATCCTATAGCATCTTTGACTTTTCTTTTACTTTTGACATACCCCCAAAATCCTTTTTTATTGCTTTTGACATCTCTTGCAAGCCTTAATTCATTGTCAGCTTTAGCTAACCTGATACATGCCCTACAGGATCTGCAGACTGCATTATAATCTTCTTTAGATATGCCTCCCTCTTTCCATTTAATAAACATTTCTTTCTTTCTTTTTAGCATGTGTTTAAGTTCTGTGTTCATCCATCCTGGTTTCCTTAAATGCTTCCCATTCTTCCTACTTTTCGGGATTGTTAACGATTGTGCTTTGAGAATCTCATTTTTAAAAATTTCCCATACTTCCTGGACATTTTTGTCCTTAAGGACATCCAGCCATTGGATCCCTCCTATTCTCTTTCTGAGTCTCTTAAAATCTGCCTTTCTAAAATCTAACCTTGAAGTTTCAGTCTTCACATGTCTTCCTCCTCTAGTTATCCAAAATTCTATAATAGCATGATCGCTGCCTCCTAGGGTCCCAGCCACCTTTACCTCCTCAACCATTTCCTCCCTGTTTATAAGGATTAGATCCAAAGTAGCAGATCCCCTTGTTTTCTCCCCTACCTTTTGGAAGATAAAGTTGTCAGCAAGAGAGGATAAGAATTTGCTTGACCTGTTAGTTTTACTTGAGAGAGATTCCCAACAAATGTCTGGATAGTTGAAATCTCCCATGACCACTACGTCATATTTTTTGGAGAACTTGGTCATTTGATACATAAAGAGTTCATCCATATCTTCAGCTTGCCCAGGTGGCCTGTAGTAAATGCCTACAATGGTGTCCTTTCCGTTGTTCTCTCCTTGTATTCTTACCCAAACAGTTTCCACAGAACTCCCAGTCTCTGAAGCTTCAATCTCTTTGCAGATATACGCTTTTCTAACATACAATGCGACACCTCCTCCTCGCTTATCAAGTCTGTTTCTTGCAAATAAGTTGTATCCTTTTAGCCTTTTATTCCAATCATGTGTATCGTCCCACCAAGTTTCAGTGATTCCAATGACATCATATTTCTTTTCCTGCATTAGTAGTTCCAATTCTCCTTGTTTGTTGCCCATGCTTTGTGCATTTGTATAAAAACATTTTAGTTTGTGATTGGTTTCTCTTCCTCCCATATTTTTATTATTTAAATTGTTTTGTCTTTGTTCTTCCTTTCCACTTCCAGTAGCAGAGATCTCAATAGTATTTGTCAGCTGTATGGCTTTTTCTGGCCTTTTGCTTCCCTTCCCACATTGTTCTAGTTTAAAGCTCTCCTGATGAGTGTAGCAAGGCGACTTCCAAATACATGTTTTCCAGTCTTCGTAAGGTGTACCCCATCTCTAGCAAGTAGTCCATCGTATAGGTAATTCATTCCGTGATCCAGAATTCCAAATCCTTGTTGACGGCACCATCGACGTAGCCAGTTGTTCACCTGTAGAATCTTATTCCACCTCATTGTTCCATGGCCATCCACTGGGAGGATTGCCATGAAGACTTTGAGTATTAGGCCAGCTGATTTATTTTTTGCTATAATTTGTTCATGCATTGCTTTGTGTTGTTGTACACAGTGTACACTTCCATTATTATTTTTATGGCAATCATCCGCTAAAACCATCCCCTTTGGATAGGGTGCTTTGTGTAAATAATGTGTGGCTATAAGATATCCAAATGTGGATTGTATTGCTAATAAAAATATGGATATCTTATAGCCTACATATTGTAACATATTGTTTATATGCTTTGATAAAGTGTGGTCATTAGACCAAGTGTGGAATGTATTGCAAATATGGTTGCGTGAATTCAAGCACTATAATATTGCAATATACTGCAGTATAATATTGATTTACTCTGATACTGAGAAACTAGCTCTTTCACATGAACTGTCCTTGATGCATGCTATCCACAAAGTGTTTGCTAGGAGTCAATACAGTAAGACAATGTTAATTGTTCTATGGTCTATGAAGTTGTGTGTTTCAAAGATTCATTATCCTGATTTGTACAAAAGTGACCACTGTGATATTTGCTTTGACTAATAGTGTTATTGTAACCAAAATATTGATTCAAATAATGTGTGTACACTTACCATTATGCTCCATGAGAAATACACAGATCTATTGTCTAAAACAATGTTTAAAAGTAAACTTCTCGAGATTACAGAATCTGGCCAATTCGGTATTATCGACGAATCATACTTATAAACATTAACCAGCTTTATGCTTCCATTGTCTAAACCTTATAAAAGTCACTGGAATCATGATACAGACAGAAGCTTTCTTGTGTAGACTTCTCAGGGGTTCTCTGTCAATTAGACAGATGATGCTCATAAACTCCTAGATGAAGAAGCCATAAGTTGTACCTGCACTGATGTGTAGTGTTGTATGTACAGTACAGACCAAAAGTTTGGACACACCTCATTTAAAGATTTTTCTGTATTTTCATGACTTTGAAAATTATACATTCACACTGAAGGCATCAAAACTATGAATTAACACATGTGGAATTATATACTTAACAAAAAAGTGTGAAACAAGTGAAAATATGTCTTATATTCTAGGTTCTTCAAAGTAGCCACCTTTTGCTTTGATGACTGCTTTGCACACTCTTGGCATTCTCTTGATGAGCTGCAAGACATAGTCACCGGAAATGGTCTTCCAACAATCTTAAAGGAGTTCCCAGAGATGCTTAGCACTTGTTGGCCCTTTTGCCTTCACTCTGCTGTCCAGCTCACCCCATACCATCTCGATTGGGTTCAGGTCTGGTGACTGTGGAGGTCAGGTCATCTGGCGTAGCACCCCATCACTCTCCATCTTGGTCAAATAGCCCTTATACAGCCTGGAGGTGTGTTTGGGGTCATTGTCCTGTTGAAAAATAAATGATGGTCCAACTAAACACAAACCGGATGGAATAGCATGCCGCTGCAAGATGCTGTGGTAGCCATGCTGGTTCAGTATGCCTTCAATTTTGAATAAATCCCCAGCAGTGTCACCAGCAAAGCACCCCCACACCATCACACCTCCTCCTCCATGCTTCACGGTGGGAACCAGGCATGTAGAGTCCATTCGTTCACCTTTTCTGCGTCGCACAAAGACACGGTGGTTGGAACCAAAGATCTCAAATTTGGACTCATCAGACCAAAGCACAGATTTCCACTGGTCTAATGTCCATTCCTTGTGTTCTTTAGCCCGAACAAGTCTCTTCTGCATGTTGCCTGTCCTTAGCAGTGGTTTCCTAGCAGCTATTTTACCATGAAGGCCTGCTGCACAAAGTCTCCTCTTAACAGTTGTTGAAGAGATGTGTCTGCTGCTAGAACTCTGTGTGGCATTGACCTGGTCTCTAATCTGAGCTGCTGTTAACCTGCGATTTCTGAGGCTGGTGACTTGGATAAACTTATCCTCAGAAGCAGAGGTGACTCTTGGTCTTCCTTTCCTGGGGTGGTCCTCATGTGAGCCAGTTTCTTTGTAGCGCTTGATGGTTTTTGCAACTGCACTTGGGGACACATTCAAAGTTTGCCCAATTTTTCGGACTGACTGACCATCATTTCTTAAAGTAATGATGGCCACTCCTTTGTCTTTACTTAGCTGCTTTTTTCTTGCCATAATACAAATTCTAACAGTCTATTCAGTAGGACTATCAGCTGTGTATCCACCAGACTTCTGCACAACACAACTGATGGTCCCAACCCCATTTATAAGGCAAGAAATCCCACTTATTAAATCCCACTTATTAAACCTGACAGGGCACACCTGTGAAGTGAAAACCATTTCCAGAGACTACCTCTTGAAGCTCATCAAGAGAATGCCAAGAGTGTACAAAGCAGTCATCAAAGCAACAGGTGACTACTTTGAAGAACCTAGAATATATGACATATTTTCAGTTGTTTCACACTTTTTTGTTAAGTATATAATTACACATGTGTTAATTCATAGTTTTGATGCCTTCAGTGTGAATGTACAATTTTCATAGTCATGAAAATACAGAAAAATCTTTGAATGAGAAGGTGTGTCCAAACTTTTGGTCTGTACTGTATGTACAGGAGTGGATTAAGAGTAGTAAGAGTAGCCAGGGCACTGGGTAGTTTAGAAGGTGTGCCCCCCCCCCCTCAGGTACTGGATGTATCACGTGACTTGTCACATGATCCCCTTTGATAGATCATGTGATTCTATCTACACATGTGCATCAAAGGTTCTGTGAGTAACACACAGACGCTTTGATGCACATGTGTAGATGGAAAATGTGCAGCACTTTAGCACTTTGCATAACATAGCACTATATATAATAGAGCAAGAGTGGGCGATTAATTTTCCCAAGGGACAACATGGGAGACCGTGACAGTTGTGGAGGCTGCACCAATAGGCTGAAATTAATTCTGCTCAATATTAATATTAACATTAATTTTATTTTATTTTTTTATATTAATTGTATGCAGCATTGGGCTGCAGAACCTTGGATCCCCAGAGTAAATCATTCTTGGGGCCCACTATGCTGCTGTAGCAACAATATAGAAATAATACAAGACCACCAATTGTATAATAAAATGTGCCAATATGTTTCCGTAATATAAAACACAATGGGCTCGATTCATCAAGACCGGCGTTGTTCACAGCAATCTTGATGAGGGGCATGCTGGAGTCGGATGATCCTGATTCATGAAGAGGTGCTCAACTACAGCGTCCAGTTTAGGACATGACAGATATCAAAGTCAAACATCAGAATAATGTCAGTTTGAGGCTAAATACCTTGTCTGAGAACTGACTTTGATATGTGACTTTGATAAGTGACTTAGACATCTGACTTTCACAACTGATGAAAATAATAATAAAAAGTTCACTGTATGCTGCTGGGAATTGAACCCAAAACTCTATGTCTAGAAGCCAGTACACTTACCATTGACTTAAACACTCAGTTGAAGAAACTTAAGCATTCTATTTGGTTATGTGATTTTCAGTGCAAACTTGTCTGAAACGCATTGGGACTTTCACACAGACCTCCTCCAGGCCAAATTCAAATGATGTGTGATTTTGATATGTGACTGATATCTGACTTTCTTCAAATATTAGAATCAGAATCACAATGACTTTTAGATACCAGTTTGATCTCATAAGCCAAGAAAAACTAGCAGTCACTATCACTTGACCCTATGGCTGTATGGTAACTCTTCAGCCTCATTTTTTCTTTCCATCCAGCAAGAAATGACTGCAAACTCCAAACGACTAGGGGTTTCAACTGCCTGCTAAGCATGGTCCTTCTCTAGCAGCAAAAACAGGCATGATAAGGGGTTGTCCTGTCCAAACCGATAAGTCTGCAGTCACTCTGTGTGTGTCACGCAATGTGTGGGAAAGACTTAGTGCAACACAAAGGGAAGAGGGAAAGGGAGCCCAGACTCTAGGGAAAGGGGGAAGTGGAGACATCCTAGGCTGATCTAATATCACCCTGTCTCCACTAACGTCCCTATATTGGTTCTTCACCAATTGCTGCACGCGAACCTCGCCCTGTCTTTCCATGGTGTTAAGCCCTGGCTAGGGAAGGGAGGGGGATGAGCGACCAACAGCAGGGCGACTGTCACTTCTGACACACCCGTGACAGTACACCCCTCTCTACGAGTGGCCTCCGGACACTCAGGACCGGGTTTCTCAGGATAAGAGGTGGGGAATGAATGAACCCACCTGGGAGCATTCATCTCTGATGCTGAAACCCACATCCTCTCCTCTGGACCATAACCTTTCCAGTGCACCAAGTATTGTAGAGAACGACGTTGGAGACCAGAATCTACAATACTCAAAATCTGGAACTCCAGATTACCACAACCATTACTGGGGGTGGTGGTAGAGGTGAGGGCTCAAGAGGTTCCACATACTTCTTGAGTAAGGACCTATGGAACACGTAGTGGACTTTAAGGGCCAGAGGAGGTTCAAGACGAAACGCTGATGGGTTAATGACGGCGGTTATTTTATAGGGACCAATAAGCCTAGGTCCCAGCTTCCAATAAAGAACTTTCAATCTTATATTCCTGGTAGACTACCATATAAAGTCATTCACATTCAGCTCCAGACCTGGCTGGCTGTCAGCCATACATTTATACATGTGGTACCCCAGGGGTCTGGTTGCCACAGTGATAGAAATATCACGTCTGAGAGCAAGTGGGAGGTTTCCTGGTCAGGAGCCCTTAAACATGCAACAGCTCCTGTCCCAGGCCAGATAGGGGAGGAACCTGCCCTACATAAACTGGGTCTGGGGCGGGGTTAGTCAGTCTAAGAGTCTAGAGAGGAGAAAGACAGGGAAAGCAACAGCTAGGAGCTCTGTAGGAGCAGGAGCTGAAGACCAGGGGCTGGAGCTAAGCAGAGTTCGCCCTGGCAGAAGAATATAAGAACCGGACACCAGAGTCCGAGGCTGCGGGGATCTTTAAGTCCAGCAGCAGAAACCAGCCGGCAGGGGATTCCAGGTCCTCTGGCCTTAGAAGCCCGGAGGCTCAGTCACAAGGAAGGGACCAGCACCGCCATCGAGGAGCGAAGGCTATCAGAAGGCCCCAAGTCACCAGCCATACGGGTGAGCACCACACGGTATACTCAGGGACGTGGGCTACTTCCACACGCTTACAGCAAGGTAGCCAGGAAGAGTGCAGATAGACGGGGAGGCCTACAACTCCACCTGGCCAGGGGAACTCCTGTTTGTTCACAGACTGACCAGGCCCCTTATGCTAGCCAGTACTCCCGGGAGGGTCTGCCTTAATATCATCAGTAAAGACCCTGAACTGCACTGCAAAGACTCTGAGTCGTTCCTGCTTTCTCACCGCATACAGCACTACTAATACTAGGACGCCCGTGCACCATCACTCCCATCATCCACATTCCCTGCCCTGAGGCTATACTCTTCCCGTGGGGAGTTATCCCATCCTTTGCTGCGCATACCACACCAGCCTCAGTGGTCTGCCTCGCAGCGGCGGTACACCCTGACCGCAACCCATGGGTGGCGTAGTCGGACAATTAACCTAAAACTTATACTATACCGCCACTGGTTTGACCACCCTGAGTCACGGGACCGGGTCGCCGCCACGGAGACTACAATCCCCAGAGACCCGGCTCCGGGTAACCCACTACATGTGTACACTAGGCCCAGGGGGCGCGTCAACTTTGGCGTAGTCGGCAGGATTTCGTGCCCGCAACCACCGTGTACTGCGCGCCTTCAAAAGACTGTCACACCTGCCGTGGTGAAGGTCCCCGCCATCCGGAGCCATTTCCCGCCATCCGGAGCCGTTTCCCGCCATCTTCAGCTGTTTTCCCGCCATCCGCAGTCGTTTTCCCGCCGTCGGACGCCATCTTCAGGACGCCGCGCGGGAAGAAGAGGGGTGTGGACGCCGAAAGCGCGCGAGACCTGAAGCTCCGCCCTACGCACCGACGCTGCGCAAGGTCCTGGAAGGAGAGGGAGTGACGCTGACGTCACCAGAGCGCGATGCATGGTCCTCCACCCTGACGATCGTCTGCGGAGCCGCGGCCTACGGAGAAGAAGCAACAGAAGGTAGGCCACGCTTAACTAGGGGGGAGGATACGGAGGGACCCTCTACCACCAGCGTGGCCGCTGCCGCAGTAATGCCGTTCACCATGCCTTACATCCCCGGATACTCAGGGGAGTCGCATACCCTAAGCGACTTTAAAGAGAGACTGTACAGCCTGTTTAAAGTATACCCCCTGACGGAGGGACAAAAAGTGAGCATATTGGTAGGCCAGTTAACCGGCGCAGCCCAACGTGAAGTAAAGTGCTGGTCAGTCAGGGACAAGGAGACCGTGAAGGAGATCTTAGCCCGTCTGAGGGACACGTTTGATACCCGCACCTCTGCAGAGATCAAAATGAAATTTTATGGGTGCAAGCAGCGGGCCCAAGACAGTATAAGAGACTATGCTTTGAATTTGCAAGAGGCCCTGGGAGCCATTAAACAGGCAGACCCTGACAGTGTGCGGAATGCAGATGAACTGTTGACTGAGCAATTCATTGAGGGTCTGCTGTCCAACGCCCACCAAACCCAGTCACATGCAATGGCCTTGCAGAACCCTGGGTTAGACTTTGCAAAGTTCAAAGACAGGGCCATCCGGGTGCTCCGAGAACCGGCACCGGGTAGCTCTGTAACCCACTGGCGCCCTGCTATTACCTATCACCAGGAGGCGGCGCCCTTGTCTACAGAGTCTGTAGGAGATGGTGCGCAGGCTTTGGATAACAACCCGGCTACAGCCTTGCACCATCAGGTCCAAGAACTGACCAAAAGCGTAGCCGCGCTAACCAGAACTGTGCAGTCTTTACAGGTCTCTCCTCCAGGAAAGATCCAGCTGGAATCCGGACCGGAGGACGTCCCATGGCGCCGACAGAGGAGGATCCCGCCGTCCAGAGGAAGACCCAGCGACCGCTACAACGAGGACGGACAGCCCATCTGCCGCCGCTGCAATCAACCCGGACATATGGCAAGGTACTGTCATTTAAACGGGCACAACCTGGGGTAGAGGGCCAACCCCCAGGCATAAGATCATCAGGCCCATCGAACTGGCGTGATAAATACGTAGGGGGACGTCCAGTCTTGCCTGTGGTACTGGATGGCATTCCTATGAGTGCCCTACTAGACACTGGGTCACAGGTGACTACCATCCCGTACGTGCTCTTTAAGCGGTACTGGAATGACTCGGACATAACCCGCTACCCAGATGATGACCTGAGTATCATCGCCAGCAATGGTCAGCCCGTGCCGCAGGTGGGGTTCAAAGAGGTGACCATTAAGATCGGTAAAGTCGAACTGGCGGCACAAGGACTGATTATTGTGGACATTGACCGTCATGAGAGTCACCCTAAAATAACCTTGGGAACTAACGTAATTGAAAATTGTCTTGCAGAGGTAATTCTCATTTTGCAGCAGGTTACCAAGAACGCCAGTTCCAGCCAGCAGCGTGTTCTCCAAAAAGAGATCCGGGCACTGATGAAACGGCAACAAGTGGAACTATCTGGTGGTGAGATTGGTAGCGTGAGAATGTGTGACCCGTTCCCTATTGCCATGCTCCCGAAAAGTGAGATGATGATCTGGTGCCGGGCAGCTATTGGTCTAAGAGGTAGAGACTACCAAGCAATGGTAGAACCCGTCTACTCAGACAGTAGGCCCACCATTTTGACAGCACGGGGGGTGGTCGATGTACGCCATGGGAGGGAGCCCGTCCGCATCATAAATATCGGGGGGAGAGAAGTATACCTGCCCCGGTATGCCACGCTAGCCAAATTGTTCACCATAAACCAAAATTCTGTAAGGGCCGTGGAACCCTTGCCTCCATCTCAACCAGAGGAAGGTAACGGCTCTAAGAAACAAATGGAGGACTGGTGTCAGCAACTGCATGTGGGTACTACCTCCACTCCCTCACACCAAAATCAGGGAGTCTACCGGGTGGTTCGGGAGTATGAAAGAGTCTTTAGTAAACACCCGCTAGACTTCGGGCGAGTAAAGGGGGTAGAACATCACATCCCCACAGGAGACCATCCACCCATAAAGGAAAGATACCGACCTGTACCCCCTGCACACTATCAGCATGCAAAGGGGATGTTGCGGGACATGAAGGAGGCTGGGGTAATCAGGGACAGCTGTAGCCCCTGGGCAGCTCCACTAGTTCTAGTGAAAAAGAAGGACAACACAATGAGAATGTGTGTAGACTACAGAAAGGTCAACCGTATCACACACAAAGATGCGTACCCGTTACCTAGAATAGAAGAATCTTTAGCTGCATTAAAATCTGCTAACTTCTTCTCCACTTTGGATCTTACTAGCGGGTACTGGCAGGTTCCTGTAGCAGAGGCAGACAAGGAGAAGACTGCATTCACCACTCCGATGGGTCTCAGCGAATTCAACTGTATGCCGTTCGGACTCTGCAATGCACCAGGAACCTTCCAGCGGTTGATGGAATGCTGTCTGGGACACCGGAATTTCGAGACGGTCCTGTTATACCTGGATGATGTCATCGTTTATTCCAAAACCTACGAAGACCATCTGAAACACCTGGCAGAAGTGTTTGATGCCCTGGCAAGCTACGGCCTAAAGGTGAAACCCTCCAAGTGTCACCTCCTGAAACCAAAGGTGCAGTACCTGGGACATGTGGTGAGTGCTGACGGAGTGGCTCCTGACCCCGATAAGATCACCGTGATTAAAGACTGGCCAAGACCCTCCAGCATAAAGGAAGTGCGGCAGTTCCTCGGGTTGGTAGGCTACTACCGAAGATTCATTCCCGGTTTCACCAAAATGGCAGCCCCTATGCAGGACCTCCTGATAGGTCAATCCAGGAAGGCCAAAAACCAGAAGCCGCCCTTCAGGTGGGAAAAGCTGGAAGAGGAGTCCTTCCGCCAGCTGAAGATGGCCCTCACGGGGGATGAAATCCTGGCGTACCCTGATTACGGCCAGCCCTTTATCCTCCACACGGACGCGAGCAACATCGGGCTAGGAGCCATACTGTCCCAGATCCAGCAGGGGAAAGAACGGGTAATCGCTTACGCCAGCCGAAAACTACGGCCCACAGAGAGAAACCCTGAGAATTATAGCTCATTCAAGCTAGAGTTCCTGTCAGTGGTGTGGGCAGTGACCGAACGTTTCAAGCATTACCTTGCCTTTTCCAAGTTCACCGTGTACACGGATAACAACCCGTTGACACACCTGGACACTGCAAAACTTGGTGCCCTGGAGCAGAGATGGATGGCCCGCCTGTCCAACTATGAATTCACCATCAAATACCGGGCGGGACGCTCGAATGCCAACGCGGATGCCCTGTCCAGAATGCCAAACTAACCGGACGTAGGGGAAGATCCAGAAGAACTGGAAGAAGTCGAACTCCCTGCGTTCCACCGTCATGGGATTACCCTGTATTCCCACCGTGTGAGGGACAGGCGCTCTGCTACGTTCAATCCCTTACCCCACTACAGCTGGGCGGAGACACAAGACAGTGATCCCGCAGTCCGTCTGGTGAAGACCAAGCAACTGTAGAAGGAGAAACGTAAGCTGTTTCTCTACAAGGAGAAGCTGTGCCGGAGAGTGGTCAACTCTAGAACACATGAGCTGACCTGGCAGGTAGTGGTCCCAAGACGAGACGCGGCTATGGTTCTGGAGGCATACCACGATGGAGCAGGACACTTCGGATGGAAGAAGCTGGAGTTCCTGTTGCGTGGATGGTTCTACTGGGTAGGCATGAGAGGAGCCATCGAGAGATGGTGCAGAGACTGTGGCCCGTGCAACCTAAGAAGAAAGGACCGTGCCAGCCAGAAGACTCCCCTGCAGTCCATCATCACCAGGCAGCCACCGGAACTGGTAACCCTGGACCATGTGAAACTGGCTCCAAGCAAATCTGGGTAAGTCTACGCCCTCACCATCGTAGATCACTACTCCCGGTTCCTGGTGGTGGTCCCTGTCAAAGACTTAACAGCTCAAACAACAGTCAGAGCCTTCCAGCTGCACTTCTGCCGTCCACACGGGTATCCGGAGCAAGTGTTGACGGACCAAGGACCAGCCTTCGAAGCGGAGGTCTTCCAGGAGTTCTGCAACCTGTATGGCTGCAGGAAGATAAGAACAACGCCTAATCACCCTCAGACCAATGGACTATGTGAGAAAATGAACCAGGTGGTGATAGACTTGCTAAAAACGTTGCCCCTGGAAGAACGCAGTCTGTGGCCTGAAAAACTGCCTGATCTGGTGGACTTGTATAATCACATCTCCGTAGGTTCCACCAACTGTACCCCGGCTTACCTAATGAGAGCAAGACCTGGTAAGCTGCCTATTGACCTGGATATGGGAGTCCTGACACCTGAGGACACCTCGCCAGAGGCAGACTGGGATACAGAACGGCAGCAGCAGTATTGGAAAGTACAGGAGAGCGTCGAGCGAAGTCTGTCTCAAGCAAGAGAAAGGCAAGAGAAGGCTTATAACTAGCATGCTCCCGCTGTTCCCCTGGTACCCGGAGAGCAGGTCTTGAAGAGAAAGAGGCGGCTCCACAAGTTGGACGACCAGTGGGAGAAGGACCCGTACACCGTGCTGCCCTCAAGCCATGAGAACCCAAAAGTGTGTGTAGCACCCTGAGGATCCGGCTGCTACAGGGGTATTGCACCTCAGCCAGAGGTGTGATATTCCACTCCCGGGTAAGGATGGAGTGTGGAACTGAGCTCAGATAGACTGCATGCACTACATACATCCCATTTCCGGGGAGCAGGCCGACGGCACTCCCACTTAGAAATGTGCAGGTGCGACCGAGCCTGTTCCTGGCTGGAGTGGGAGGGGGGAGGAACATCCCATGTAGTGTAGGGGCAGATAGGGGGAGCAGTCTGGGTAGTGATAGGAGCTCATTGGGTGCTGGTCACCTGAGCTCACACATAGAGGGATATATAAGGAGGGCACCAACTAGGATCAGGGTCAGACGCAGAGGAGCCTGTCAGACGCAGAGAGTCAGTCAGTGCAGAGGACAAGTCAGCAGGAGAGGAGGAGCGGAAGCTGGCAGAGGAGCAGCTGAAAGAAAGAGAGGCCCTGAAGAGAGAGAGTGGAGTGAAGAAAGACCCAGAGGGAGACAAAGAAGGGACCCAAGAACCCAAATTAGAGCACCGGGTGAGGAGTCAGCAAGAGGGTACCGGAACCCAAGCTGGTGGGGGTAAAGACATTCCCCAGCCAGAGACCGGAGACCGTGGGCAGTGTCTGTCACGGTCACCCACTACATTCACCCTGAAGGCACACCACAGGAAGGGTCAGGGAACCTAAGGCCAAAGGTTGCCCAACAGAAGGCCCGAGGGAGCTGGACTTAGGTGAATCACTGGTGGGGACGGCTGTAGAAAGGACAGAGGGGGAGCTCAGGGCCACGCTCCGGACTTGTTTGGGGGTTGGCCGGATCCAGGACCTGGTGGACGCAGCACGGCTCGGGTGGTCACTTGGAGCTAGAGTGACCAGGAACATCAGCAGTGAGTAAAACCCTTAACTGCACAACCCGACTCTGTCTTCCTTTATCATCTATGCTGCACCACCACAACCCCCATCCTCTGCGCCTGTCCCCTCTGAGGCTATACCCCTCCCGTTGGGGGTTATCCCACCAAGCTGCACATCCACCATCAGCCTCAGCGGACCCTGCTGCAGCGGCGGCCACAGTGACCGCATTACAACGGGTGGCGTAGTCGACACAAAAAGAACTCTAATAACATCAGTAAGGACTGCCACATAACACATAGCTTGACGCCCTGGGCACGGGACCGGGTCACAGCCGCTCGGAGACTACAACCCCCCATCTGATCCGGTGCCGGGTATTCCCCTCAAAAAGGAATATGTCCCAGGGGGCGCGTCAACTTTGGCGTAGTCGGCAGGATTACGTGCCCGCAACACCCGGGTACTGCGTGCCTGAAGAAAAGTGCAAGTTTACCTCAGAAAGAAGTCTCCCGCCGGTTCCGGAGGGTCCCCGCCATCGGACTCCATCACCAGTCGTTTCCCGCCGATTGTCCGCCATTTCCAGCTTGTTCCCGCCATCTGCAGAGTTTCCCGCCACTGGGAAGCGATTCCCGCCAAAACCGCAGATTTCCCGCCTTGGAAGAGCAGCGGACGCCATTATGGGCGTGCCAAAGGAGGGCAAGAGGCCACATCCCATCGTGGGCCGGGACAGAAAATGGCGCCAAAAGTGGAAACCGCCCCCACCAACAGAGACTGTGATGCTGGAGGTGTCTGTCAGCGTGAAAGAACTCCCCCTGGAGCTGACAGACACCGAGTTGCCCCGGGACCGCCCTCGAAGTGGGAGGAGACGAAAGAGAAGTGAAAAGATGGGTGTCGCTTGGAGCAGTCTAGAACGAGCGCACCCGGAGGCAAGGTGTCCAGAGCAAGAGCACCCGGAGTCGAGGAGAGAAAGAGTAGACCCGGGAATGGAGCGGCAGCAGTGCAGCACCGGCCCGCTGGCCAGGAGCCTGCAAAAGGAAGAAAGAGGAGAGCAGAGCAGCACCGGCCCGCTGGCCAGGAGCCTGCCGGAAGAAGAGCAGAGCAGCACCGACCCGATGGTCAGGAGCCTGCTAGAGTCAACAACCCCGCTAGGCTTAGCGGAGATCCTGGCGCAGCTTCCCCGAGATCGGGAGTGCGCGCGGAGTGCCCTGGAGGGCCTCGCGGGAAGGATGGCCCGAGTGCAGAGGGAGATCCTGGCGGAGTGGGGCCGGGAGATGGCCCAGCAAGCTGGAATCCGTCCACGGAACCCGCTCCCTTGGAAGAAGACACCGACTACCTCTGCGGATGACGCGGGAGGACCCAAGGCCGGAGACGGCGCAGAAGAGGGAGCGAGACGCATGGCAGCAGGTAAGGGGGATGCCTATACCCCATACCGGAAGACCACTTACCTGCCCCAGCTCCCCGTCGCAGAGCCCGAAAGTCCCCCTGCCGTACCCGAGACCGCCATGACACCGCCACCGACTAGGCCCCGACCGGAAGCCGCCGTCGCGACCCCAGTGACGTCACGCGTCGTGACCCGGAGCGTGGCGAAGGAAGGGAAGCCTCCGGCCTGGTCGCAAGGCCTAGCGTTTCCGGGCGCCGCATCCCCAGCAGAGCCATCTACCTCCGCGGAGCCTCCGGCCTGGTCGCAAGGCCAGGTGGCCCAGGGTGCCGCCGTGTTAACAGTTCCATTTACCTTCCAGATGCCCCAGGCCTGGCCGCAAGGCCTGGGCAACCTGGGCGCCCCCACCATCGCGCCCGCACCCGTAACATCAAGGGTGCCAAATCTGGGAGAGGACCCCTTCAGCCAGCTAGCGTGGCCGGACGGGCGGCCCTTCATCTGGCCCGAAGAATTCTTGGAACTGGAGCGACAAAAGAAGTTAGGTCCCCTGTGTGAGCCCCTGATCCCGGCTCCAAAGCCCGTGACTCGGGTCTCGCCTCCACTAGAAGAAGCCCAATTCGTGTGGGACCCCACGGGAGAAGATTTGATGGGGTTCACCGGAGAGACTCGGGCAGCTGCAGCTGAACGCACAGAGTGTTGCCGTCAACAGCTGGCCGAGTTTAAGAGAGAACGGGAGGAGAGGCGGGTCAGAGAGCAATGGGCCCGGACCCGCAGCGCGGAGCAAAAGAGTCGGACCAGAAGGGACCCCTATGCAGCAGATCGTCCCCGTACCATCGGGACGGTAATAAAGTTTAATGCGCAGCATGGATGGGGCTTCATAAAGGACCGGAACACCATGGGTGACGTCTTCGTTACCCGACGGGATGTCGAGTCCCACCTGCCAGAGGGTCACAAAGGCCGTGACCTCTACGTCGGTGACGAGGTAACGTTCACCCGGCACAAGTGTGCCAAGGGACCTTACGCCCTCCACGTGCATCGCCTGACAGAGGAGGAGTTGCGGTGTAGGGAGGAGGAGCCAGAAGACCCGGACGGGTTCAAGGCTAGAAGGTACTATGACTGAGATAGTACAAAGGACTGTATATAGTTACCTGTCGGGGTACCCAAGTAACCGTGGCTGCTTTAAAGTTTAGTCCCCGTAGGGACCAGTGAACAGTTTAACCCGTATGTCCCCTACCCAAACCAGGCTGAGGACTGTGAGCAGCCATCCCTTTACTTGGCCGGGGACTGAGAACGGCCAAACTCCCCTGTACATAGTTGCGCTTTCTAAGGCGCCCCCTACTGGTTTTATGAGAAACTGCTTTTCGGTCGCACTTTACCTGGTCACGAGTTGCACGGTGACCAGAGGAGGAAGAAAGAAAGAGACGACGAGAATGTTATTTATATAAATATATCTACTGTTTTATATAATGTTTTATATGTTTTATATGTTTATATGAAAAAAAAAAAAAATTTTGTATGTTATGGTGTTTTATGTCTTTACAGCCCGAGGACGTGCTGTGATTTGCCAGGGGGGAATGTAGCACCCTGAGGATCCGGCTGCTACAGGGGTATTGCACCTCAGCCAGAGGTGTGATATTCCACTCCCGGGTAAGGATGGAGTGTGGAACTGAGCTCAGATAGACTGCATGCACTACATACATCCCATTTCCGGGGAGCAGGCCGACGGCACTCCCACTTAGAAATGTGCAGGTGCGACCGAGCCTGTTCCTGGCTGGAGTGGGAGGGGGGAGGAACATCCCATGTAGTGTAGGGGCAGATAGGGGGAGCAGTCTGGGTAGTGATAGGAGCTCATTGGGTGCTGGTCACCTGAGCTCACACATAGAGGGATATATAAGGAGGGCACCAACTAGGATCAGGGTCAGACGCAGAGGAGCCTGTCAGACGCAGAGAGTCAGTCAGTGCAGAGGACAAGTCAGCAGGAGAGGAGGAGCGGAAGCTGGCAGAGGAGCAGCTGAAAGAAAGAGAGGCCCTGAAGAGAGAGAGTGGAGTGAAGAAAGACCCAGAGGGAGACAAAGAAGGGACCCAAGAACCCAAATTAGAGCACCGGGTGAGGAGTCAGCAAGAGGGTACCGGAACCCAAGCTGGTGGGGGTAAAGACATTCCCCAGCCAGAGACCGGAGACCGTGGGCAGTGTCTGTCACGGTCACCCACTACATTCACCCTGAAGGCACACCACAGGAAGGGTCAGGGAACCTAAGGCCAAAGGTTGCCCAACAGAAGGCCCGAGGGAGCTGGACTTAGGTGAATCACTGGTGGGGACGGCTGTAGAAAGGACAGAGGGGGAGCTCAGGGCCACGCTCCGGACTTGTTTGGGGGTTGGCCGGATCCAGGACCTGGTGGACGCAGCACGGCTCGGGTGGTCACTTGGAGCTAGAGTGACCAGGAACATCAGCAGTGAGTAAAACCCTTAACTGCACAACCCGACTCTGTCTTCCTTTATCATCTATGCTGCACCACCACAACCCCCATCCTCTGCGCCTGTCCCCTCTGAGGCTATACCCCTCCCGTTGGGGGTTATCCCACCAAGCTGCACATCCACCATCAGCCTCAGCGGACCCTGCTGCAGCGGCGGCCACAGTGACCGCATTACAACGGGTGGCGTAGTCGACACAAAAAGAACTCTAATAACATCAGTAAGGACTGCCACATAACACATAGCTTGACGCCCTGGGCACGGGACCGGGTCACAGCCGCTCGGAGACTACAACCCCCCATCTGATCCGGTGCCGGGTATTCCCCTCAAAAAGGAATATGTCCCAGGGGGCGCGTCATGTGTGTCATCAGTAAGGATGGAGGAGAGACCACAGCCATTGTCTCCAGAGACCACCTGAAAAAGTGTCCCGAGCTGCTGCAAAGCCCTGAGGAAGATCAAGAGAACCCTCAACCCGCAGAGGAAAGGGAAGAAATGATCAGTACCGTACTCGGAGACTTTCCCCGGTCATGGACTCAAATCAACAACGCAGTCGTGGTACCCATCCTCACCTTTCTCCAGCCAGCCCCTCAAGGGCCTACAGAAGAACAGGAAGTGTCGGGAGAGCAACCAGCCCAGGAGGCAGAAGAATCCATACCAGCAGACCAGGAGAATCAACCCTCTGCTAGTAGTGAGCCTGCCGTGCCCCTAGTAAGCCAAAGAGAACGCAGAAAGCTGCCAGGCCTACCCACAACACCTCCTACACCCTGTAGTTCAGAACCAGATAGTGGCTTACGTAGGTCCACCAGGAGCACTAGAGGACAGATGCCCGCGCGCTGGAGAGTCTAATGCCAAGTATATATTTACCTGTAGCTACGTAAATGCTGAAAAAGGTTTATGTTTTTGTTGCCTGTTTATTGATTATGTTTCTCTAGTTACCCTGCAGGTTTATTTGGACTGACAGGTTATGGACGCTGAATAACCGGAACTACAATGTAGATAGTTGCACCTTGGTGCCTCTTGCGAAGATGGCCGCGGAAGAGAAAAACCTGTCTGGCATGGCCTCCTTGTGGCCCAAAGTAGCTAGCCTCAGCCTTGCAGCCACACCCAGGGCCAACGTTTGGGGTTTGCTTTGGACAGGTCCCCTACTCTGTTCCAAGACTTCACCTTGTTGGGTGACATGGACACCCGGTTACGGACACGCCGTGAGTTCTAAAGACTAAAACTTCTTGTATATATGTTGAAATGTTATTGTTTATGCCCTGTATGTGTTTTCTTGAAAATGTGTTTAGTCCTGGAGTGCTAAACTTCACTAGGGGGGAATGTGACACCCCAGGGGTCGGGTTGCCACAGTGATAGAAAAATCACGTCTGAGAGCAAGTGGGAGGTTTCCTGGTCAGGAGCCCTTAAACATGCAACACATCCTGTCCCAGGCCAGATAGGGGAGGAACCTGCCCTATATAAACTGGGTCTGGGGCGGGGTTAGTCAGTCTAAGAGTCTAGGAGAGGAGAAAGACAGGGAAAGCAACAGCTAGGAGCTCTGTAGGAGCAGGAGCTGAAGACCAGGGGCTGGAGCTAAGCAGAGCTCGCCCTGGCAGAAGAATATAAGAACCGGACACCGGAGTCCGAGGCTGCGGGGATCTTTAAGTTCAGCAGCAGAAACCAGCAGGCAAGGGATTCCAGGTCCTCTGGCCATAGAAGCCCGGAGGCTCAGTCACAAGGAAGGGACCAGCACCGCCATCGAGGAGCGGAGGCTATCAGAAGGCTCCAAGTCACCAGCCATACGGGTGAGCACCACACGGTATACTCAGGGACGTGGGCTACTTCCACACGCTTACAGCAAGGTAGCCAGGAAGAGTGCAGATAGACGGGGAGGCCTACAACTCCACCTGGCCAGGGGAACTCCTGTTTGTTCACAGACTGACCAGGCCCCTTATGCTAGCCAGTACTCCCGGGAGGGTCTGCCTTAATATCATCAGTAAAGACCCTGAACTGCACTGCAAAGACTCTGAGTCGTTCCTGCTTTCTCACCGCATACAACACTACTAGTACTGGGACGCCCGTGCACCATCACTCCCATCATCCACATTCCCTGCCCTGAGGCTATACTCTTCCCGTGGGGAGTTATCCCATACTTTGCTGCGCATACCACACCAGCCTCAGCGGTCTGCCTCGCAGCGGCGGTACACCCTGACCGCAATCCACGGGTGGCGTAGTCGGACAATTAACCTAAAACTTATACTATACCGCCACTGGTTTGACCACCCTGAGCCACGGGACCAGGTTGCCGCCACGGAGACTACAATCCCCAGAGACCCGGCTCCGGGTAACCCACTACACGTGTACACTAGGCCCAGAGGGCACGTCATACATGTCTCCCATGATCTTTAAATTACTCAGAACACCCTGTTACACTGAGGAGAGCGACGAAGCAAACTGTTCCCCCTCAGGAACTCCCGAAGCTCCTCCCCCACTAAAGGTACCAAATTGTGGGTGATAACCGTATGCACCGAAGAAAGGTGACCTGCCAGTGGATTCTTGACAATGATTATTATTAATGGCAAATTCTGCCAGCGGTAAGTAGGATGTCCAAACCTCCTGATTTTCGGAGATGAAACACCTGAGCTAGGTCTCCAAATTCTGAATGATACACATGGTCTGTCCATTCGACTGAGGGTGGAAGGCAGAGGAAAAGGACAGCTGCACCCCCAGTCAAGAACAGAATGCCTTCCAGAGCTTGGAAACAAACTGGGTTCCCCGATCTAACACCACATCGGAGGAATATCTGTGAAGCTTCATGATCTCATTTATAAGCACCTGAGCAAGTGTCTTGGCATTTGGAAGTGCAGGTAATGCGGCAAAGTGAACCGTTTTACTGAACCTATCTACAACCACCAAAACTACCGTTTTGCCTGCAGAAGCTGGTAGGTCAGTATTAAAATCCATGGACAAGTGTGCCCATGGCCTACTAGGGATAGGTAGCAGAAGAAGAGTACCAGACGGCCAGGTATGCGAAGCTTTAGAACGCGTGCAAATACTACAAGCAGAAACATGTTCAATCACATCCTGATGCAACCCCAGCCACCAAAAACGACGAGAGAGGAGGTCCGCGGTTGCCTTACCATCTGGATGCCCAGCAAGCAGAGTTGTGATGTTCCTTAATAACTTTGCGGCGCAGATTAGATGGTACAAATAACCTTGCTTAAGGGCAGAAGGCAGGAGCGTCCCCCTGAGCCTCCAACATCCCACCCTCCAGTTCAGGATACAGTGCCGAAATGACTACCCCTTTCCGTAATATCGAGGCAGGGTTCTCATGGTCACCACCACCAGGGAAGCTCCGGGACAAAGCGTCAGCCTTGACAAAGCATCAGCCTTGACATTTTTGACCCCTGGACGAAAAGTGACAACAAAATTGAACCTAGTAAAAAACAGGGACCATCTGACTTGCCTAGGGTTGAGACGTTTAGCTGACTGGAGATATGACAGGTTATTATGGTCAGTAATAGAATGGACTGCCCCCTCCAACCAATGTCACCATTCTTCGAACGCCAATATGATCGCCAAAAGTTCACTATTACCCACGTCATAATTTCTCTCAGTCGAAGACAATTTTTTAGAAAAGAAGGCGCATGGATGCCATTTACCAGGGGACGGACCCTGAGACAACACAGCCCCAACCCCCGACATCCGACGCATCAACCTCCACAATAAAGAGTTGGGAAATATCGGGTTGACTGAGTATAGGTGAAGTGGCAAAATGATTCTTTAAGGAAGAAAAAGCCTGGAGGGAGGCATCCGACCATTTGGAAAAATTGGACCCCTTCTTAGTTCTTAGTCATGTCAGTAAGGGGTTGCACAATTACAGAGTAATTTTGGATGAATTTCCGGTAAAAATTAGTAAAGCCCAGAAAACATTGAAGAGCCTTAAGGTTCTTGGGACAGTCCCTATCAAGGATTGCAAGGATCTTCTCCGAATACATCCGAAAACCCGAAGATGACATCAAGTACCCAAAAAACTGCACCTCCTTAACAGCGAAAACACATTTTTACAGTTTGGCATAAAGTTTGTTATCCCTTAATATCTGGAGCACCTTCTTAACATGCCCCCGATGTGTCTCAAAATCAGGTGAGTAAACCAAAATCTCATCCAGATAGACCACCACAAACCTCCCCACCAAATGATGGAAAATATCATTTATGAAATGCTGGAATACCACAGGTGCATTGGTCAAACTGAAAGGCATAACCAGACTCTCGAAATGCCCTTCAGGGGTATTGAATGCTGTTTTCCTTTCGTCCCCTTCTCTGATTCTAACCAGATTGTAGGCTCCCCTTAAATCAATTGGAGAATACCTTAGCTCATACAACCTGGCTGAACAAATCAGGAATAAGGGGATATGGATCACAGATGGTAATTTGATTTAATTCCCGGAAATCTAAACAGGGACGTAGACCGTCATCTTTTTTCTTCACAAAGAAAAACCCTGCCGCCACGGGCGAAGATGATGGTCTGATATGTCCCTTTTCCAGACTTTCCGCAATGAAATCCTTCATGGCTTGTCTCTCAGGGCCAGAAAGATGATACAGTCTGGACTTCGGTAGTTTAGCTCCGGGGGTCAGGTTAATAGGACAGTCATATGCACGATGAAGAGGCAAATCCTGATACCCCCTCTCAGAAAAATACATCCTCAAAACCAGGCAGAAAAGCAGGTAATATTTCCGTAGAGACAGTAGCAAGGGAAATATCGAAACCGTTCTCATGGCAGTAATCCGTCCATTCAATAATCTCCCCGGTTTGCCAATTCACCAACGGATTATGTTTAACAAGCCAAGGAATACCCAAAACAATAGGTATGGAAAGACTGTCCAGGACATAGCAAGGGATTTTTTCACAATGAACTGACCCCACTCTCAGTTTTACATTATGTACAATCTGAGTAAATGCTCTCTGTGCAAGTGGCGCCGAGTCGATGGAGAAGATTGAACTAGGTTTAGCTAAAGTACAGCAAGCAAGTTTATGAGTTTTCACAAACTCAGCATCATCCATGTTGACTCCGGCTCCACTGTCAACAAACACAGAAATTTTCTCGGTTTTGCTCTCTAGCACCACCTCTGCTGTCAGGACCAACCGGGAACTGCAGGTTGGCAACAAATTCACCCCTTGTTTATCCAACTCCAGACTACCAAGAGTTAATCGAGTCTCCTTTTGTTTGGACAGGTCCCAAGAATATATCCCTTTTTTCCACAAAAAAAACATACGCCTTTTTTTTGCAAATCTCCTGGGAAATGTATGATGCAGAGACACCCCCTAACTGCATGGGTTCCTCCACCTCCCGCAGTACTGGTTCACTGCCAGACCGCTCCCCCTGCAGAGGTACATAACCCCGACAAGAAGGCTCCGGAGAAGGTGGTCTCACCCACCTACCCCGAAGGCATCTATTAAGACGTATGACCAACGACATGGCCGCCTCCAAGGACTGAGGGGTTCCATATACTACCAAGGAATCTTTCAACCTTTCAGTAAGACCCTTACAAAATTGACTTCTAAGGGCTGAGTCATTCCATTTGGAATCCGTTGCCCATCTACGGAATTCCGGACTGTACGTTTCCACTGACCGAAAAACCCCTCCACAGACAGGAGACAAACCGAGTCCTGTGGTAAAGAAAACGTCCACGACTGAGGATCTCCCTGCAGTAGAGAGATCACAATTCCAACCCATTGCTCTTCATTTCCAGAGGGGTAAGGACAAAGTTTAAAATACAGTTTGCAGGCCTCATTGAATACAAAAAACTTGTCTCTACCTATTGAAAACCTTTCCGGGAGGGCAACCTTGGGTTCAGGCTGGATAGGCCTACCTGCAGAGACCCCCACATTGGCGACCAGTAGCCGCTAATGCTGCTGCTGAACCTCACAACGGATGTCATTCACCTCCAGAGACAGACTGCACAGCCGCTCTGTGAGCTCTGCAACTGAACCCATACCAAGGAGAAAGGAAAAAAAAAACACGCCCAAAAAACACACACACACAAAAAAAAAAGTGTCAATTTTTTTTTCCTTTTCAAAATGTGCTCGGCCGGTGATAATGTCACACAAGATGTGGAAAGACTTAGGGTAACACAATGGGAAAGGGAGCCCAGACTCTGGGGTAAGGGGGGAGTGGAGACCTCCTAGGCTGATCTAATATCACCCTGTCTCCACTAACATCCCTATATTGGTTCTTTAACAATCGCCGCACGCGAACCTCGCCCTGTCTTTCCCTGGCGTTAAGCCCTGGCTAGGGAAGGGAGGGGGATGAGCGCTAATCGATCTCCACTGACAACTAAAGACAACAAGGGGGAACAAACAAGGGAAGATAGCTTAGCTTTAAGTTGACTTCAGAGAGATAAACACCCTTCCTCATTGCTCCAGAGAGGAAGAAGTAATGCACTTGCTCCGAGCCTTCACAAGGGATAATGTGAGTATCGCCGGCACCTCCCTCTAGCAGACAGCAGGTATTTAAACACCCAGGCCAGGGTGTTAATTAGACAGAGGAAGGTAGCCCCTGGGTCCTAGAGACACAGCCTCTAAGAAGGACAGCGGTGCCCAGTAAGATGGCGCTACCCATTTTTGTAATCATTTGCAGCTGTGGAATTGTCAATATAAAACTCCCACATCCCCTCACACCACACTCCCTGATGAAGCAGGAGCGAAGCGGCATTGGAGTGGTGTGAGGGGGTTGTGGTATGTCCCTATTACTAACATCTGGATGTTTATTGCACTTTTGGCCATTTTTTCTTATTTGTATTATGTTAAGGCACTCTGCACTTTTATCATTGGGATACCTCACTTGAGAATTTTATAAGCTGAGTTGCTTTATTTACTGAGATTTTACTGACCTCTAGTGGTGTATATATATGTGTCACCCAGGGAGATAAAGGGGACTCGGTACCCTGGCCTTTTACCTTGTTTAGGAGGTCACGGCAGTCGGCTCCCGGGCCCGTACTCTGGGTCTCTCTTTAAAAAGGGGTTTTAGTGTACAGTTTGTCTCGTGACGCCACCTGTGGTTTCCGGTAATGGTTACCGGCGCTGCTGCAGACCTCCGGGGGGGTGGGGGGGGTGATAGGATGGCAGCTGGGATGTTTCTGCTCCCCACAGGCAGAGCGGGCCCCCGGGGCAGTGTAGGTGTAGATCGTGGTGATGCTGGGGCTTGTGGTGCAGGAGAGATGGCGCAGTGGAAATAACTGACGGAGGCAGTGCAGTCATCTGAGTTTTACTCACAGTTCTTGTTCAAGTTTCTCAGGTACACTGCACGGGTGTCAGCCTCCGCGTCGCACTGCGTCCACCTGGTAAGGGGTCCAGCACTTTCTCAAGTATATCAGGAGCGCTTGACGGAACCCCACTTTCTTTATGTTCCTTACTAGACCGACTTCTCGCGCCGGGTCTTCTCCCTCCTGCCCTGCGCTTTCCCACACACAGTCCTGATCGGGTGCTCTGAAGTCCGCCTGGGCAACCTGGGGTTCCCGGACCTACTTGATGCCCTTCACGGTGACTAGGGTGAGACTGTGGCAACTGCACCATGAAAGTGCAGAAGCCTCCAGTTTTCCAGCCGAGACCTGGAGTAACACGGTTGGTCCAGGGACTGGTTCCCTTCTTGCGGCCTGGTCCCTCCGTCACTTGACAGATTAGAGTGTACGGGTGGCTTCCTGCTCCTTCCGTACCCCTGGTACCCCTTCAGTTACCGGAGCCTTCATCCTCTGCTCCCCTCCTGGGCCTCTGTTACTAGGCCCCACTTGTGGAGCAGAGCTCCTGAAGAGACTCTGCTCCCCTCCTCTCCTTACTACTCACTGACTGACTGTCCTCACTGACCTGCCACCCTAAGATGGCTTCCCTTTAAATACCTCCTACAATGGTGCTCCCCTACACTACATCCTCCACCCACACCCACTACTGGTTCCCCCTCTCTTTGGTTCCCCCCACTCCAGCCAGGGACAGGGCTCAGCAGAGACACAATGCATCTTGCCCTTCCAGCTGGCATGGAGTAGTGTAGTGTTGTGTGCGGGTGTTGGGGGTTCCGGGCAGCACTCCCTCCTTACCTGAGAGAAGGAGGCACTACACCTCTGGGTGAGGGGCAGTACCTCTGTGGCGACTGAACCCTCAGGGGCGCCACATATACTATTTCTGTGGTCCAGCTTTCTGATGTAATATAATACAACATGTCAGCATTGCACTTGATCTTAAAGACATCGGCATTATTTACTATATCTGAATGACTAAACTATATGTGTTCATTATGATTTAACTTGGAATTGACCATCCATATTAAATATATAGCTGTGTATGTACATAAATTACGGACCTAGTGTATTCATCTTTTGTTGTATAATCATGAAGTGCAATTATTAATTTATCTATTGCGGACATGCTCATCCCCCCTCTTATATTAATTTTTAATTTGTTTGTTGCATTTTTAATGTCCTTGCCTGTGTGTATTTTTTAATCTTTTTTGTATAATAAAGGTTATTGCATTATATAAAGCCTGTTGGGTACTCTTTATAAGGTCTTTGGTTAGTTGGGTAACTAACTTTAATTATTGGCATTTCCTTCATTGATAGGATTTCTAGCCTCTAAGAAGGTGTCTGTAATACCAAACGAAGAGATCTCCTGCAACCAACATCAAGGCGACTGTCTGTCACTTCTGACACACCCGTGACAGTGTGACTGCAGACTTATGAATTTGCAGCCAGTGGTCTGGAGTTTGCAGGCAGTTCTTTTGTGGATGGAAAGAAAAATTTACAAAAAATAAATTTGGTCATTAGACCCTTTCTTAAGAAGCTCGGCAAACGTACAGTCACATGGAAATTGATATATAGTAAATTAGTGCCTCCTAATTTACTTTGTCTACGTGATTTATCATGCAAATAGACAGCGTGTCTGAAACTCTTTCTTAACATGGCAGGATGACAATCAAAATGTCAGATATTAAAAGTAAAATATCACTGTAGTTTGTGTCCTAACCAGCATAATTAAAAAAAAAAATAAAAATATATATATATATATATATATATATATATATAGTACAGACCAAAAGTTTGGACACACCTTCTCATTCAAAGATTTTTTTGTATTTTCTTGACTATGTAAATTGTACATTCACACTGAAGGCATCAAAACTATGAATTAACACATGTGGAATTATATAGTTAACAAAAAAGTGTGAAACAACTGAAAATATGTCTTATATTCTAGGTTCTTCAAAGTAGCCACCTTTTGCTTTGATGACTGCTTTGCACACTCTTGGCATTCTCTTGGCACCCCCAATCCTGGTATGCATGGCACCCCTCACCCCCAATCCTGGTATGCATGGCACCCTTCACCCCCAATCCTGGTATGCATAGCACCCCTCACCCCCAATCCTGGTATGCATGGCACCTCTCACCCCCAATCCTAGTATGCATGGCACCCCTCACCCCCAATCCTGGTATGCATGGTACCCAATCCCTATCCTGGTATGTATGGTACCCCTCATCCTGGTATGGATGGTACCCCTCATCCCTGTCCTGGTATGGATGGCACCCCATCCCTCTTCCTGGTATGCATGGTACCCCTCATCCCTATCCTGGTATGCATGGCCCCTCATCCGAATCCTGGTATGCATGGCCCCCCACATCCCTATCCTGGTATGCATGGTACCCCTCATTCCTATGCTGGTATGCATGGCCCCCTCATAACCAATCCTGGTATGTATGGCACCCCTCATTCCCAATCCTGCTATGCATGGCACCCCTAATCCCCAATCCTGCTATGCATGGCACCCCTCATACCCAATCCTGCTATGCATGGCACCCCTCATCCCCAATCCTGCTATGCATGGCACCCCTCATCCCCAATCCTGGTATGCGTGACACCCCTCATCCCCAATCCTGCTATGCATGGCACCCCTCATCCCCAATCCTGCTATGCATGGCACCCCTCATTCCAAATCTGGTATACATGGCACCCCTCATCCCCCAATTCTGGTATGTATGGTACCCAATCCCTCATCCTAGTATATATGGCACCACTCATCCCCCAATCCTGGTATGCATGGCACTCCATCCCTCATCCTGGTATGTATGGTACCCCTCATCCCTATCCTGGTATGTATGGTATCCCTCATCCTGGTATGCATGGCATCCCATCCCTCATCCTGGTATGCATGGCACCCCATCCCTCATCCTGGTATGCATGGTACCCCTCATCCCTATTCTGGTATGCATGGTACCCCTCATCCCTATTCTGGTATGCATGGCACCCCTCACCCCCAATCCTGGTATGTATTGCACCCCATTCCTCATCCTGGTATGCATGGCACCACTCATCCCCCAATCCTGGTATGTATGGCACCCCTCATCGCCCAATCCTGGTATGTATGGTACCCCTCATCCCCCAATCCTGGTATGTATGGTACCCTTCATCCCCCAATCCTGGTATGTATGGCACCCCTCATTCCCCAATCCTGGTATGTATGGTACCCCTCATCCCCCAATACTGGTATGTATGGCACCCCTCATCCCCCAATCCTAGTATGTATGGCACCCCTCATCCCCCAATCCTGGTATGTATGGTACCCTTCATCCCCCAATCCTGGTATGTATGGTACCCCTCATCCCCCAATCCTGGTATGTATGGTACCCCTCATCTCCCAATCCTGGTATGTATGGTACCCCTCATCCCCCAATCCTGGTATGCTTGGTACCCCTCATCCCCCAATCCTGGTATGTGTGGGCCCCTCATCCCCAATCCTGGTAAGTATGGTACCCCTCATCCCCCAATGCTGGTATATGTGGCCCTTCACCCCCTAATCCTGGTATGCATGGCACCCCTCATCCCCCAATCCTGGTATGTGTGGCCCCCTCATCCCCAATGCTGGCATGCATGGCACTTCTCACCCCCCAATCCTTGTATGCATGGTACCCCTCATCCCTAGCATGGTGTGTATGGTCCCCTCACCCCACAATCCTGGTATGTATGACACCCCTCATCCCTTTTACGCTGCCCACATATAAAAAAATAAACACTTATACTCACCTTTCTTCCCTGTGCTCCAGCGCTGCGGTGTCCTTTTCTGCCAGAGGCCGGGGATGGAGTGTGGCTCCGGAGTACGCACGTGCCCATACCGCGCTGTCCGCCGCCATTTTGCTGCGAATGTATCTTCAGTAAAATGGCGGCGGATAGCGCTATGCACATGCGCCGATTCCGACGCCTTCACTCCTGCCCCGGTCTCCGGCAACGCTCCTCACGGTCAAGTAAGTATGTAAGCATGGCGCCGGAGTTCGCGGTATGCACTCAGTGTCTACGCATACCGTGATCTCCGGCGCCATACACACTCCTCTTACCTGTAATGGCTCCATGCGTGCTTCTGTTTGGAGCCAGACTGCGCAGGCGTGTCGCGCTTGTGCAGTCTATAAAGGCTTCAGACAGAGGTACGCATCTCCCGTTATTTTATAGATATACAGTGGGGAAAAAAATATTTAGTCAGCCACCAATTGTGCAAGTTCTCCCACATAAAAAGATGAGAGGCCTGTAATTGACATCATAGTTAGACCTCAACTATGAGAGACAAAATGAGAAAACAAATCCTGAAAATTACATTGTCTGATTTTGAAAGAAATTTGTTTCAAATTTTGGTGAAAAATAAGTATTTGGTCAATTACAAAAGTTAATCTCAATACTTTGTTATATATCCTTTGTTGGCAATGACAGAGGTCAAACGTTTTCTGTAAGTCTTCACAAGGTTGGCACACACTGTTGCTGGTATGTTGGCCCATTCCTCCATGCAGATCTCCTCTAGAGCAGTGATGTTTTGGGAATGTCGCTAGGCAACACGGACTTTCAATTCCCTCCAAAGGTTTTCTATAGGGTTTAGATCTGGAGACTGGCTAGGACACTCCAGGACCTTGAAATGCTTCTTACGAAGCCACTTCTTCGTTGCCCTGGCGGTGGCTTGGGATCATTGTCATGTTGAAAGACCCAGCCATGGTTCATCTCCAATGCCCTTGCTGATGGAAGGAGGTTTGCACTCAAAATCTCACGATACATGGCCCCATTCATTCTTTTATGTACATGGATCAGTCTTCCTGGTCCCTTGGCAGAGAAAAAGCCCCAAAGCATGATGTTGCCACCCCCATGCTTCACAGTAGGTATGCTGTTCTTTGGATGCAACTCAGCATTCTTTCTCCTCCAAACATGATGAGTTGTGATTCTACCAAACAGTTCAACTTTGGTTTCATCTGACCATATGGCATTCTCCCAATACTCTTCTGGATCATCCAAATGCTCTCTAGCAAACTTCAGACGGGCCAGGACATGTAATTGTGGCACCCCAGGGGTCTGGTTTCCACAGTAACGGCAATGTTATGTCTGAGAGCAGGTGGGAGGTCTCTTGGTCAGGGATCCTGTGCATGCCACACCTCCTGCCCAGTCCCTGGGAGGGGAAGAACTTCCCCTATATAAACCTAGGGCTGAGGCAGGGTTAGTGAGTAGAGAAGAAGTAGAGACAGAGAAGAGAAGCAGATATAGGAAAAGAACATCAGGAGCTCTGTGGGAGCAGTGCTACAAGGAGTCAGGGGCTGGCAGCTGCAGAGCTCGCCCTGACTGAGAAGTTATCACCGGACCCGGAGTCCGAGGCTGTGGGGACTAACTCCTATCCAGCAGCAGAAACCGACCGGCAGGGGATTGCAGGTCCTCTGGCCCAGAAACCCGAAGGCACGGTCACACGCGTGGGACCAGCACCGCCGTCGTGGAGCGGAAGCTACTAGAAGGCCCCGAGTCACCGGCCATACGGGTGAGCACCACACGGTACACTCAGGGACGTGGGCTACTTATACCCGCTTCTAGCAAGGTAGCCAGAAGAGTATCGTTAGTTTGGGAGGCCTACAACTCCGCCTGGCCAGGGGAGATCCCATCTGCTCAAGGACTGACCAGGCCCCAATCGCTAGCCAGTACTCCGGGAGGGTCTATCGTTGTCACCAGTAAAGACCCTGAACTACACCGTACCGTCTCCGAGTGGTTCCTGCTACCCCCATCATCCACGTCGGCTGCCCTGAGGCCATACCCCTCCCGTTGGGGGTTATACTATCACGCTGCACAATCCTACCACCGGCCTCAGCGGTCTGCCCTGCAGCAGCAGCTCCTTAGCTGTACTCAACGGGTGGCGTAGTCGTCCAACATCTACCGCTAATACAGCGCCACTTAGTCTGACTCCCTGGGCACGGACCGGATCACCGCCATGAGACTACAATCCTCAAGAGATCCGGCTCCGGGTAAGCTCCCGCGTGCGCAACGCAGCGCGACACAGGCCCAGGGGCGCGTCAACTTTTGGCGTAGTCGGCAGGATCTCGTGCCCGCAACCACCGGGTACTGCGTGCCTGAAAAAGACTGTTCAAACTTACCTGTGGTGAAGATTCCCGCCATCCGGCGCCATCTTCCGCTTCCTTCCCGCCATCGGTGGAGTTTTCCCGCCATCCGGCGCCATCTTCAGCCTTCTTCCCGCCATACGTGGAGTTTTCCCGCCATTGGACGCCATCTTGAGGACGCCGCGCGGGAAGTAGAGGGGCGTGGACTCCGAAAGCGCGCGAGAACTGAAGCCCCGCCTCACGTCCGGACGTTGCGTAAGGTCCTGGAAGGAGCCCAGCAGACGCCGACGTCACAGGAGCGCGACGGAAGGTCCTCAACCCTGACGATTCACTGCGGAGCCGCGGCCTACGGAAGAGGATCATCGCAAGGTAGGCCACGGTCCACTAGGGGGGAGAAGGATGCCGGATACGGAGGAGAGCTTCACCGCTTCAACCCCCGCCAGCGCCACCGCTGTTGCGGTCATGCCTTTCACCATGCCCTATATCCCGGGGGCAGCCTGGCTACCCCAGTACTCAGGGGAGTCACATACCCTGCATGACTTTAGAGAAAAGCTGGATAGCCTCTTCCAGGTGTACCCCCTCACAGAGGAGCAAAAAGTGAGCATCCTGGTGGCCCAATTAACCGGGGCAGCCCAAAGGGAGGTAAAGTCCTGGCCACCTGGGGGGAGGACTGTCGCAGGGATACTAACCCGGCTGAGGGACACCTTTGATACCCGCACCTCAGCCGAGATCAAGCTTAGATTCTACGGGTGCAAACAGCGGGCACATGAGTGTATAAGGGACTATGCCCTGAACCTACAAGAGGCCCTGAGAGCCATTAAGCAGACCGACCCTGACGGCGTGGGAGACGAGGACAGGCTGTTGACTGAACAATTTATAGAGGGTTTATATTGCAATGCCCACCGAACCCAGTTGCGGGCAATGGCCTTACAGGACCCTCATCTGGGATTTGCACAGTTCAAGGACAGAGCCATCCGGGTGCTTCGAGAACCGGCACCAGGTGGCGTTGTGACCCCCAGACGCCCCACTACCACTTACCACCAGGAGGCGGCGCCCTTGTCGGCAGGGCCTGTGGGAGCTGATGCGCAGGCTTTGAACAATGACCCGGCTCCAGACCTGCACCATCAGGTCCAAGAGCTAGCTAAACGCGTTGCTGCGCTAACCCGAACTGTGCAGTCTTTACAGGTTTCCACTCCAGGGAAGATCCAGCTGGCATCCGGACCGGAGGACATCCCGTGGCGTCGACCAAGGAGGACCCCACCGGCCAGAGGAAGACCCAGCGACCGATACAACGAGGACGGACGACCCATCTGCCGCCGCTGCAATCAACCCGGACATATGGCAAGGTAGTGTCCTTTAAACTGGCACAACCTGGGGTAGAGGGCCAACCCCCAGGAAAAAGATCACCAGGCCCATCGAACTGGCGCGACAAATATGTGGGAGGACGTCCAGTCTTACCCGTGGTACTGGATGGCATTCCTATGAGTGCCCTACTGGACACCGGGTCCCAGGTCACCACCATCCCGTACGTGCTCTTCAAGCAGTACTGGAATGACTCGGATATCACCCGCTACCCTGACGAAGACTTGAGTATCATCGCCAGCAATGGTCAGCCCGTGCCACAGATTGGATTTAAAGAGGTGACCATTAAAATCGGTAGAGTCGAACTGGCAGCACAGGGACTGATCATTGTAGACATTGACAAACACGAGAGTCACCCAAAGATAACTCTAGGAACTAATGTAATTGAAAATTGTCTTGCAGAGGTGATTTTCCTTTTACAGCAGGTTGCCAAGAACGCCAGCTCCGGCCAGCAGCGAGTGCTCCAGAAAGAGATCCGGGCACTGATGCGACGGCAACAGCTAGAACTCTCCGGTGGTGAGATTGGTAGCGTGCGAATGTGTGACCCTTTCCCTATTGCCATGCCCCCGAAAAGTGAAATGATGATTTGGTGCCGGGCAGCTATTGGTCTGAGAGGTAGAGATTACCAGGCAATGGTAGAACCAGTTTACTCAGACAGTAGGCCCACCATTTTGACAGCACGGGGGGTGGTCAATGTACGCCATGGGAGGGTGCCCGTTCGCATAATAAATATCGGGAAGAGGGAAGTGTACCTGCCCCGGTATGCCACGCTAGCCAAATTGTATACCATCAATCAAGATTCCATACAGTCCGTAGAACCCTTGCCTCCATCTTCCCCGGAGGAAGGTAACGGCTCTCAGAAAACAATGGAGGACTGGTGTCAGCAACTACATTTGGGTACTGACTCCACTCCCTCACACCAGAAACAGGGAGTCTATCGGGTGGTTCAAGAGTACGAGAGAGTGTTTAGTAAACACCCGTTAGACTTCGGGCGAGTCAAGGGGGTAGAACACCACATCCCCACGGGAGACCATCCTCCCATAAAAGAGAGGTATCGACCCGTACCCCCTGCACACTACCAACACGCCAAGGGGATGCTTAGAGACATGAAGGAGGCTGGGGTGATCAGGGATAGCTGTAGCCCCTGGGCAGCTCCACTAGTCTTAGTCAAAAAGAAAGACAACACCATGAGGATGTGTGTAGATTACCGGAAAATCAACCGTATCACAAACAAGGATGCGTACCCCTTACCAAGGATAGAGGAGTCTTTGGCTGCTTTAAGATCTGCTAACTTCTTCTCTACCTTGGATCTCACTAGTGGGTACTGGCAGGTTCCTGTAGCAGAGGCGGACCGGGAGAAGACCGCATTCACCACCCCGATGGGACTTAGCGAGTTTACCTGCATGCCGTTCGGACTCTGCAATGCACCAGGAACCTTCCAACGATTAATGGAGTGCTGTCTGGGCCACAGAAACTTCGAGACGGTCCTGCTGTACCTGGACGATGTCATCGTATATTCCAAGACGTATGAGGACCACCTGAAACACCTGGCGGAAGTGTTCGAAGCTCTGGCAAGCTACGGCCTAAAGGTGAAACCCTCCAAGTGTCACCTCCTGAAACCAAAGGTGCAGTACCTGGGACACGTGGTGAGCGCTGATGGAGTGGCTCCCGACCCTGCTAAGATCACCGCAATTAAGGAATGGCCAAGTCCCTCCAGTGTAAAGGAAGTGCGGCAGTTCCTCGGGTTGGTAGGCTATTACCGCAGATTCATCCCCGGTTTCACCAAAAAGGCAGCTCCTATGCAGGACCTCCTGATAGGCCAGTCCCGGAAGGCCAAGAACCAGAAGCTACCCTTCAGATGGGAGAAGTTAGAAGAAGAGTCCTTCCGCCAGCTGAAGATGGCCCTCACGGGGGATGAAATCCTGGCGTACCCTGATTACAGCCAGTCCTTTATCCTCTACACCGACGCAAGTAACATCGGGCTAGGAGCCGTGCTATCCCAGATCCAGCAGGGGAAAGAACGAGTAATCGCTTACGCCAGCCGAAAACTGCGACCCACCGAAAGAAACCCTGAGAATTACAGCTCATTTAAGCTAGAGTTCCTGGCAGTGGTGTGGGCAGTCACCGAACGCTTTAAGCACTACCTCGCTTCTTCCCGGTTCACCGTGTACACGGATAACAACCCGTTGACACACCTGGACACGGCAAGACTCGGTGCCCTAGAGCAGAGATGGATGGCCCGTCTGTCCAACTACGAGTTCACAATCAAATACCGGGCAGGACGCTCCAATACCAACGCGGACGCCCTGTCCAGGATGCCAAACCTACCGGACGTAGGAGAAGATCCAGAGGGACTGGAAGAAGTCGAACTCCCCGCGTTCCACCGTCATGGGACTATCCAGTATTCCCATCGGGTAAGGAGTAAGCAAGCCGCTACGTTTAACCCCTTGCCTCACTACAACTGGGAGGAAACGCAAGACAGTGACCCTGCCGTCCGGCTGGTGAAGGAGATGCTGACTCGGCCAGAGGCTCGCCTTGACCCAGACGCTCCGGAGGAAGCCAAGCAACTGTGGGCTGAGAAGAGTCGACTGTTCCTTTACAAGGGGAAGTTGTGCCGCAGAATGGTTAACTCCCGGACGCATGAACTAATCTGGCAAGTAGTGGTGCCACGGAGAGACGCAGCCATGGTGATGGAAGCATACCACGACGGGGCTGGACACTTCGGATGGAAGAAGCTGGAGTTCCTGCTGCGTGGGCGGTTCCACTGGGTAGGCATGAGGGGAACCATCGAGAGGTGGTGCAGAGACTGTGGCCCATGCAACCTAAGAAGGAAGGACCGTGCCAGCCAGAAGACTCCCCTGCAGTCCATCGTCACCCGGCAGCCGTTGGAACTGGTAGCCTTGGATCATGTAAAACTGACCCCAAGCAGAAGTGGCTACGTCTACGCGTTAACCATTGTGGATCATTACTCCCGGTTCTTGGTTGTCGTCCCCGTTAAGGACTTAACGGCTCAAACAGCAGCTAGAGCCTTCCAGCAGCACTTCTGCCGTCGACACGGGTACCCGGACCAAGTGCTGACGGACCAGGGACCTGCCTTTGAAGCGGAGGTCTTCCAGGAATTCTGCAATCTGTATGGCTGCCGGAAGATAAGGACGACACCCTATCATCCGCAAACTAATGGACTTTGTGAGAAAATGAACCAGGTGGTAATGGATCTCCTGAAAACGTTGCCCCTGGAAGAACGCAGTCTGTGGCCTGAGAAGCTGCCCGATCTAGTGGACCTATACAACCACATCCCGGTAGGTTCCACCAACTGTACCCCGGCTTACCTAATGAGGGCGAGACCTGGTAAGTTACCTGTTGACCTGGAAATGGGAGTCCTGACACCCGAGGACACTTCACCAGAAGCAGACTGGGACACAGAGAGGCAGCAGCAGTACCGGAAAGTACAGGAGAGCGTGGAGCGAAGTCTCTGTCAGGCTAGGGAAAGACAAGAGAAAACTTACAACCAGTATGCTCCCGCTGTTCCCCTGGTACCCGGAGAGCAGGTCTTGAAGAGGAAAAGACGGCTCCACAAGTTGGACGACCAGTGGGAGAAGGACCCGTACACCGTACTGCCCTCAAGCCACGAGAACCCGAAAGTCTGTACCATCAGTAAAGACGGAGGGGAGACCATAGCCATTGTATCCCGGGATCACCTGAAGAAGTGTCCTGAACAGCTACGGAACCCTGAAGAGGAACAGGAAGACCATCAACCCGTAGAGGAAAGGGAAGATATGGTTAGTACTGTGCTCGGAGACTTCCCTCGGTCCTGGACTCAAGTCAATGGTGCAGTTGTGGTACCCGTCCTCACGTTCCTCCAACCAGCATCCCAAGTGCCTACGGAGCAACAGGTAGAGCTGGAAGAGCAGCCGGTCCAGGAGGCAGAAGACTCCACACAAGCAGAACAGGAGGATCAACCCTCTGCTTATAGTGAGCCTGCCGTACCCCTAGTGAGTCAAAGAGCCGGTAGACAGCTGCCCAGTTTACCCTTGACAGCTCCTACACCCTGTAGTTCAGGGCTAGACAGTCAGCTCCGTAGGTCCACTAGGGCCACTAGAGGCCAGTTACCCGCACGTTGGAGGATTTGAAGTGTATAAATTGTTTTATTTGTGGTTACCTGTTTTTCTTGTTGCTTGTGTATAATTATGTGTTTCTAGTTATTTATAGGAGTCCTTGGTGGATTTACCGGGAATCCTTTGTGTATAGTTGGAGCGTAACCCAGGACGGACTAAAGACTGTTAAGGACTCGGGGCAGGACAGACCCCTACCTGGTTACGTCTCCCTGTTTTGGTGAAATGGACACCTTGCTTTTCTTCAAAGACTGCGCCCGGTTGCGGACACGCCGTAACCATCTTTATGTGTTTTTCTTATTCTATTATTATTGTTATTATCTTGTTATGTTTTTCTAAAAATATGTTTAGTCCCGGAGTACTAAATTTCACTAGGGGGGAATGTGGCACCCCAGGGGTCTGGTTTCCACAGTAACGGCAATGTTATGTCTGAGAGCAGGTGGGAGGTCTCTTGGTCAGGGATCCTGTGCATGCCACACCTCCTGCCCAGTCCCTGGGAGGGGAAGAACTTCCCCTATATAAACCTAGGGCTGAGGCAGGGTTAGTGAGTAGAGAAGAAGTAGAGACAGAGAAGAGAAGCAGATATAGGAAAAGAACATCAGGAGCTCTGTGGGAGCAGTGCTACAAGGAGTCAGGGGCTGGCAGCTGCAGAGCTCGCCCTGACTGAGAAGTTATCACCGGACCCGGAGTCCGAGGCTGTGGGGACTAACTCCTATCCAGCAGCAGAAACCGACCGGCAGGGGATTGCAGGTCCTCTGGCCCAGAAACCCGAAGGCACGGTCACACGCGTGGGACCAGCACCGCCGTCGTGGAGCGGAAGCTACTAGAAGGCCCCGAGTCACCGGCCATACGGGTGAGCACCACACGGTACACTCAGGGACGTGGGCTACTTATACCCGCTTCTAGCAAGGTAGCCAGAAGAGTATCGTTAGTTTGGGAGGCCTACAACTCCGCCTGGCCAGGGGAGATCCCATCTGCTCAAGGACTGACCAGGCCCCAATCGCTAGCCAGTACTCCGGGAGGGTCTATCGTTGTCACCAGTAAAGACCCTGAACTACACCGTACCGTCTCCGAGTGGTTCCTGCTACCCCCATCATCCACGTCGGCTGCCCTGAGGCCATACCCCTCCCGTTGGGGGTTATACTATCACGCTGCACAATCCTACCACCGGCCTCAGCGGTCTGCCCTGCAGCAGCAGCTCCTTAGCTGTACTCAACGGGTGGCGTAGTCGTCCAACATCTACCGCTAATACAGCGCCACTTAGTCTGACTCCCTGGGCACGGACCGGATCACCGCCACGAGACTACAACCCTCAAGAGATCCGGCTCCGGGTAAGCTCCCGCGTGCGCAACGCAGCGCGACACAGGCCCAGGGGCGCGTCATAATGGCTTAATCAGGGGGACACGTCTGGCACTGCAGGATCTGAGTCCCTGGCGTCGTAGTGTGTTACTGATGGTAGCCTGTGTAACGTTGGTCCCAGCTCTCTGCAGGTCATTCACTAGATGCCTCTGTGTGGTTCTGGGATTTTTGCTCACCGTTCTTGAGATCATTTTGGCCCCACGGGTGAGATCTTGTGTGGAACCCCAGATCAAGGGAGATTATCAGTGGTCTTGTATGTCTCCCATTTTCAAATTATTGCTCCCACAGTTGATTTCTTCACACCAAGCTGCTTGCCTATTGCAGATTCAGTCTTCCCAGCATGGTGCAGGGCTACAATTTTGTTTCTGGTGTCATTCGCAGCTCTTTGGTCTTCACCATAGTGGAGTTTGGAGTGTGACTGTTTGAGGTTGCGGACAGGTGTCTTTTATACTGATAACAAGTTCAAACAGGTGCCAGTGCTACAGGTAATGAGTGGAGGACAGAGGAGCCTCTTAAAGAAGATGTTACAGGTCTGTGAGAGCCAGAAATCTTACTTGTTTGTAATTGACCAAATACTTATTTTCCACCAAAATTTTAAAAAAAATTCTTTCAAAATCAGACAATGTGATTTTCAGGATTTGTTTTCTCATTTTGTCTCTCATAGTTGAGGTCTAACTATGATGTCAATTACAGGCCTCTCTCATCTTTTTAAGTGAGAGAACTTGCACAATTGGTGACTGACTAAATTCTTTTTTCCCCACTGTGTATATACAGTACAAACCAAAAGTTTGGACACACCTTCTCATTTAAAGATTTTTCTGTATTTTCATGACTTTGAAAATTGTACATTCACATTGAAGGCATCAAAACTATGAATTAACACATGTGGAATTATATACTTAACAAAAAAGTGTGAAACAACTGAAAATATGTCTTATATTCTAGGTTCTTCAAAGTAGCCACCTTTTGCTTTGATGACTGCTTTGCATACTCTTGGCATTCTCTTGATGAGCTTCAAGAGGTAGTCACCGGAAATGGTTTTCACTTCACAGGTGTGCCCTGTCAGGTTTAATAAGTGGGATTTCTTGCCTTATAAATGGGGTTGGGACCATTAGGTGTGTTGTGCAGAAGTCAGGTGGATACACAGCTGATAGTCCTACTGAATAGACTGTTAGCTGCTTTTTTCTTGCCATAATACAAATTCTAAGTAAAGAAAAACGAGTGGCCATCATTACTTTAAGAAATGAAGGTCAGTCAGTCTGAAAAATTGGGCAAACTTTGAATGTGTCCCCAAGTGCAGTTGCAAAAACCATCAAGCGCTACAAAGAAACTGGCTCACATGAGGACCGCCCCAGGAAAGGAAGACCAAGAGTCACCTCTGCTTCTGAGGATAAGTTTATCCGAGTCACCAGCCTCAGAAATTGCAGGTTAACAGCAGCTCAGATTAGAGACCAGGTCAATGCCACACAGAGTTCTAGCAGCAGACACATCTCTACAACAACTGTTAAGAGGAGACTTTGTGCAGCAGGCCTTCATGGTAAAATAGCTGCTAGGAAACCACTGCTAAGGGCAGGCAACAAGCAGAAGAGACTTGTTTGGGCTAAAGAACACAAGGAATGGACATTAGACCAGTGGAAATCTGTGCTTTGGTCTGATGAGTCCAAATTTGAGATCTTTGGTTCCAACCACCGTGTCTTTGTGCGACGCAGAAAAGGTGAACGGATGGACTCTACGTGCCTGGTTCCCACCGTGAAGCATGGAGGAGGAGGTGTGATGGTGTGGGGGTGCTTTGCTGGTGACACTGTTGGGGATTTATTCAAAATTGAAGGTATACTGAACCAGCATGGCTACCACTTCATCTTGCAGCGGCATGCTATTCCATCCGGTTTGAGTTTAGTTGGACCATCATTTATTTTTCAACAGGACAATGACCCCAAACACACCTCCAGGCTGTGTAAGGGCTATTTGATCAAGAAGGAGAGTCATGGGGTGCTACGCCAGATGACCTGGCCTCCACAGTCACCAGACCTGAACCCAATCGAGATGGTTTGGGGTGAGCTGGACCGCAGAGTGAAGGCAAAAGGGCCAACAAGTGCTAAGCATCTCTGGGAATTCCGTCAAGATTGTTGGAAGACCATTTCCGGTGACTACCTCATGAAGCTCATGAAGAGAATGCGAAGAGTGTGCAAAGCAGTCATCAAAGCAAAAGGTGGCTACTTTGAAGAACCTAGAATATAAAATATATTTTCAGTTGTTTCACACTTTTTTGTTAAGTATATAATTCCACATGTGTTAATTCATAGTTTTGATGCCTTCAGTGTGAATGTACAATTTTCAAAGTCATGAAAATACAGAAAAATCTTTAAGGCTATGTGCCCACGATGCAGAAATGCTCAGGATTTTTTCCTGAGCGTTTCTGCATCTCCCTGGCAGAAAAAAACGCATTGTACATGCGTTTTCCTGCCAGGGACATGCGGAAATGAAGCGTTCTTCACTTGCATTTCCGAATGCGGGTGTCAAGCGCTTTCCAAGCGATTTTAGCATCACTTGGAAAGTGCTTGACAACTCGGTCACACTATATAAATCCATGCAACCGGCATGGATTTATATAGTGTGACCCGAGAGAATGTTAAAAAATAAAAAATAAACCTATACTTACCTTCCGATGGCCCCTGCAGACTCGCTGCGCTCCTGTGCTGGCTGCCGACAGACCGCGGTACGCTGTACTGAAGGACCTGCCGTCACATGACTGTGACGTCACCGCAGGTCCTTCAGTCCTGCGCGATCTATGGGCAAGCACAGGGAAGGAGTCCGGGGGTCGTCGGAAGGTGAATATAATCTTTATTTTTTATTTTATTCTTTTTTTTACAGCTTTTATAATGGTACCTGGGTGTGGAGGAGAGTCTCCTGTCCTCCACACCCGGGTAGCATCCGCACATTATAACGCGCCAATTACGCAAGTACAGATGCAGTCTTGCGGAATTGGCGCATTGCAATGCAAGTCAAGGCGCGAAAACGCAGCACTTCCGCAAAATAATTGGTAGTGCTGCGTTTTTTTCCGCAATGATAATCCGCAGCGAAAATCTCCGCAGAATGTGCATAGCACATGCGGATTATCATTGGGGGACATGGCAGGCCTTCTACCATGCTGTTTTTTAGCGTTTCTGCAGCGTTTTTGCCGCTGCAGAAACGCTTAAAAACGCATCGTGGGCACACAGTCTAGATGAGAAGGTGTGTCTAAACTTTTGGTCTGTACTATATATACAGTACAGACCAAAAGTTTGGACACACCTTCTCATTTAAAGGTTTTTCTGTATTTTTATGACAATGAAAATTGTACATTCACACTGAAGGCATCAAAACTATGAATTAACACATGTGGAATTATATAGCTAACAAAAAAGTGTGAAACAACTGAAAATATGTCTTATATTCTAGGTTCTTCAAAGTAGCCACCTTTTGCTTTGATGACTGCTTTGCACACTCTTGGCATTCTCTTGATGAGCTTCAAGAGGTAGTCACCGGAAATGGTCTTCCAACAATCTTGAAGGAGTTCCCAGAGATGCTTAGCACTTGTTGGCCCTTTTGCCTTCACTCTGCGGTCCAGCTCACCCCAAACAATCTCGATTGGGTTCAGGTCTGGTGACTGTGGAGACCAGGTCATCTGGCGTAGCACCCCATCACTCTCCTTCTTGGTAAAATAGCCCTTACACAGCCTGGAGGTGTGTTTGGGGTCATTGTCCTGTTGAAAAATAACTGATGGTCCAACTAAACGCAAACCGGATGGAATAGCATGCCACTGCAAGATGCTGAGGTAGCCATGCTGGTTCAGTATGCCTTCAATTTTGAATAAATCCCCAACAGTGTCACCAGCAAAGCACCCCCACACCATCACACCTCCTCCTCCATGCTTCACGGTGGGAACAAGGCATGTAGAGTCCATCTGTTCACCTTTTCTGCGTCGCACAAAGACACTGTGGTTGGAACCAAAGATCTCAAATTTGGACTCATCAGACCAAAGCACAGATTTCCACTGGTCTAATGTCCATTCCTTGTGTTCTTTAGCCCAAACAAGTCTCTTCTGCTTGTTGCCTGTCCTTAGCAGTGGTTTCCTAGCAGCTATTTTACCATGAAGGCCTGCTGCACAAAGTCTCCTCTTAACAGTAGTTGTAGAGATGTGTCTGCTGCTAGAACTCTGTGTGGCATTGACCTGGTCTCTAATCTGAGCTGCTGTTAACCTGCGATTTCTGAGCTGGTGACTCGGACAAACTTATCCTCAGAAACAAAGGTGACTCTTGGTCTTCTTTTCCAGGGGCGGTCCTCATATGAGCCAGTTTCTTTGTAGCGCTTGATGGTTTTTGCAACTGCACTTGGGGACACTTTCAAAGTTTTCCCAATTTTTTGGACTGACTGACCTTCATTTCTTAAAGTAATGATGGCCACTCGTTT